>NC_141695.1:1478773881-1479126432 GCF_964263255.1 Lissotriton vulgaris | reverse complement strand
GGTTAAAATGGGGGATAAAATTGGGACTATAGTGGGGATAAAGTGGAGATGAAATGGGATAAAATGGAGCTAAAGTGGAGAGAAA
This sequence comes from Lissotriton vulgaris, assembly GCF_964263255.1. Taxonomy (NCBI): domain Eukaryota; kingdom Metazoa; phylum Chordata; class Amphibia; order Caudata; family Salamandridae; genus Lissotriton; species Lissotriton vulgaris. The sequence continues at coordinate 1,479,126,347 of NC_141695.1, read as the reverse complement.
TGGGGATAAAGTGGAAATAAAATGTGGTTAAAATGGAGATACACTGGAGATAAAATGGAGATAAACTGGAGATAAGATGTGGATAAAGTGGGGTTAAAATGGGGATAAAATGAATCTAAAGAGGAGATAAATGGGCATACAACTGAGATAAAATGGAGATGAAAAGGGGTTAAAGTGGAGCTAAAATGGGGATAAAGTGGGGTTAAAATGGGGATAAAATGGGCCTATAGTGGGGATAAAGTGGAGATGAAATGAGATAAAATGGAGCTAAAGTAGAGAGAAATGGGGATAAAGATGAAATAAAATGGGGATAAAATGGAGATAAACTGGAGATAAAATGGAGATAAATTGGAGATAAAATGTGGATAAAGTGGGGTTAAAATTGGGATAAAATGGATCTAAAGTAGAGCTATAATGGGGATAAAGTGGGGATAAAATGGAGATAAAACGGGGCTAAAGTGGAGCTAAAATGGGGATGAAGTGGGGTTAAATGGGGATAAAATTGGGCTGTAGTGGAGATAAAATGGGGATGAAATGGAGCTAAAGTGGAGATAAATGCGGATAATACAGGGATAACATGAAGATTAAGCAGAGATAAAATGTGGATAAAACAGAGGTATCATGGAAATATTATGGGAGATAATATAGGGAGATGGGGAGAGAGATGGGGGAGACGGATGGGGAGACGGATGGGGAGACAGATGGGGAGATGGATGACCAGATTGGGGAGACAGATCAGAGAAGGACATGGGATGAGGGAGATGAGGTAGAGTCAGTTGCAGAGAGGATAGAGAGGGAGATGGGGACAGGGTGGAGATGGTGGAGACAGATGAGGAGGGACATGGGATGAGGGAGAGCAAGATGAGGGAGAGCAAGATGAGGGAGAGACTGATGGAGAGACGGTGGAGATGGGGGAGACAGATGGGGGAGAGATGATGAGGGAGAGGGAGATGAGGGAGAGACCGATGGGGAGAGGGGGATGGGGAGAGGGTGGAGATGGGGGAGACAGATGGGTAGTTGGAAACATAAATTACCTCTAAATGGTGTTGATATCACTTCCTGTAGTGAATAAACACGTTTTAAGCCCTCAAAGTGAGCATGTGGGTCGTTTTAAGTCAAGTTTACCCCTCTGCCAAATCTTGAGTTTTGGCTCCCTAGAAGCAGGAACATGCCTATGATCATGCTCATTTTATAGAGATGGGATGGAGATGGAGATGGGGAGATGGAGATGAGATGGGGAGATGGAGATGGGATGGAGATGGAGATGGGGAGTTGGAGATAGGATGGGGAGATGGAGATGGGATGCAGAGATGGAGATTAGATGGTAAGGGCCAAGATTTAATGTAAATAAAGTAGAGAGATAATGGAGATAAACTGGAGATAAAATTGGGGGAAAAATGGAGATAAAATGGAGGAAAAAATGCGGATAAAATGGAGCTAAAAAGGTGCTAAAATGGGGATTAAGCGGAGATAAAATGGGGATACAACTGAGATAAAATGGAGATAAAAAGGGGTTAAAGTGGAGCTAAAATGGGGATAAAGTGGCATTAAAATGGGGATAAAATGGGGCTATAGTGGGGATAGAGTGGAGATGAAATGGGATAAAATGGAGCTAAAGTGGAGAGAAATGGGGATAAAGTGGAAATAAAATGGGGATAAAATGGAGATAAACTGGAGATAAAATGAAGATGGATTGGAGAGAAAATGTGGATAAAGTGGGGTTAAAATGGGGATAAAATGGATCTAAAGTAGAGCTATAATGGGGATAAAGTGGAGATAAAATGGAGATAAAACGGTGTAAAAGTGGAGCTAAAACTGGGATAAAGTGGGGTTAAAACGGGGATAAAATGGGGCTATAGTGGGGATGAAATGGAGCTAAAGTGGAGATAAATGGGGATAATACAGGGATAACATGAAGATTAAGCAGAGATAAAATGTGGATAAAACAGAGATATAATGGAGGCATAAAGGAGATATTATGGGGAGAAAATACATTGAGATGGGGAGAGAGATGGGGGAGACAGATGGGGAGACGGATGACCAGATTGGGGAGACAGATCGGAGAAGGACATGGGATGAGGGAGATGAGGTAGAGACAGGTGGAGAAAGGATAGAGAGGGAGATGGGGACAGGGTGGAGATGGTGGAGACAGATGAGGAGGGACATGGGATGAGGGAGATGGGGGATGAGGGAGAGCAAGATGAGGGAGAGACTGATGGGGAGACGGTGGAGATGGGGGAGATATAATGAGGGAGAGGGAGATGAGGGAGAGACCGATGGGGAGAGGGTGATGGGGAGAGGGTGGAGATGGGGGAGACAGTTGGGTAGTTGGAAACATGAACTACCTCTAAATGGTGTTGATATCACTTCCTGCAGTGAATAAACACGTTTTAAGCCCACAAAGTGAGCATGTGGGTCATTTTAAGGTAAATTTACCCAGCTGCCAAATCTAGAGTTTTAGCTCCCTCGAAGCAGGAAAATGACTATGATCATGCTCATTTTATGGAGATTGGATGGAGATGGAGATGGGGAGATGGAGATGAGATGGGTGATGGACATGGGATGGAGATGGAGATGGGGAGTTGGAGATAGGGTGGGGAGATGGAGATGGGATGCAGAGATGGAGATTGGATGGTAAGGGCCAAGATTTAATGTAAATAAAGTAGAGAGATAATGGAGATGAATTGGAGATAAAATTGGTGATAAAACGGAGATAAAATGGAAGAAAAAATGGGGATAAAATGAAGCTAAAGTGGTGCTAAAATGGGGATTAGGCGGAGATAAAATGGGGATACAACTGAGATAAAATGGAGATAAAAAGGGGTTAAAGTGGAGCTAAAATGGGGATAAAGTGGGGTTAAAATGGGTATAAAATGGGGCTATAGTGGGGATAAAGTGGAGATGAAATGGGATAAAATGGAGCTAAAGTGGAGAGAAATGGGGATAAAGTGGAAATAAAATGGGGATAAAATGGAGATACACTGGAGATAAAATGGAGATAAAATGGAGATAAAATGTGGATAAAGTGGGGTTAAAATGAGGATAAAATGGATCTAAAGTAGAGCTATAATGGGGATAAAGTGGGGATAAAATGGAGAAAAAACGGGGCTAAAGTGGAGCTAAAAAGGGGATAAAGTGGGGTTAAAATGGGGATAAAATGGGGCTATAGTGGAGATAAAATGGGGATAAATGGAGCTAAAGTGGAGATAAATGGGGATAATACAGGGATAACTTGAAGATTAAGCAGAGATAAAATGTGGATAAAACAGAGATATAATGGAGGTATAATGGAGATATTATGGGCAGATAATACATTGAGATGGGGAGAGAGATGGGGGAGACGGATGGGGAGACAGATGGGGAGACGGATGACCAGATTGGGGAGACAGATCGGAGAAGGACATGGGATGAGGGAGATAAGGTAGAGACAGGTGGAGAGAGGATAGAGAGGGAGATGGGGACAGGGTGGAGATGGTGGAGACAGATGAGGAGGGACATGGGATGAGGGAGAGAAAGATAAGGGAGAGCAAGATGAGGGAGAGACTGATGGGGAGACGGTGGAGATGGGGGAGACAGACGGGGGAGAGATGATGAGGGAGAGGGAGATGAGGAAGAGACCAATAGGGAGAGGGTGATGGGGAGAGGGTGGAGATGGGGGAGACAGATGGGTACTTGGAAACATGAATTACCTCTAAATGGTGTTGATATCACTTCCTGCAGTGAATAAACACGTTTTAAGCCCACAAAGTGAGCATGTGGGTCATTTTAAGTCAATTTTACCCATCTGCCAAATCTTGTGTTTTGGCTCCCTAGAAGCAGGAAAATGACTATGATCATGCTCAATTTATGGTTTGGGATGGAGATGGGGATAGAGAGATGGAGATGAGATGGGGAGATGGAGATGGAGATGGGGAGTTGGAGATACGATGGGGAGATGGAGATGGGATGCAGAGATGGAGATTGGATGGTAAGGGATGGATATTTAATGTAAATAAAGAAGAGAGATAATGGAGATAAACTGGAGATAAAATTGGGGATAAAATGGAGATAGGAGATGGGGGCAGGGTGGTGATGGTGGAGACAGATGAGGAGGGACATGGGATGAGGGAGATGGGGATGAGGGAGAGCAAGATGAGGGAGAGACTGATGGGGAGACGGTGGAGATGGGGGAGACAGATGGGGGAGAGATGATGAGGGAGAGGGAGATGAGGGAGAGACCGATGGGGAGAGGGTGATGGGGAGAGGGTGATGGGGAGAGGGTGGAGATGGGGGAGACAGATGGGTAGTTGGAAACATGAATTACCGCTAAATGGTGTTGATATCACTTCCTGCAGTGAATAAACACGTGTTAAGCCCACAAAATGAGCATGTGGGTCGTTTTAAGTCAATTTTACCCATCTGCCAAATCTTGAGTTTTGGCTCCCTAGAAGCAGGAAAATGACTATGATCATGCTCATTTTATGGAGATGGGATGGAGATGGAGATGGGGAGATGGAGGTGAGATGGGGAGATGGAGATGGGATGGAGATGGAGATGGGGAGTTGGAGATAGGATGGGGAGATGGAGATGGGATGCAAAGATGGAGATTGGATGGTAAGGGCCAAGATTTAATGTAAATAAAGTAGAGAAATAATGGAGATAAACTGGAGATATAATTGGGGATAAAATGGAGATAAAATGGGGATAAAAGGGAGCTAAAGTGGTGCTAAAATGGGGATTAAGCGGAGATAAAATGGGGATACAACCGAGATAAAATGGAGATAAAAAGGGGTTAAAGTGGAGCTAAAATGGGGATAAAGTGGCGTTAAAATGGGGATAAAGTGGGGCTATAGTGGGGATAAAGTGGAGATGAAATGGGATAAAATGGAGCTAAAGTGGAGAGAAATGGGGATAAAGTGGAAATAAAATGGGGATAAAATGGAGATACACTGGAGATAAAATGGAGATAAACTGGAGATAAAATGTGGATAAAGTGGGGTTAAAATGGGGATAAAATGGAACTAAAGTGGAGATAAATGGGGATACAACTTAGATAAAATGGAGATAAAAAGGGGTTAAAGTGGAGCTAAAATGGGGATAAAGGGGTTAAAATGGGGCTATAGTGGGGATAAAGTGTAGATAAAATGGGAATAAACTGGAGATAAAATGTGGATAAAGTGGGGTTAAAATGGGGATAAAATGGATCTAAAGTAGAGCTATAATGGGGATAAAGTGGAGATAAAATGGAGAAAAACGGGGCTAAAGTGGAGCTTAAAAGGGGATAAAGTGGGGTTAAAATTGGGATAAAATGGGGCTATAGTGGAGATAAAATGGGGATAAATGGAGCTAAAGTGGAGATAAATGGGGATAATACAGGGATAACTTGAAGATTAAGCAGAGATAAAATGTGGATAAAACAGAGATATAATGGAGGTATAATGGAGATATTATGGGCAGATAATACATTGAGATGGGGAGAGAGATGGGGGAGACGGATGGGGAGACAGATGGGGAGACGGATGACCAGATTGGGGAGACAGATCGGAGAAGGACATGGGATGAGGGAGATGAGGTAGAGACAGGTGGAGAGAGGATAGAGAGGGAGATGGGGACAGGGTGGTGATGGTGGAGACAGATGAGGAGGGACATGGGATGAGGGAGATGGGGATGAGGGAGAGCAAGATGAGGGAGAGACTGATGGGGAGACGGTGGAGATGGGGATGACAGATGGGGGAGAGATGATGAGGGAGATGAGGGAGAGACCGATGGGGAGAGGGTGATGGGGAGAGGGTGATGGGGAGAGGGTGGAGATGGGGGAGACAGATGGGTAGTTGGAAACATGAATTACCGCTAAATGGTGTTGATATCACTTCCTGCAGTGAATAGACACGTGTTAAGCCCACAAAATGAGCATGTGGGTCGTTTTAAGTCAATTTTACCCATCTGCCAAATCTTGAGTTTTGGCTCCCTAGAAGCAGGAAAATGACTATAATCATGCTCATTTTATGGAGATGGGATGGAGATGGAGATGGGGAGATGGAGGTGAGATGGGGAGATGGAGATGGGATGGAAATGGAGATGGGGAGTTGGAGATAGGAAGGGGAGATGGAGATGGGATGCAAAAATGGAGATTGGATGGTAAGGGCCAAGATTTAATGTAAATAAAGTAGAGAGATAATGGAGATAAACTGGAAATATAATTGGGGATAAAATGGAGATAAAATGGGGATCAAATGGAGCTAAAGTGGTGCTAAAATGGGGATTAAGAGGAGATAAAATGGGGATACAACCGAGATAAAATGGAGATAAAAAGGGTAAAGTGGAGCTAAAATGGGGATAAAGTGGTGTTAAAATGGGGATAAAATGGGCCTATAGTGGGGATAAAGTGGAGAGGAAATGGGATAAAATGGAGCTAAAGTGGAGAGAAATGGGATAAAGTGGAAATAAAATGGGGATAAAATGGAGATAAACTGGAGATAAAATGGAGATAAATAGGAGATAAAATGTGGATAAAGTGGGGTTAAAATGGGGATACAATGGATCTAAAGTAGAGCTATAATGGGGATAAAGTGGAGATAAAATGGAGATAAAACGGGGCTAAAGTGGAGCTAAAAAGAGGATAAAGTGGGGTTAAAATGGGGATAAAATGGGGCTATAGTGGGGATAAAATGAGGATAAAATGGAGCTAAAGTGGAGATAAATTGGGATAATACAGGGATAACTTGAAGATTAAGCAGAGATAAAATGTGGATAAAACAGAGATATAATGGAGGTATAATGGAGATATTATGGGGAGATAATACATTGAGATGGGGAGAGAGATGGGGAGACGGATGGGGAGACGGATGGGGAGACGGATGGGGAGAAGGATGACCAGATTGGGGAGACAGATCGGAGAAGGACATGGGATGAGGGAGATGAGACAGAGACAGTTGGAGAGAGGATAGAGAGGGAGATGGGGACAGGGTGGAGATGGTGGAGACAGATGAGGAGGGACATGGGATGAGGGAGATGGGGATGAGGGAGAGCAAGATGAGGGAGAGACTGATGGGAAGACGGTGGAGATGGGGGAGACAGATGGGGTAGAGATGATGAGGGTGAGGGAGATGAGGGAGAGACCGATGGGGAGAGGGTGATGGGGAGAGGGTGGAGATGGGGGAGACAGATGGGTAGTTGGAAACATGAATTACCTCTAAATGGTGTTGATATCACTTCCTGCAGTGAATAAACACGTTTTAAGCCCACAAAGTGAGCATGTGGGTCGTTTTAAGTCAATTTTACCCATCTGCCAAATCTTGAGTTTTGGATCCCTAGAAGCAGGAAAATGACTATGGTCATGCTCATTTTATGGAGATGGGATGGAGATGGAGATGGGGAGTTGGAGATAGGATGGGGAGATGGAGATGGGATGCAGAGATGGAGATTGGATGGTAACGGCCAAGATTTAATGTAAAGAAAGTAGAGAGATAATGGAGATAAACTGGAGATAAAATTGGTGATAAAATGAAGATAAAATGGAGGAAAAAATGGGATAAAATGGAGCTAAAGTGGTGCTAAAATGGGGATTACGCGGAGATAAAATGGAGATACAACTGAGATAAAATGGAGATAAAAAGGGGTTAAAGTGGAGCTAATATGGGGATAAAGTGGGGTTAAAATGGGGATACATTGGGGCTATAGTGGGGATAAAGTAGAGATGAAATGGGATAAAATGGAGCTAAAGTGGAGAGAAATGGGGATAAAGTGGAAATAAAATGTGGTTAAAATGGAGATACACTGGAGATAAAATGGAGATAAACTGGAGATAAGATGTGGATAAAGTGGGGTTAAAATGGGGATAAAATGGATCTAAAGTGGAGATAAATGGGCATACAACTGAGATAAAATGGAGATGAAAAGAGGTTAAAGTGGAGCTAAAATGGGGATAAAGTGGGGTTGAAATGGGGATAAAATGGGCCTATAGTGGGGATAAAGTGGAGATGAAACGGGATAAAATGGAGCTAAAGTGGAGAGAAATGGGGATAAAGTTGAAATAAAATGGGGATAAAATGGAGATAAACTGGAGATAAAATGGAGATAAATTGGAGATAAAATGTGGATAAAGTGGGGTTAAAATGGGGATAAAATTGATCTAAAGTAGAGCTATAATGGGGATAAAGTGGAGATAAAATGGAGAAAAAACAGGGCTAAAGTGGAGCTAAAAAGGGGATAAAGTTGGGTTAAAATGGGGATAAAATGGGGCTATAGTGGAGATAAAATGGAGCTAAAGTGGAGATAAATGGGGATAATACAGGGATAACTTGAAGATTAAGCAGAGATAAAATGTGGATAAAACAGAGATATAATGGAGGTATAATGGAGATATTATGGGGAGATAATACATTGAGATGGGGAGAGAGATGGGGGAGACCGATGGGGAGACAGATGGGGAGACGGATGACCAGATTGGGGAGACAGATCGGAGAAGGACATGGGATGAGGGAGATGAGATAGAGACAGGTGAAGAGAGGATAGAGAGGGAGATGGGGACAGGGTGGTGATGGTGGAGACAGATGAGGAGGGACATGGGATGAGGGAGATGGGGATGAGGGAGAGCAAGAGGAGGGAGAGACTGATGGGGAGACGGTGGAGATGGGGGAGACAGATGGGGGAGAGATGATGAGGGAGAGGGAGATGAGGGAGAGACCGATGGGGAGAGGGTGATGGGGAGAGGGTGGAGATGGGGGAGACAGATGGGTAGTTGGAAACATGAATTACCGCTAAATGGTGTTGATATCACTTCCTGCAGTGAATAAACACGTGTTAAGCCCACAAAATGAGCATGTGGGTCGTTTTAAGTCAATTTTACCCATCTGCCAAATCTTGAGTTTTGGCTCCCTAGAAGCAGGAAAATGACTATGATCATGCTCATTTTATGGAGATGGGATGGAGATGGAGATGGGGAGATGGAGGTGAGATGGGGAGATGGAGATGGGATGGAGATGGAGATGGGGAGTTGGAGATAGGATGGGGAGATGGAGATGGGATGCAAAGATGGAGATTGGATGGTAAGGGCCAAGATTTAATGTAAATAAAGTAGAGAGATAATGAAGATAAACTGGAGATATAATTGGGGATAAAATGGAGATAAAATGGGGATAAAAGGGAGCTAAAGTGGTGCTAAAATGGGGATTAAGCGGAGATAAAATGGGGATACAACCGAGATAAAATGGAGATAAAAAGGGGTTAAAGTGGAGCTAAAATGGGGATAAAGTGGCGTTAAAATGGGGATAAAATGGGGCTATAGTGGGGATAAAGTGGAGATGAAATGGGATAAAATGGAGCTAAGGTGGAGAGAAATGGGGATAAAGTGGAAATAAAATGGGGATAAAATGGAGATACACTGGAGATAAAATGGAGATAAGCTGGAGATAAAATGTGGATAAAGTGGGGTTAAAATGGGGATAAAATGGAACTAAAGTGGAGATAAATGGGGATACAACTTAGATAAAATGGAGATAAAAAGGGGTTAAAGTGGAGCTAAAATGGGGATAACGGGGTTAAAATGGGGCTATAGTGGGGATAAAGTGTAGATAAAATGGGAATAAACTGGAGATAAAATGTGGATAAAGTGGGGTTAAAATGGAGATACAATGGATCTAAAGTAGAGCTATAATGGGGATAAAGTGGAGATAAAATGGAGATAAAACGGGGCTAAAGTGGAGCTAAAAAGAGGATAAAGTGGGGTTAAAACTAGGATAAAATGGGGCTATAGTTGAGATAAAGTGGGGATAAAATGGAGCTAAAGTGGAGATAAATTGGGATAATACAGGGATAACTTGAAGATTAAGCAGAGTTAAAATGTGGATAAAACAGAGATATAATGGAGGTATAATGGAGATATTATGGGGAGATAATACATTGAGATGGGGAGAGAGATGGGGAGACGGATGGGGAGACGGATGGGGAGACGGATGGGGAGAAGGATGACCAGATTGGGGAGACAGATCGGAGAAGGACATGGGATGAGGGAGATGAGATAGAGACAGTTGGAGAGAGGATAGAGAGGGAGATGGGGACAGGGTGGAGATGGTGGAGATGGTGGAGACAGATGAGGAGGGACATGGGATGAGGGAGATGGGGATGAGGGAGAGCAAGATGAGGGAGAGACTGATGGGAAGACGGTGGAGATGGGGGAGACAGATGGGGGAGAGATGATGAGGGAGAGGGAGATGAGGGAGAGACCGATGGGGAGAGGTTGATGGGGAGAGGGTGGAGATGGGGGAGTCAGATGGGTAGTTGGAAACATGAATTACCTCTAAATGGTGTTGATATCACTTCCTGCAGTGAATATGGGGATAAAATAGAGATAAACTGGAGATAAAATGGAGATAAATTGGAGATAAAATGTGGATAAAGTGGGTTAAAATGGGGATAAAATGGATCTAAAGTAGAGCTATAATGGGGATAAAGTGGAGATAAAATGGAGATCAAACGGGGCTAAAGTGGAGCTAAAAAGAGGATAAAGTGGGGTTAAAATGGGGATAAAATAGGGCTAAAGTGGAGATAAAATGGGGATAAAATGGAGCTAAAGTGGAGATAAATGGGGATAATACAGGGATAACTTGAAGATTAAGCAGAGATAAAATGTGGATAAAACAGAGATATAATGGAGGTATAATGGAGATATTATGGGGACATAATACATTGAGATGGGGAGAGAGATGGGGGAGACGGATGGGGAGACAGATGCGGAGACGGATGACCCGATTGGGGAGACAGATCGGAGATGGACATGGGATGAGGGAGATGAGGTAGAGACAGTTGTAGAGAGGATAGAGAGGGAGATGGGGACAGGGTGGAGATGGTGGAGACAGATGAGGAGGGACATGGGATGAGGGAGAGAAAGATGAGGGAGAGCAAGATGAGGGAGAGACTGATGGGGAGACAGTGGAGATGGGGGAGACAGATGGGGGAGAGATGATGAGGGAGAGGGAGATGAGGGAGAGACTGATGGGGAAAAGGGTGATGGGGAGAGGGTGGAGATGGGGGAGCCAGGTGGGTAGTTGGAAACATGAATTACCACTAAATGGTGTTGATATCACTTCCTGCAGTGAATAAACACGTTTTAAGCCCACAAAGTGAGCATGTGGGTCATTTAAAGTCGATTTTACCCATCTGCCAAATCTTGAGTTTTGGCTTCCTAGAAGCAGGAAAATGACTATGATCATGCTCATTTTATGGAGATGGGATGGAGATGGAGATGGGGAGATGGAGGTGAGATGGGGAGATGGAGATGGGATGGAGATGGAGATGGGGAGTTGGAGATAGGATGGGGAGATGGAGATGGGATGCAGAGATGGAGATTGGATGGTAAGGGCCAAGATTTAATGTAAATAAAGTAGAGAGATAATGGAGATAAACTGGAGATATAATTGGGGATAACATGGAGATAAAATGGGGATAAAATGGAGCTAAAGTGGTGCTTAACTGGGGATTAAGCGGAGATAAAATGGGGATACAACTGAGATAAAATGGAGATAAAAAGGGGTTAAAGTGGAGCTAAAATGGGGATAAAGTGGCGTTAAAATGGGGATAAAATGGGGCTATAGTGGGGATAAAGTGGAGATGAAATGGGATAAAATGGAGCTAAAGTGGAGAGAAATTGGGATAAAGTGGAAATAAAATGGGGATAAAATGGAGATACACTGGAGATAAAATGGAGATAAGCTGGAGATAAAATGTGGATAAAGTGGGGTTAAAATGGGGATAAAATGGAACTAAAGTGGAGATAAATGGGGATACAACTTAGATAAAATGGAGATAAAAAGGGGTTAAAGTGGAGCTAAAATGGGGATAAAGGGATTAAAATGGGGCTATAGTGGGGATAAAGTGTAGATAAAATGGGAATAAACTGGAGATAAAATGTGGATAACGTGGGGTTAAAATGGAGATACAATGGATCTAAAGTAGAGCTATAATGGGGATAAAGTGGAGATAAAATGGAGATAATACGGGGCTAAAGTGGAGCTAAAAAGAGGATAAAGTGGGGTTAAAACTGGGATAAAATGGGGCTATAGTTGAGATAAAGTGGGAATAAAATGGAGCTAAAGTGGAGACAAATTGGGATAATACAGGGATAACTTGAAGATTAAGCAGAGATAAAATGTGGATAAAACAGAGATATAATGGAGGTATAATGGAGATATTATGGGGAGATAATACATTGAGATGGGGAGAGAGATGGGGAGACGGATGGGGAGACGGATGGGGAGACGGATGGGGAGAAGGATGACCAGATTGGGGAGACAGATCGGAGAAGGACATGGGATGAGGGAGATGAGATAGAGACAGTTGGAGAGAGGATAGAGAGGGAGATGGGGACAGGGTGGAGATGGTGGAGATGGTGGAGACAGATGAGGAGGGACATGGGATGAGGGAGATGGGGATGAGGGAGAGCAAGATGAGGGAGAGACTGATGGGAAGACGGTGGAGATGGGGGAGACAGATGGGGGAGAGATGATGAGGGAGAGGGAGATGAGGGAGAGACCGATGGGGAGAGGTTGATGGGGAGAGGGTGGAGATGGGGGAGACAGATGGGTAGTTGGAAACATGAATTACCTCTAAATGGTGTTGATATCACTTCCTGCAGTGAATATGGGGATAAAATGGAGATAAAGTGGAGATAAAATGGAGATAAATTGGAGATAAAATGTGGATAAAGTGGGGTTAAAATGGGGATAAAATGGATCTAAAGTAGAGCTATAATGGGGATAAAGTGGAGATAAAATGGAGATCAAACGGGGCTAAAGTGGAGCTAAAAAGAGGATAAAGTGGGGTTAAAACGGGGATAAAATGGGGCTATAGTGGAGATAAAATGGGGATAAAATGGAGCTAAAGTGGAGATAAATGGGGATAATACAGGGATAACTTGAAGATTAAGCAGAGATAAAATGTGGATAAAACAGAGATATAATGGAGGTATAATGGAGATATTATGGGGACATAATACATTGAGATGGGGAGAGAGATGGGGGAGACGGATGGGGAGACAGATGCGGAGACGGATGACCCGATTGGGGAGACAGATCGGAGATGGACATGGGATGAGGGAGATGAGGTAGAGACAGTTGTAGAGAGGATAGAGAGGGAGATGGGGACAGGGTGGAGATGGTGGAGACAGATGAGGAGGGACATGGGATGAGGGAGAGCAAGATGAGGGAGAGCAAGATGAGGGAGAGACTGATGGGGAGACAGTGGAGATGGGGGAGACAGATGGGGGAGAGATGATGAGGGAGAGGGAGATGAGGGAGAGACTGATGGGGAAAAGGGTGATGGGGAGAGGGTGGAGATGGGGGAGCCAGGTGGGTAGTTGGAAACATGAATTACCACTAAATGGTGTTGATATCACTTCCTGCAGTGAATAAACACGTTTTAAGCCCACAAAGTGAGCATGTGGGTCATTTAAAGTCGATTTTACCCATCTGCAAAATCTTGAGTTTTGGCTTCCTAGAAGCAGGAAAATGACTATGATCATGCTCATTTTATGGAGATGGGATGGAGATGGAGATGGGGAGATGGAGGTGAGATGGGGAGATGGAGATGGGATGGAGATGGAGATGGGGAGTTGGAGATACGATGGGGAGATGGAGATGGGATGCAGAGATGGAGATTGGATGGTAAGGGCCAAGATTTAATGTAAATAAAGTAGAGAGATAATGGAGATAAACTGGAGATATACCTGGGGATAACATGGAGATAAAATGGGGATAAAATGGAGCTAAAGTGGTGCTTAACTGGGGATTAAGCGGAGATAAAATGGGGATACAACTGAGATAAAATGGAGATAAAAAGGGGTTAAAGTGGAGCTAAAATGGGGATAAAGTGGCGTTAAAATGGGGATAAAATGGGGCTATAGTGGGGATGAAGTGGAGATGAAATGGGATAAAATGGAGCTAAAGTGGAGAGAAATTGGGATAAAGTGGAAATAAAATGGGGATAAAATGGAGATACACTGGAGATAAAATGGAGATAAGCTGGAGATAAAATGTGGATAAAGTGGGGTTAAAATGGGGATAAAATGGAACTGAAGTGGAGATAAATGGGGATACAACTTAGATAAAATGGAGATAAAAAGGGGTTAAAGTGGAGCTAAAATGGGGATAAAGGGGTTAAAATGGGGCTATAGTGGGGATAAAGTGTAGATAAAATGGGAATAAACTGGAGATAAAATGTGGATAACGTGGGGTTAAAATGGAGATACAATGGATCTAAAGTAGAGCTATAATGGGGATAAAGTGGAGATAAAATGGAGATAATACGGGGCTAAAGTGGAGCTAAAAAGAGTATAAAGTGGGGTTAAAACTGGGATAAAATGGGGCTATAGTTGAGATAAAGTGGGAATAAAATGGAGCTAAAGTGGAGATAAATTGGGATAATACAGGGATAACTTGAAGATTAAGCAGAGATAAAATGTGGATAAAACAGAGATATAATGGAGGTATAATGGAGATATTATGGGGAGATAATACATTGAGATGGGGAGAGAGATGGGGAGACGGATGGAGAGACGGATGGGGAGACGGATGGGGAGAAGGATGACCAGATTGGGGAGACAGATCGGAGAAGGACATGGGATGAGGGAGATGAGATAGAGACAGTTGGAGAGAGGATAGAGAGGGAGATGGGGACAGGGTGGAGATGGTGGAGATGGTGGAGACAGATGAGGAGGGACATGGGATGAGGGAGATGGGGATGAGGGAGAGCAAGATGAGGGAGAGACTGATGGGAAGACGGTGGAGATGGGGGAGACAGATGGGGGAGAGATGATGAGGGAGAGGGAGATGAGGGAGAGACCGATGGGGAGAGGTTGATGGGGAGAGGGTGGAGATGGGGGAGACAGATGGGTAGTTGGAAACATGAATTACCTCTAAATGGTGTTGATATCACTTCCTGCAGTGAATATGGGGATAAAATGGAGATAAACTGGAGATAAAATGGAGATAAATTGGAGATAAAATGTGGATAAAGTGGGGTCAAAATGGGGATAAAATGGATCTAAAGTAGAGCTATAATGGGGATAAAGTGGAGATAAAATGGAGATCAAACGGGGCTAAAGTGGAGCTAAAAAGAGGATAAAGTGGGGTTAAAACGGGGATAAAATGGGGCTATAGTGGAGGTAAAATGGGGATAAAATGGAGCTAAAGTGGAGATAAATGGGGATAATACAGGGATAACTTGAAGATTAAGCAGAGATAAAATGTGGTAAAACAGAGATATAATGGAGGTATAATGGAGATATTATGGGGACATAATACATTGAGATGGGGAGAGAGATGGGGGAGACGGATGGGGAGACAGATGCGGAGACGGATGACCCGATTGGGGAGACAGATCGGAGATGGACATGGGATGAGGGAGATGAGGTAGAGACAGTTGTAGAGAGGATAGAGAGGGAGATGGGGACAGGGTGGAGATGGTGGAGACAGATGAGGAGGGACATGGGATGAGGGAGAGCAAGATGAGGGAGAGCAAGATGAGGGAGAGACTGATGGGGAGACAGTGGAGATGGGGGAGACAGATGGGGGAGAGATGATGAGGGAGAGGGAGATGAGGGAGAGACTGATGGGGAAAAGGGTGATGGGGAGAGGGTGGAGATGGGGGAGCCATGTGGGTAGTTGGAAACATGAATTACCACTAAATGGTGTTGATATCACTTCCTGCAGTGAATAAACACGTTTTAAGCCCACAAAGTGAGCATGTGGGTCATTTAAAGTCGATTTTACCCATCTGCAAAATCTTGAGTTTTGGCTTCCTAGAAGCAGGAAAATGACTATGATCATGCTCATTTTATGGAGATGGGATGGAGATGGAGATGGGGAGATGGAGGTGAGATGGGGAGATGGAGATGGGATGGAGATGGAGATGGGGAGTTGGAGATAGGATGGGGAGATGGAGATGGGATGCAGAGATGGAGATTGGATGGTAAGGGCCAAGATTTAATGTAAATAAAGTAGAGAGATAATGGAGATAAACTGGAGATATAATTGGGGATAACATGGAGATAAAATGGGGATAAAATGGAGCTAAAGTGGTGCTTAACTGGGGATTAAGCGGAGATAAAATGGGGATACAACTGAGATAAAATGGAGATAAAAAAGGGTTAAAGTGGAGCTAAAATTGGGATAAAGTGGGGTTAAAATGGGGATAAATGGGGCTATAGTGGGGATAAAGTGGAGATGAAATGGGATAAAATGGAGCTAAAGTGGAGAGAAATGGGGATACAGTGGAAATAAAATGGGGCTAAAATGGAGATACACTGGAGATAAAATGGAGATAAACTGGAGATAAAATGTGGATAAAGTGGGGTTAAAATGGGCATAAAATGGATCTAAAGTTGAGATAAATGGGGATACAACTGAGATAAAATGAAGATAAAAAGGGGTTAAAGTGGAGCTAAAATGGGGATAAAGTGGGGTTAAAATGGGGATAAAATGGGCCTATAGTGGGGATGAAGTGGAGATGAAATGGGATAAAATTGAGCTAAAGTGGAGAGAAATGGGGATAAAGTTGAAATAAAATGGGGATAAATGGAGAGAAACTGGAGATCAAATGGAGATGAATTGGAGATAAAATGTGGATAAAGTGGGGTTAAAATGGGGATAAAATGGATCTAAAGTAGAGCTATAATGGGGATAAAGTGGAGATAAAATGGAGAAAAACGGGGCTAAAGTGGAGCTAAAAAGGGGATAAAGTGGGGTTAAAATGGAGCTAAAGTGGAGATAAATGGGGATAATACAGGGATAACTTGAAGATTAAGCAGAGATAAAATGTGGATAAAGCAGAGATATAATGGAGGTATGATGGAGATATTATGGGGAGATAATACATTGAGATGGGGAGAGAGATTGGGAGATGGATGGGGAGACAGATGGGGAGACGGATGACCAGATTGGGGAGACAGATCGGAGAAGGACATGGGATGAGGGAGATGAGGTAGACACAGGTGGAGAGAGGATAGAGAGGGAGATGGGGACAGGGTGGAGATGGTGGAGACAGATGAGGAGGGATATGGGATGAGGGAGAGCAAGATGAGGGAGAGACTGATGGGGAGACGGTGGAGATGGGGGGAGATGATGAGGGAGAGGGAGATGAGGGAGAGACCGATGGGGAGAGGGTGATGGGGAGAGGGTGGAGATGGGGGAGACAGTTGGGTAGTTGGAAACATGAATTACCTCTAAATGGTGTTGATATCACTTCCTGCAGTGAATAAACACGTTTTAAGCCCACAAAGTGAGCATGTGGGTCGTTTTAAGTCAATTTTACCCATCTGCCAAATTTAGAGTGTTGGCTCCCTAGAAGCAGGAAAATGACTATGATCATGGTCATTTTATGGAGATGGGATGGAGATGGAGATGGGGAGATGGAGGTGAGATGGGGAGATGGAGATGGGATGGAGATGGAGATGAGGAGTTGGAGATATGATGGGGAGATAGAGATGGGATGCAGAGATGGAGATTGGATGGTAAGGGCCAAGATTTAATGTAAATAAAGTAGAGAGATAATGGAGATAAACTGGAGATAAAATTGGTGATGAAATGGAGATAAAATGGAGGGAAAATGGGGATAAAATGGAGCTAAAGTGGTGATAAAATGGGGATTAAGCGATGATAAAATGGGGATACAACTGAGATAAAATGGAGATAAAAGGGGTTAAAGTGGAGCTAAAATGGGGAAAAAGTGGGGTTAAAATGGAGATAAAATGGGGCTATAGTGGGGATAAAGTGGAGATGAAATGGGATAAAATGGAGCTAAAGTGGAGAGAAATGGGGATAAAGTGGAAATAAAATGGGGCTAAAATGGAGATACAACGGAGATAAAATGGAGATAAACTGGAGATAAAATGTGGATAAAGTGGGGTTAAAATGGGGATAAAATGGATCTAACGTGGAGATAAATGGGGATACAACTGAGATTAAATGGAGATAAAAAGGGGTTAAAGTGGAGCTAAAATGGGAATAAAGTGGGGTTAAAATGGGGAAAAAAATGGGCTATAGTGGGGATAAAGTGGAGATGAAATGGGGATAAAATGGAGCTAAAGTGGGGAGAAATGGGGATAAAGTGGAAATAAAATGGGGATAAAATGGAGATAAACTGGAGATAAAATGGAGATAAACTGGAGATAAAATGTGGATAAAGTGGGGTTAAAATGGGGATAAAATGGATCTAAAGTAGAGCTATAATGGGGATTAAGTGGAGATAAAATGGAGATAAAATGAGGCTAAAGTGGAGCTAAAATGGGGATAAAGTGGGTTTAAAACTGGGATGAAATTGGGCTATAGTGGAGATAAAATGGGGATAAAATGGAGCTAAAGTGGAGATAAATGGGGATAATACAGGGATAACTTGAAGATTAAGCAGAGATAAAATGTCGATAAAACAGAGATATAATGGAGGTATAATGGAGATATTATGGGGAGAAAATACATTGAGATGAGGAGAGAGATGGGGAGATGGGTGGTGAGACAGAAGGGGAGACGGATGACCAGATAGGGGAGACAGATCGGAGAAGGACATGGGATGAGGGAGATGAGGTAGACACAGGTGGAGAGAGGATAGAGAGGGAGATGGGGACAGGGTGGAGATGGTGGAGACAGATGAGGAGGGACATGGGATGAGGGAGATGGGGGATGAGGGAGAGCAAGATGAGGGAGAGACTGATGGGGAGACGGTGGAGATGGGGGAGAGATAATGAGGGAGAGGGAGATGAGGGAGAGACCGATGGGGAGAGGGTGATGGGGAGAGGGTGGAGATGGGGGAGACAGTTGGGTAGTTGGAAACATGAATTACCTCTAAATGGTGTTGATATCACTTCCTGCATTGAACATGAATGAATGAATGAAGCGGATCTTATCTTGCGCAAACTTAGCCCAGTGGGCGTCAAGGCGCCTAAATCAAATATAGTAGCTAAGCCCCCCACTCAACAGCATTCACTCATTGATAGGCCCTCTTAAAGAGGCAGGTTTTAAGAGCCTTTTTGAATGACTCAATTGTGGGAAGGGTTTTTATTTCGATAGGGATCGAATTCCAGAGCTGAGGGGCAACCACGGAGAAAGCTCTGGCTCCCCATCTGGCTAGTTTAAAACGCGGAACAACAAGTTGACAGAGTCCCGCAGAACGAAGGCCTCTTGTAGGGACATAGCGCGTAAGGAGAGAGCCAATAGCACTAGAGGAACCTTTTGTCAAAGCTCTGTAGGCCAAACACAGAATTTTAAAAGAGATTCTGTGCTGGACAGGTAGCCAATGGAGTTCTTTCCTGGCTGCAGTAGCGGAGGAGGTTTTAGGAAGGGCCAGGACAAAGCGAGCTGCAGCATTCTGCACAATCTGCAGTCCATGTGTGAGGCTTTTATTGGCTTCCATGTACAGAGAGTTGCAGTAATCTAACCTCGATCCTACCAAGGCAACTGCAACCTGTTTACGTGCCTGGGGGGAAAGATACCCACGGATTTTGTTGAGTATCCTGATGACACCCCAGCAAGTGGCCACGGTCCTGTTGACTTGAAGGGAAAGTGAAAGCGAGGTGTCGAAAATTACGCCAAGGTTTCTGGCAGATTGGGAGGGGGTGGGGCAGATGCCAAGAGAAGGTGGCCACCACTCACTTGACCAAGCATCTTGGTCCTTCCCAAAGATCAACACCTCCGTCTTTTCGCCGTTCAGTTTCAGGGAATGTATAGTCATCCAGTCTGCCACATACTGCATGCATACCCTGAAACTGGCGGCAGATGTCCTGACAGAGGAGTGAGCCAGCGACACCATAATCTGGGTGTCGTCTGCATAGGACACCACCTCCATCCCCTGCGATCTTACTAGTCTTGCCAGGGGAGCCACATAGATGTTAAACAGGGTCGGACTTAAAGCCGACCCTTGTGGCACCCCACACTGCAATGACTTGGCAGGGGAGAGGTGGTTCCCGAGCATCACTCTCTGCTCCCTTTCCAACAGAAAGGAGTTGAGGAGACTCAGGGCCGGTCCCGTGACACCAGCTTCCCTGAGCCGAGATGTAAGAATGGCCGGGGACAGGGTGTCAAACGCGGCCGTGAGGTCCAACAAAACCAAAACCGTGGTTTGGCCAGAGTCCACTTTGCGTCGGATGTTATTGACAACACAAGTGAGGGCGGACTCAGTACTATGATGTTTTCTAAAATCGTGTTGCGTGTTGTCAAGGTATTCGGATGATTCAAGGAAGGAGGACAGATGGAAATTCAGGTGCGCCCCAAGCATCTTGGCGGGGGCAGGGAGGAGGGAGATCGGCCTGAAATGTTTCAGCAAGGCCGGATCGAGGGACAGCTTCTTAAGGAGAGGTTTCACAATCGCCTTCTTCCACACAGAAGGAAAAGAACCCTGGGTAATAGCCTTATTCATTACCTCAAGCATAGGAGGAAGAAGGCTATTTCTACACCCTTTCAGTTTTTTCAGAGGTAGAGGGTCCAGGGGGGAAGCAGATTTGGTCCTGTCAAGCAACAGGTTCAGTCCTTCCAAGGATAAAGAGGAAAATTCCGTAAGAGAACAGAAGGGATCTGTACCTAAAGAATCCAGGCTGGAAATGACAGGCAGTACGCTTTGGTCCAAAGCATGACAATGAGCTTCAAGGGAGACATGTATGTCAAGAATTTTATTGTGAAAAAAGTCGGAGATGTTATTGCAAAGTTCTTGTGAACTGACTACGGGATCAGGGAGTTGCAAGGAGCATAAAGTGTCAGCGATTTTAAAGAGCCCCCTAGAGGAGGAGAGGGAGCTGGTGAGGTTGGAGAAGTACTCCTGCTTCTCTGTCACCACTCTCCGTTTATATTCCCACAGTGCAGACTTGTGGGCCTCTCGATCATTGGAGTCCCAAGATTTCCTCCAGTTTCTCTCACTACTCCTACATCCCTGCCTCAGGAGTCGCAACTGATCAGAAAACCAAGGTGCCGTAGGCTTTCGGCGAGCTACATAGCGCAGAGATGAGGGGGCAAGTTGTTCCACTGCCCTAGAAATAGAATCCGTCAAGTCTTGAGCTGCCACAGCTACGTCTTTTGATAATAAAGATTCGGGAGTGGAGACAAGCGGGACAAGAGCCTCGTCAGAAATCTTCCTAAAGTTTCTCCTAAGAATGAATGGAGAGGTTCCCATGTTAATAGTACATGAGACAGGAAAGGAAAATTCCAATGGCACGGCACAATGATCAGTCCAAACCAACGGTAGCGGGAGGCCAGTAGAGAGCCTGGCGTCATTAGAGAATACCCCGTCGAGTATGTGCCCAGCCTTATGGGTGGGACTTTTCACAAGCTGGGCGAGATCACATGCTCCTAGTGAATCGACCAGCGATGTTGTGTCCTTCGAATTGACCTCATCCAAATGAAAATTAAAATCACCCAAAATGGTGAAAGCCGCTTTTCCAAAGTATGGTTCCAAGAGTGTCAATAGTTTTGAAGGGAAACTGGCTCTGGGACCGGGGGGTCTATATATCAAAATCCCTGTAAAAGAGACCGATGGAGAGAGGGTAATACAGAAGTATAGTGCTTCGAACCGATCTGAGAGCATCGATAGAGATTTAGTCAGGCAAGAGAAGGTGGATTTAAGAAGAATAGCAATGCCTCCTCCTCTGCGCAAAGGTCTATCTTGTCTATAAAGAGAGTAACCATCAGGAATGGCCATAATCAGGTCATGTCCTGAGGTATCTGAGGCCCAGGTCTCCGTGATAAACACCCAATCCGGCTGTCGCTCATCCACGAAATCGTGAAAGGCGACGTTGTGCTTAATGAGCGAATGAGCGTTAATCAAGAAGCCAGATCTAAAGGGCGCATCAGGTTGTTTGGGCGGGAGAAGAGATGTTACAGAGCCATTGCAGGAGAAATCAAAAGGGGCCATACAAGCCCTACAGCTATAAGAGTGCAGGATACCCTCAGGCGAATAACGATGAAGACAGGGCTGGGATGCAAGTCTGAGTGAGAGAATTTCTGACCTTGAGTAAAGCCTAGTTATCCCGTCAGGAGGGGGAAGAGTAGGAGCAGAGTCCAGCCCGACCTGCATCCCGTCCTCAGCGCGGACGGGCGCAGACGGGCTGAACTCTGGCGTAACTCCGGCGTCAATCTGGCGTCCCCGCTGCGCGTTACCGCTGCGCGCCGGCATGGCTGCCTTTATGTTCGCCTCGAGAAACAGAAAGCAGACTAGAGCGCGCGATCTGTGCCCCTCACCTAGTGTGGCCGCCGACGAGACAGGGGCCGAGGACCCGCGAAATGCGGTGAGTATTCCAAATTAAAGTGCAGGTAAGGTGGCAGCAGTGGGGGTATGCATGGCCAGGCTTTAAAATCAGGGGGAAGGTGCCCAACCAAAATTACAAATTAAATGACAAAAACGGGAGGTTTAAAATCACAAGCTGAAGATCACGAGCTAAAAATGAGAGCGCTGCTGCAAGTGTAGCGCTAAAGCTAAGGAGTGCGAACTATTCAATTTGCCTGCCTTTATGCTCGCCTCGAGAAACAGAAAGCAGACTAGAGCGCGCGATCTGTGCCCCTCGCCTAGTATGGCCGCCGACGAGACAGGGGCCGAGGACCCGCGAAATGCGGTGAGTTTTCCAAATGTGAATAAACACGTTTTAAGCCCACAAAGTGAGCATGTGGGTCGTTTTAAGTCAATTTTACCCATCTGCCAAATCTTGAGTTTTGGCTCCCTAGAAGCAGGAAAATGACTATGATCATGCTCATTTTATGGAGATGGGATGGTGATGGAGATGGGGAGATGGAGGTGAGATGGGGAGATGGAGATGGGATGGAGATGGAGATGGGGAGTTGGAGATAGGATGGGGAGATGGAGATGGGATGCAGAGATGGAGATTGGATGGTAAGGGCCAAGATTTAATGTAAATAAAGTTGAGAGATAATGGAGATAAACTGGAGATAAATGTGTGATAAAAAGAAGATAAAATGGAGGGAAAAATGGGGATAAAATGGAGCTACAATGGTGCTAAAATGGGGATTAAGCGGAGATAAAATGGGGATACACCTGAAATAAAATGGAGATAAAAAGGGGTTAAAGAGGAGCTAAAATGGGGATAAAGTGGGGTTAAAATGGGGATAAAATGGGGCTATAATGGGGATAAAGTGGAGTTGAAATGGGGATAAAATGGAGCTAAAGTGGAGAGAAATGGGGATAAAGTGGAAATAAAATGGGGATAAAATGGAGATCAACTGAAGATAAAATTGAGATAAAATGTGGATAAAGTAGGGTTAAAATGGGGATAAAATGGATCTAAAGTAGAGCTATAATGGGGATAAAGTGGAGATAAAATGGAGATAAAATGGGGCTAAAGTGGAGCTAAAATGGGGATAAAGTGGGGTTAAAATGGGGATAAAATAGGGCTATAGTGGGGATAAAGTTGAGATGAAATGGGGATAAAATGGAGCTAAAGAGGGGAGAAATGGGGATAAAGCGGAAATAAAATGGGGATAAAATGGAGATGAACTGTAGATAAAATGTGGATAAAGTGTGGTTAAAATGGGTATAAAATGGATCTAAAGTAGAGCTATAATGGGGATAAAGTGGAGATAAAATGGATATCAAAATGGAGATAAAACGGGGCTAAAGTGGAGCTAAAATGGGGATAAATTGGGCTTAAAAAAGGGATAAAATGGGACTATAGTGGAGATAAAATGGGGAAATAGTGGGCATAAAGTGGAGATGAAATGGGATAAATGGAGCTAAAGTGGAGAGAAATGGGGATAAAGTGGAAATAAAATGGGGCTAAAATGGAGATACACTGGAGATAAAATGGAGATAAACTGGAGATAAAATGTGGATAAAGTGGGGTTAAAATGGGGATAAAATGGATCTAAAGTGGAGATAAATGGGGATACAACTGAGATAAAATGGAGATAAAAGGGGTTAAAGTGAAGCTAAAATGGGGATAAAGTGGGGTTAAAATGGGGGTAAAATTGGGCTATAGTGGGGATACAGTGGAGATGAAATGGGATAAAATAGAGCTAAAGTGGAGAGAAATGGGGATAAAGTGGAAATAAAATGGGGCTAAAATGGAGATACACTGGAGATAAAATGAGGATAAACTGGAGATAAAATGTGGATAAAGTGGGGTTAAAATGGGGATAAAATGGATCTAAAGTGGAGATAAATGGGGATACAACTGAGATAAAAAGGAGATTAAAAGGGGTTAAAGTGGAGCTAAAATGGGGATAAAGTGGGGTTAAAATGGGGATAAAATGGGGCTATAGTGGGGATAAAGTGGAGATGAAATGGGGATAAAATGGAGCTAAAGTGGAGAGAAATGGGGATAAAGTGGAAATAAAATGGGGATAAAATGGAGATAAACTGGAGATAAAGTGGAGATAAAGTGGAGCTAAAATGGGGATAAAGTGGGGTTAAAATAGGGATAAAATGGGGCTATAGTGGAGATAAAATGCAGATGAAATGGGATAAAATGGAGCTAAAGTGGAGAGAAATGGGGATAAAGTGGAAATAAAATGGGGATAAAATGGAGATAAACTGGATGTAAAATGGAGATAAATTGGAGATAAAGTGTGGATAAAGTGGGGTTAAAATGGGGATAAAATGGATCTAAAGTAGAGCTATAATGGGGATTAAGTGGAGATAAAATGGAGATGAAACGGGGCTAAAGTGGAGCTAAAATGGGGATGAAGTGGGGTTAAAACTGGGATAAAATGGGGCTATAGAGGAGATAAAATGGGGATAAAATGGAGCTAAAGTGGAGATACATGGGGATAATACATGGATAACTTGAAGATTAAGCAGAGATAAAATGTGGATAAAACAGAGATATAATGGAGGTATAATGGAGATATTATGGGGAGATAATACATTGAGATGGGGAGAGAGATGAAGGAGATGGATGGGGAGACAGATGGGGAGACGGATGACCAGATTGGGGAGACAGATTGGAGAAGGACATGGGATGAGGGAGATGAGGTAGAGACAGGTGAAGAGAGGATAGAGAGGGAGATGGGGACAGGGTGGAGATGGTGGAGACAGATGAGGAGGGACATGGGATGAGGGAAATGGGGGATGAGGGAGAGCAAGATGAGGGAGAGACTGATGGGGAGACAGTGGAGATGGGGTGACAGATGGGGCGAGATGATGAGGGAGAGAGAGATGAGGGAGAGACCATTGGGGAGAGGGTGATCGGGAAAGGGTGGAGATGGGGAAGACAGATGGGTAGTTGGAAACATGAATTACCTCTAAATTGTGTTGATATCACTTCCTGCAGTGAATAAACACGTTTTAAGCCCACAAAGTGAGCATGTGGGTCATTTTAAGTCAATTTTAACCATCTGCCAAATCTTGAGATTTAGCTCCCTAGAAGCAGGAAAATGACTATGATCATGCTCATTTTATGGAGATGTGATGGAGATGGAGATGAAGAGGTGGAGGTGAGATGGGGAGATGGAGATGGGATGGTGATGGAGATGGGGAGTTGGAGATAGGATGTGGAGATGAAGATGGGATGCAGAGATGGACATTGGATGGTAAGGGCCAAGATTTAAAGTAAATAGAGTAGAGAGATAATGTAGATAAACTGGAGATAAAATTGGGAATAAAATGGAGATAAAATGGAGGAAAAATTGGGATAAAATGGAGCTAAAGTGGTGCTAAAATGGGGATTAACCGGAGATAAAATGGGGATACAACTGAGATAAAATGGAGATAAATAGGAGCTAAAGTGGAGCTAAAATGGGGATAAAGTGGGGTTTAAATGGGGATAAACTGGGGCTATAGTGGGGATAAAGTGGAGATGAAATGGGGATAAAATGGAGCTAAAGTGGAGAGAAATGGGGATAAAGCGGAAATAAAATGAGGATAAAATGGAGATAAACTGTAGATAAAATGTGGATAAAGTGGGGTTAAAATGGGGATAAAATGTATCTAAAGTAGAGCTATAATGGGGATAAAGTGGAGATAAAATGGATATCAAAATGGAGATAAAACAGGGCTTATGTGGAGCTAAAATGGGGATAAAGTGGGGTTAAAAATGGGATAAAATGGGGCTATAGTGGAGATAAAATGGGGATAAAATTGAGCTAAAGTGGAGATAAATGGGGATAATACAGGGATAACATGAAGATTAAGCAGAGATAAAATGTGGATAAAACAGAGATATAATGGAGGTATAATAGAGATATTATGGGGAGATAATATAGGAAGATGGGGAGAGAGATGGGAGAAACAGATGGGGAGACAGATGGGGAGACGGATGACCAGATTGGGGAGACAGATCGGAGAAGGACATGGGATGAGGGAGATGAGGTAGAGACAGTTGGAGAGAGGAAAGAGAGGGAGCTGGGGACGGGGTGGAGATGGTGGAGACAGATGAGGAGGGACATGGGATGAGGGAGGTGGGAGGTGGGGATGAGGGAGAGCAAGATGAGGGAGAGACTGATGGGGAGACGGTGGAGATGGGGGAGACAGATGGAGGAGAGATGATGAGGGAGAGGAAGATGAGGGAGAGACCGATGGGGGGGGATGATGGGGAGAGGGTGGAGATGGGGGAGACAGATGGGTAGTTGGAAACATGAATTACCTCTAAATGGTGTTGATATCACTTCCTGCAGTGAATAAACCCGTTTTAAGCCCACAAAGTGAGCATGTGGGTCGTTTTAAATCACTTTTACCCATCTGCCAAATCTTGTGTTTTGGGTCCCTAGAAGCAGGAAAATGACTATGATCATGCTCATTTTATGGAGATGGGATGGAAATGGTGATGGAGAGATGGAGATGAGATGTGGAGATGGAGATGGGATGGAGATGGAGACGGGGAGTTGGAGATACGATGGGGAGATGGAGATGGGATGCAGAGATGGAGATTGGATGGTAAGGGACGGATATTTCATGTAAATAAAGAAGAGAGATAATGGAGATAAACTGGAGATAAAATTGGGGATAAAATGGAGATAAAATGGAGGACAAAATATGGATAAAATGGAGCTAAAGTGGTGCTAAAATGGGGATTAAGCGGAGATAAAATGGGGATACAACTGAGATAAAATGGAGATAAAAAGGGGTTAAAGTGGAGCTAAAATGGGGATGAAATTGCGTTAAAATGGGGATAAAATGGGGCTATAGTGGAGATAAAGTGGAGATGAAATGGGATAAAATGGAGCTAAAGTGGAGAGAAACGGGGATAAAGTGGAAATAAAAAGGGGATAAAATGGAGATAAAATGGAGATAAATTGGAGATAAAATGTGGATAAAGTGGGGTTAAAATGGGGATAAAATGGATCTAAAGTAGAGCTGTAATGGGGATAAAGTAGAGATAAAATGGATATAAAATGGAGATAAACCGGGGCTAAAGTGGAGCTAAAACAGGGATAAAGTGGGGTTAAAACGGGGATAAAATGGGGCTATAGTGGAGATAAAATGGGGATAAATGGAGCTAAAGTGGAGATAAATGGGGATAATACAGGGATAACTTGAAGATTAAGCAGAGATAAAATGTGGATAAAACAGAGATATAATGGAGGTATAATGGAGATATTATGGGGAGATAATACATTGAGATGGGGAGAGAGATGGGGGAGACGGATGGGGAGACAGATGGGGAGACGGATAACCAGATTGGGGAGACAGATCGGAGAAGGACATGGGATGAGGGAGATGAGGTAGAGACAGTTGGAGAGAGGATAGAGAGGGAGATGGGGACAGGGTGGAGATGGTGGAGACAGATGAGGAGGGACATGGGATGAGGGAGAGCAAGATGAGGGAGAGCAAGATGAGGGAGAGACTGATGGGGAGACGGTGGAGATGGGGGAGACAGATGGGGGAGAGATGATGAGGGAGAGGGAGATGAGGGAGAGACCGATGGGGAGAGGGTGATGGGGAGAGGGTGGAGATGGGGGAGACAGATGGGTAGTTGGAAACATGAATTACCTCTAAATGGTGTTGATATCACTTCCTGCATTGAATAAACACGTGTTAAGCCCACAAAGTGAGCATGTGGGTCGTTTTAAGTCAATTTTACCCATCTGCCAAGTCTTGAGTTTTGGCTCCCTAGAAGCAGGACAATGACTATGATCATGCTCATTTTATGGAGATGAGATGGAGATGGGGAGATGAGATGGGGAGATGGAAATGGGATGGAGATGGAGATGGGGAGTTGGAGATAGGATGGGGAGATGGAGATGGGATGCAGAGATGGAGATTAGATGGTAAGGGCCAAGATTTAATGTAAATAAAGTAGAGAGAGATTATGGAGATAAACTGGAGATAAAATTGGGGATAAAATGGGGATAAAATTGAGCTAAAAAGGTGCTCAAATGGGGATTAAACGGAGATAAAATGGGGATACAACTGAGATAAAATGGAGATAAAAAGGGGTTAAAGTGGAGCTTAAATGGGGATAAAGTGGCGTTAAAATGGGGATAGAATGGGGCTATAGTGGGGATAAAGTGGAGATGAAATGGGATAAAATGGAGCTAAAGTGGAGAGAAATGGGGATAAAGTGGAAATAAAATGGGGATAAAATGGAGATAAACTGGATGTAAAATGGAGATAAATTGGAGATAAAGTGTGGATAAAGTGGGGTTAAAATGGGGATGAAATGGATCTAAAGTAGAGCTATAATGGGGATTAAGTGGAGATAAAATGGAGATAAAACGGGGCTAAAGTGGAGCTAAAACGGGGACGAAGTGGGGTTAAAACTGGGATAAAATGGGGCTATGGAGGAGATAAAATGGGGTTGAAATGGAGCTAAAGTGGAGATACATGGGGATAATACATGGATAACTTGAAGATTAAGCAGAGATAAAATGTGGATAAAACAGAGATATAATGGAGGTATAATGGAGATATTATGGGGAGATAATACATTGAGATGGGGAGAGAGATGGGGGAGATGGATGGGGAGACAGATGGGGAGACGGATGACCAGATTGGGGAGACAGATTGGAGAAGGACATGGGATGAGGGAGATGAGGTAGAGACAGGAGACAGGTGGAGAGAGGATAGAGAGGGAGATGGGGACAGGGTGGAGATGGTGGAGACAGATGAGGAGGGACAAGGGATGAGGGAAATGGGGGATGAGGGAGAGCAAGATGAGGGAGAGACTGATGGGGAGACAGTGGAGATGGGGTGACAGATGGGGCGAGATGATGAGGGAGAGGGAGATGAGGGAGAGACCAATGGGGAGAGGGTGATCGGGAGAGGGTGGAGATGGGGGAGACAGATGGGTAGTTGGAAACATGAATTACCTCTAAATTGTGTTGATATCACTTCCTGCAGTGAATAAACACGTTTTAAGCCCACAAAGTGAGCATGTGGGTCATTTTAAGTCAATTTTAACCATCTACCAAATCTTGAGATTTGGCTCCCTAGAAGCAGGAAAATGACTATGATCATGCTCATTTTATGGAGATGTGATGGAGATGGAGATGAAGAGATGGAGGTGAGATGGGGAGATGGAGATGGGATGGTGATGGAGATGGGGAGTTGGAGATAGGATGGGGAGATGAAGATGGGATGCAGAGATGGACATTGGATGGTAAGGGCCAAGATTTAAAGTAAATAAAGTAGAGAGATAATGGAGATAAACTGGAGATAAAATTGGGAATAAAATGGAGATAAAATGGAGGAAAAATTGGGATAAAATGGAGCTAAAGTGGTTCTAAAATGGGGATTAACCGGAGATAAAATGGGGATACAACTGAGATAAAAATGGAGATAAATAGGAGCTAAAGTGGAGCTAAAATAAGGATAAAGTGGGGTTAAAATGGGGATAAAATGGGGCTATAGTGGGGATAAAGTGGAAATGAAATGGGGATAAAATGGAGCTAAAGTGGAGAGAAATGGGGATAAAGCAGAAATAAAATGGGGATAAAATGGAGATAAACTGTAGATAAAATCTGGATAAAGTGGGGTTAAAATGGGGATAAAATGGATCTAAAGTAGAGCTATAATGGGGATAAAGTGGAGATAAAATGGATATCAAAATGGAGATAAAACGGGGCTAAAGTGGAGCTAAAATGGGGATTAAGTGGGGTTAAAAATGGGATAAAATGGGGCTATACTGGAGATAAAATGGGGATAAAATTGAGCTAAAGTGGAGATAAATGGGGATAATACAGGGATAACATGAAGATTAAGCAGATATAAAATGTGGATAAAACAGAGATATAATGGAGGTATAATAGAGATATTATGGGGAGATAATATAGGAAGATGGGGAGAGAGATGGGAGAAACAGATGGGGGGACAGATGGGGAGACGGATGACCAGATTGGGGAGACAGATCGGAGAAGGACATGGGATGAGGGAGATGAGGTAGAGACAGTTGGAGAGAGGAAAGAGAGGGAGCTGGGGACGGGGTGGAGATGGTGGAGACAGATGAGGAGGGACATGGGATGAGGGAGGTGGGAGGTGGGGATGAGGGAGAGCAAGATGAGGGAGAGACTGATGGGGAGACGGTGGAGATGGTGGAGACAGATGGGGAGAGATGATGAGGGAGAGGGAGATGAGGGAGAGACCGATGGGGGGGGTGATGGGGAGAGGGTGGAGATGGGGGAGACAGATGGGTAGTTGGAAACATGAATTACCTCTAAATGGTGTTGATATCACTTCCTGCAGTGAATAAACACGTTTTAATCCCACAAAGTGAGCATGTGGGTCGTTTTAAGTCACTTTTACCCATCTGCCAAATCTTGTGTTTTGGCTCCCTAGAAGCAGGAAAATGACTATGATCATGCTCATTTTATGGAGATGGGATGAAAATGGTGATGGAGAGATGGAGATGAGATGGGGAGATGGAGATGGGATGGAGATGGAGACGGGGAGTTGGAAATACGATGGGGAGATGGAGATGGGATGCAGAGATGGAGATTGGATGGTAAGGGACGGATATTAAATGTAAATAAAGAAGAGAGATAATGGAGATAAACTGGAGATAAAATTGGGGATAAAATAGAGATAAAATGGAGGACAAAATGGGGATAAAATGGAGCTAAAGTGGTGCTAAAATGGGGATTAAGCGGAGATAAAATGGGGATACAACTGAGATAAAATGGAGATAAAAAGGGGTAAAGTGGAGCTAAAATGGGGATGAAGTTGCGTTAAAATGGGGATAAAATGGGGCTATAGTGGAGATAAAGTGGAGATGAAATGGGATAAAATGGAGCTAAAGTGGAGAGAAATGGGGATAAAGTGGAAATAAAATGGGGATAAAATGGAGATAAACTGGAGATAAAATGGAGATAAATTGGAGATAAAATGTGGATAAAGTGGGGTTAAAATGGGGATAAATGGATCTAAAGTAGAGCTATAATGGGGATAAAGTAGAGATAAAATGGAGATAAAATGGAGATAAACCGGGGCTAAAGTGGAGCTAAAACAGGGATAAAGTGGGGTTAAAACGGGGATAAAATTGGGCTATAGAGGAGATAAAATGGGGATAAAATGGAGCTAAAGTGGAGATAAATGGGGATAATACAGGGATAACTTGAAGATTAAGCAGAGATAAAATGTGGATAAAACAGAGATATAATGGAGGTATAATGGAGATATTATGGGGAGATAATACATTGAGATGGGGAGAGCGATGGGGAGACGGATGGGGAGACAGATGGGGAGACGGATGACCAGATTGGGGAGACAGATCGGAGAAAGACATGGGATGAGGGAGATGAGGTAGAGACAGTTGGAGAGAGGATAGAGAGGGAGATGGGGACAGGGTGGAGAGGGTGGAGACAGATGAGGAGGGACATGGGATGAGGGAGAGAAAGATGAGGGAGAGCAAGATGAGGGAGAGACTGATGGGGAGACGGTGGAGATGGGGGAGACAGATGGGGGAGAGATGATGAGGGAGAGGGAGATAAGGGAGAGACCGATGGGGAGAGGGGGATGGGGAGAGGGTGGAGATGGGGGAGACAGATGGGTAGTTGGAAACATAAATTACCTCTAAATGGTGTTGATATCACTTCCTGTAGTGAATAAACACGTTTTAAGCCCTCAAAGTGAGCATGTGGGTCGTTTTAAGTCAAGTTTACCCCTCTGCCAAATCTTGAGTTTTGGCTCCCTAGAAGCAGGAACATGCCTATGATCATGCTCATTTTATAGAGATGGGATGGAGATGGAGATGGGGAGATGGCGATGAGATGGGGAGATGGAGATGGGATGGAGATGGAGATGGGGTGTTGGAGATAGGATGGGGAGATGGAGATGGGATGCAGAGATGGAGATTAGATGGTAAGGGCCAAGATTTAATGTAAATAAAGTAGAGAGATAATGGAGATAAACTGGAGATAAAATTGGGGAAAAAATGGAGATAAAATGGAGGAAAAAATGTGGATAAAATGGAGCTAAAAAGGTGCTAAAAGGGGGGTTAAGCGGAGATAAAATGGGGATACAACTGAGATAAAATGGAGATAAAAAGGGGTTAAAGTGGAGCTAAAATGGGGATAAAGTGGCATTAAAATGGGGATAAAATGGGGCTATAGTGGGGATAAAGTGGAGATGAAATGGGATAAAATGGAGCTAAAGTGGAGAGAAATGGGGATAAAGTGGAAATAAAATGGGGATAAAATGGAGATAAACTGGAGATAAAATGAAGATGGATTGGAGAGAAAATGTGGATAAAGTGGGGTTAAAATGGGGATAAAATGGATCTAAAGTAGAGCTATAATGGGGATAAAGTGGAGATAAAATGGAGATAAAACGGTGTAAAAGTGGAGCTAAAACTGGGATAAAGTGGGGTTAAAACGAGGATAAAATGGGGCTATAGTGGGGATGAAATGGAGCTAAAGTGGAGATAAATGGGGATAATACAGGGATAACATGAAGATTAAGCAGAGATAAAATGTGGATAAAACAGAGATATAATGGAGGCATAAAGGAGATATTATGGGGAGAAAATACATTGAGATGGGGAGAGAGATGGGGGAGACAGATGGGGAGACAGATGGGGAGACGGATGACCAGATTGGGGAGACGGATCGGAGAAGGACATGGGATGAGGGAGATGAGGTAGAGACAGGTGGAGAAAGGATAGAGAGGGAGATGGGGACAGGGTGGAGATGGTGGAAATGGTGGAGACAGATGAGGAGGGACATGGGATGAGGGAGATGGGGGATGAGGAAGAGCAAGATGAGGGAGAGACTGATGGGGAGACGGTGGAGATGGGGGAGACAGAAGGGGGAGAGGTTATGAGGGAGAGGGAGATGAGGGAGAGACCGATGGGGAGAGGGTGATGGGGAGAGGGTGGAGATGGGGGAGACAGATGCGTAGTTGGAAACATGAATTACCTCTAAATGGTGTTGATATCACTTCCTGCAGTGAATAAACACGTTTTAAGCCCACAAAGTGAGCATGTGGGTCATTTTAAGGTAATTTTACCCAGCTGCCAAATCTAGAGTTTTAGCTCCCTCGAAGCAGGAAAATGACTATGATCATGCTCATTTTATGGAGATTGGATGGAGATGGAGATGGGGAGATGGAGATGAGATGGGTGATGGACATGGGATGGAGATGGAGATGGGGAGTTGGAGATAGGGTGGGGAGATGGAGATGGGATGCAGAGATGGAGATTGGATGGTAAGGGCCAAGATTTAATGTAAATAAAGTAGAGAGATAATGGAGATGAATTGGAGATAAAATTGGTGATAAAACGGAGATAAAATGGAAGAGAAAATGGGGATAAAATGAAGCTAAAGTGGTGCTAAAATGGGGATTAGGCGGAGATAAAATGGGGATACAACTGAGATAAAATGGAGATAAAAAGGGGTTAAAGTGGAGCTAAAATGGGGATAAAGTGGGGTTAAAATGGGTATAAAATGGGGCTATAGTGGGGATAAAGTGGAGATGAAATGGGATAAAATGGAGCTAAAGTGGAGAGAAATGGGGATAAAGTGGAAATAAAATGGGGATAAAATGGAGATACACTGGAGATAAAATGGAGATAAAATGGAGATAAAATGTGGATAAAGTGGGGTTAAAATGAGGATAAAATGGATCTAAAGTGGAGATGAATGGGGATACAACTGAGATAAAATGGAGATGAAAAGGGGTTAAAGTGGAGCTAAAATGGGGATAAAGTGGGGTTAAAATGGGGATAAAATGGGCCTATAGTGGGGATAAAGTGGAGATGAAATGGGATAAAATGGAGCTAAAGTGGAGAGAAATGGGGATAAAGTTGAAATAAAATGGGGATAAAATGGAGATAAACTGGAGATAAAATGGAGATAAATTGGAAATAAAATGTGGATAAAGTGGGGTTAAAATGGGGATAAAATGGATCTAAAGTAGAGCTATAATGGGGATAAAGTGGGGATAAAATGGAGAAAGAATGGGGCTAAAGTGGAGCTAAAAAGGGGATAAAGTGGGGTTAAAATGGGGATAAAATGGGGCTATAGTGGAGATAAAATGGGGATAAATGGAGCTAAAGTGGAGATAAATGGGGATAATACAGGGATAACTTGAAGATTAAGCAGAGATAAAATGTGGATAAAACAGAGATATAATGGAGGTATAATGGAGATATTATGGGCAGATAATACATTGAGATGGGGAGAGAGATGGGGGAGACGGATGGGGAGACAGATGGGGAGACGGATGACCAGATTGGGGAGACAGATCGGAGAAGGACATGGGATGAGGGAGATGAGGTAGAGACAGGTGGAGAGAGGATAGAGAGGGAGATGGGGACAGGGTGGAGATGGTGGAGACAGATGAGGAGGGACATGGGATGAGGGAGAGAAAGATGAGGGAGAGCAAGATGAGGGAGAGACTGATGGGGAGACGGTGGAGATGGGGGAGACAGATGGGGGAGAGATGATGAGGGAGAGGGAGATGAGGGAGAGACCAATGGGGAGAGGGTGATGGGGAGAGGGTGGAGATGGGGGAGACAGATGGGTACTTGGAAACATGAATTACCTCTAAATGGTGTTGATATCACTTCCTGCAGTGAATAAACACGTTTTAAGCCCACAAAGTGAGCATGTGGGTCATTTTAAGTCAATTTTACCCATCTGCCAAATCTTGTGTTTTGGCTCCCTAGAAGCAGGAAAATGACTATGATCATGCTCAATTTATGGAGATGGGATGGAGATGGGGATAGAGAGATGGAGATGAGATGGGGAGATGGAGATGGAGATGGGGAGTTGGAGATACGATGGGGAGATGGAGATGGGATGCAGAGATGGAGATTGGATGGTAAGGGACGGATATTTAATGTAAATAAAGAAGAGAGATAATGGAGATAAACTGGAGATAAAATTGGGGATAAAATGGAGATAGGAGATGGGGGCAGGGTGGTGATGGTGGAGACAGATGAGGAGGGACATGGGATGAGGGAGATGGGGATGAGGGAGAGCAAGATGAGGGAGAGACTGATGGGGAGACGGTGGAGATGGGGGAGACAGATGGGGGAGAGATGATGAGGGAGAGGGACATGAGGGAGAGACCGATGGGGAGAGGGTGATGGGGAGAGGGTGGAGATGGGGGAGACAGATGGGTAGTTGGAAACATGAATTACCGCTAAATGGTGTTGATATCACTTCCTGCAGTGAATAAACACGTGTTAAGCCCACAAAATGAGCATGTGGGTCGTTTTAAGTCAATTTTACCCATCTGCCAAATCTTGAGTTTTGGCTCCCTAGAAGCAGGAAAATGACTATGATCATGCTCATTTTATGGAGATGGGATGGAGATGGAGATGGGGAGATGGAGGTGAGATGGGGAGATGGAGATGGGATGGAGATGGAGATGGGGAGTTGGAGATAGGATGGGGAGATGGAGATGGGATGCAAAGATGGAGATTGGATGGTAAGGGCCAAGATTTAATGTAAATAAAGTAGAGAAATAATGGAGATAAACTGGAGATATAATTGGGAATAAAATGGAGATAAAATGGGGATAAAAGGGAGCTAAAGTGGTGCTAAAATGGGGATTAAGCGGAGATAAAATGGGGATACAACCGAGATAAAATGGAGATAAAAAGGGGTTAAAGTGGAGCTAAAATGGGGATAGAGTGGCGTTAAAATGGGGATAAAATGGGGCTATAGTGGGGATAAAGTGGAGATGAAATGGGATAAAATGGAGCTAAAGTGGAGAGAAATGGGGATAAAGTGGAAATAAAATGGGGATAAAATGGAGATACACTGGAGATAAAATGGAGATAAACTGGAGATAAAATGTGGATAAAGTGGGGTTAAAATGGGGATAAAATGGAACTAAAGTGGAGATAAATGGGGATACAACTTAGATAAAATGGAGATAAAAAGGGGTTAAAGTGGAGCTAAAATGGGGATAAAGGGGTTAAAATGGGGCTATAGTGGGGATAAAGTGTAGATAAAATGGGAATAAACTGGAGATAAAATGTGGATAAAGTGGGGTTAAAATGGAGATACAATGGATCTAAAGTAGAGCTATAATGGGGATAAAGTGGAGATAAAATGGAGATAAAACGGGGCTAAAGTGGAGCTAAAAAGAGGATAAAGTGGGGTTAAAACTGGGATAAAATTGGGCTATAGTGGAGATAAAGTGGGGATAAAATGGAGCTAAAGTGGAGATAAATTGGGATAATACAGGGATAACTTGAAGATTAAGCAGAGATAAAATGTGGATAAAACAAATATAATGGAGGTATAATGGAGATATTATGGGGAGATAATACATTGAGATGGGGAGAGAGATGGGGAGACGGATGGGGAGACGGATGGGGAGACGGATGGGGAGAAGGATGACCAGATTGGGGAGACAGATCGGAGAAGGACATGGGATGAGGGAGATGAGATAGAGACAGTTGGAGAGAGGATAGAGAGGGAGATGGGGACAGGGTGGAGATGGTGGAGACAGATGAGGAGGGACATGGGATGAGGGAGATGGGGATGAGGGAGAGCAAGATGAGGGAGAGACTGATGGGAAGACGGTGGAGATGGGGGAGACAGATGGGGGAGAGATGATGAGGGAGAGGGAGATGAGGAAGAGACCGATGGGGAGAGGTTGATGGGGAGAGGGTGGAGATGGGGGAGACAGATGGGTAGTTGGAAACATGAATTACCTCTAAATGGTGTTGATATCACTTCCTGCAGTGAATATGGGGATAAAATGGAGATAAACTGGAGATAAAATGGAGATAAATTGGAGATAAAATGTGGATAAAGTGGGGTTAAATGGGGATAAAATGGATCTAAAGTAGAGCTATAATGGGGATAAAGTGGAGATAAAATGGAGATCAAACGGGGCTAAAGTGGAGCTAAAAAGAGGATAAAGTGGGGTTAAAACGGGGATAAAATGGGGCTATAGTGGAGATAAAATGGGGATAAAATGGAGCTAAAGTGGAGATAAATGGGGATAATACAGGGATAACTTGAAGATTAAGCAGAGATAAAATGTGGATAAAACAGAGATATAATGGAGGTATAATGGAGATATTATGGGGAGATAATACATTGAGATGGGGAGAGAGATGGGGGAGACGGATGGGGAGACAGATGGGGAGACGGATGACCAGATTGGGGAGACAGATCGGAGAAGGACATGGGATGAGGGAGATGAGGTAGAGACAGTTGTAGAGAGGATAGAGAGGGAGATGGGGACAGGGTGGAGATGGTGGAGACAGATGAGGAGGGACATGGGATGAGGGAGATGGGGATGAGGGAGAGCAAGATGAGGGAGAGACTTATGGGGAGACAGTGGAGATGGGGGAGACAGATGGGGGAGAGATGATGAGGGAGAGGGAGATGAGGGAGAGACTGATGGGGAAAAGGGTGATGGGGAGAGGGTGGAGATGGGGGAGACAGATGGGTAGTTGGAAACATGAATTACCTCTAAATGGTGTTGATATCACTTCCTGCAGTATGAACTATCAGTCCTGCTGGATCTTCATGCCCCGGATCTTCTTTTATTAACGGAGACTTGGTTCGGCGACGACTCTCTCCCTGCCCTACTAGCCTCCTTACCGGCCTCTTATTATGCCCTCCGGGCTGATCGCCCTTCTGGCAGAGCTGGGGGCGGTGTGGCGGTCATCGCACGCGCCGACCTTCCTTTTCAAACTCTGTCCCTGCCTGACATTGCGACCTCCGAATATCTGGTTATCCGCACTACCTCCATTACTCCTCCTCTGACCTGCTTTCTCACTTACTGTCCTCCTCAATCCCCTTTACAGTTTCTCTCTGACTTCTTGGAAGTCTTGGCCACCATTACAGTCAATAATTCTTCTATCCTACTCCTTGGCGACTTCAACTTCTGGCCCTCCGACCCAGCTGAATGTTCGTCCTCTAAAGAGTTTTCTGAAACCCTCCAATCCCTCAACTTCACCTCCCATGTCCACTCCCCCACCCATATCAAAGGTCACACGCTAGACCAGATTTGGTCCCTGAACTGTCCTGTGGATTCCCTCTCTATTTTGCCCTGCACATGGTCTGACCATCACCTGATTTCTTTCTCCCTACCCATTCACCCCCCAGCCAAGCCCCCTCGCCCCAAAAACACCTGGGTCCGAGCATGGGGCCGTGTCAACCCGGAAGACCTCTCTTCCCTGCTTACCACCTCCCTCCCTTCCCTACAGGGCCTCCCTACCCTCTCCCAGGTTGAGGCCATAGATCAGTGGCTCTCCGCTGGCAGTGACTCCGCTGCCCCGCTCAAACGTATTACCTCCAAGCGTGATAAGGATGCCAACCGGTGGTTCAACGCAGAGCTCAAGGCCACCAAACTTACTGTACGCCGCGCGGAGCGGGCTTGGAGGAGAAATTATTGCCCCACTCTAAAACTGGAGTATACCAACATCCTTACCCAGTATAAAAAAGACATCTTGGAGGCAAAAACCGCATACTTCTCCTCCAAAATCCTTGCCGCAGAAAACCAGCCCAAGGAGATCTTTACGATTGTCCATAACCTGGTGTTCTCGGACAGAACAACTCTCAAACCCGCCCCCTCCGAGGAACTTTGCCACTCCCTCAACAACTACTTCATCAATAAAATTGAGACCATTAAAGCCAACATCCCTCCCCCCTCTCCTTCCTTTGTTGACCCCCAATGTCCCCCTTCCAAGGGACAACTCACTGCCCTCCCCCCCATATCTAAGTATGCCCTGTCCTCCTTAGTACCCTTGGTTAAATCCGGTTCTCCACTCGACCCCTGCCCTGCTCACATTCTCCGAAATATCTTTGTTACCTGCCCGGACCCTCCCCTTCATCTCCTCAACAGTTCTCTGGCTCAAGGTGTGGTACCACCCCCCCCGAAGTCCGCGGTTATTGTGCCGATTCTCAAAAAACCTGGGGCAGATCCTTCTGTCCCTGCCAATTTCCGCCCGATTTCCCTCCTACCCTTTCTGGCAAAGGTGCTCGAGCGCCATGTCACCTGCACTCTGAGCTCCTTTGTAGAGACTCATGGAGCTCTCGCTCCCCGCCAGGCCGGCTTCCGCCCCGCACACTCCACGGAGTCCGTTGTCATCTCGGTCTTAGACAACCTCAGGGAGGGAATGGACACCAACCAGCGCCAGGCCTTAGTGCTCCTCGATCTCTCAGCCGCCTTTGACACGGTGGATCACACCATCTTGCTTTCCCGTGTCAGGGCGGCGGGGATCGGGGGGACTGCTCTGGTCTGGCTATCCTCCTTCCTGAGCGACCGCACCCAGGCCGTCCGCCTGGGTGATTTTACAGCGGACATCCGGAAAGTCCAGTGCGGGGTTCCCCAAGGCTCCTCCCTTTCCCCCCTCTTGTTCAATCTCTATGTCGCCCCTCTTATCTTTTCTCTTCAACAAATGGAGGTCGCCGTATTTAATTATGCGGATGACCTCCAGCTTGTCTTTAACCTCTCCTCTTCTCCCGCTTCTGTCCTTAATTTCCAATCTGTCATGCTTCATATCCGGGACTGGATGAACCACAACCACCTTAAACTCAACCCCGATAAGACTGAGCTGGTGTTGACGGGTGGCTCATCCAGCCCCTGGTCCTCTCTCTTCTGGCCCCTTTCTCTTGGCCCCTCTCCTGAACCCACTACCTCTGTTAAAACCCTCGGCATAAAACTCAACTCCCAACTCACCCTTCACTCCCAGGTTAGCTCTGTGGTTTCTTCCTCTTTCCTTTCACTGCGCACTATACGCAGGGTGTCCTGTTTCTTCACTTTCTCTGCTCTTAAACTCATCATCTTAGCCATGGTGGTGTCCCGCCTGGACTACGGCAACGCCCTATATGCAGGTATTCCTGCATACAGCTTACGGCGTTTGCAGCAGATACAAAACCAGGCGGCCCGCCTGGTCTTCAATCTTCCTAAATTTCACCGTTCTTCCCCCCTCTTGAGATCCCTACACTGGCTCCCTGTGCGAGCCCGGATCCAATTCAAGCTCGCCTCCATCACCTTCTTGGCCCGTTTGGGCCTGGCACCAGCATTCATCTCCTCAGAGATCACCCCCTACGTACCCACCAGGGAACTTCGCTCGTCCTCTCAGTCCCTCCTCACCATCCCTCGCTACCGGACTAAGAAGTGGGGAGGCTCAAAATTTGCCACCCTTGCCCCGATACTCTGGAACTCCCTTCCCCTGGAACTTCGTTCCATCACTCTGTACCCTCAATTTCGCAAACACCTCAAGGCCCACTTGTTCACAAAGTCTTTTGACTAAGTCCCCAACAGTTTCCCCCGTCTTTTAGCCCTGGACCTTGTTAGTAGTAGCGCCAAGAAACCGCAGGTGTATGAGCGCTTTTCAAATATTTTAAAACTCAAACTCAAACTCAAACTGCAGTGAATAAACACGTTTTAAGCCCCCAAAGTGAGCATGTGGGTCGTTTAAAGTCAATTTTACCCATCTGCCAAATCTTGAGTTTTGGCTCCCTAGAAGCAGGAAAATGACTATGATCATGCTCATTTTATGGAGATGGGATGGAGATGGAGATGGGGAGATGGAGATGAGATGGGAGATGGAGATGGGATGGAGATGGAGATGGGGATTTGGAGATAGGATGGGGAGATTGAGATGGGATGCAGAGATGGAGATTGGATGGTAAGGGCCAAGATTTAATGTAAATAAAGTAGAGAGATAATCGAGATGAACTGGAGATAAAATTGGTGATAAAATGGAGATAAAATGGAAGAAAAATTGGGGATAAAATGGAGCTAAAGTGGTGCTAAAATGGTGATTAAGCGGAGATAAAATGGGGATACAACTGAGATTAAATGGAGATAAAAAGGGGTTAAAGTGGAGCTAAAATGGGGATAAAGTGGGGTTAAAATGGGGATAAAATAGGGCTATAGTGGGGATAAAGTGGAGATGAAATGGGATAAAATGGAGCTAAAGTGGAGAGAAATGGGGATAAAGTGGAAATAAAATGGGGATAAAATGGAGATACACTGGAGATAAAATGGAGATAAACTGGAGATAAAATGTGAATAAAGTGGGGTTAAAATGGAGATAAAATGGATCTAAAGTGGACATAAATGGGGATACAACTGAGATAAAATGGAGATAAAAAGGGGTTAAAAGGGAGCTAAAATGGGGATAAAGGGGTTAAAATGGGGATAAAATGGGGCTATAGTGGGGATAAAGTGGAAATAAAATGGGGATAAAATGGAGATAAACTGGAGATAAAATGGAGATAAATTGGAGATAAAATGTGGATAAAGTGGGGTTAAAATGGGGATAAAATGGATCTAAAGTAGAGCTATAATGGGGATAAAGTGGAGATAAAATGGAGATAAAATGGAGATAAAACAGGGCTAAAGTGGAGCTAAAACGATGATAAAGTGGGGTTAAAACGGGGATAAAATGGGGCTATAGACGAGATAAAATGGGGATAAAATGGAGCTAAAGTGGAGATAAATGGGGATAATACAGGGATAACTTGAAGATTAAGCAGAGATAAAATGTGGATAAAACAGAGATATAATGGAGGTATAATGGAGATATTATGGGGAGAAAATACATTGAGATGGGGAGAGAGATGGGGGAGACGGATGGGGAGACAGATGGGGAGATGGATGACCAGATTGGGGAGACGGATCGGAGAAGGACATGGGATGAGGGAGATGAGGTAGAGACAGGTGGAGAGAGGATAGAGAGGGAGATGGGGACAGGGTGGAGATGGTGGAGACAGATGAGGAGGGACATGGGATGAGGGAGATGGGGGATGAGGAAGAGCAAGATGAGGGAGAGACTGATGGGGAGACGGTGGAGATGGGGGAGACAGATGGGGGAGAGATTATGAGGGAGAGGGAGATGAGGGAGAGACCGATGGGGAGAGGGTGATGGGGAGAGGGTGGAGATGGGGGAGACAGATGCGTAGTTGGAAACA
Source organism: Lissotriton vulgaris (assembly GCF_964263255.1). NCBI lineage: Eukaryota > Metazoa > Chordata > Amphibia > Caudata > Salamandridae > Lissotriton > Lissotriton vulgaris. Next base: position 1,479,084,117 of record NC_141695.1, on the reverse strand, counting down.
TGAATTACCTCTAAATGGTGTTGATACCACTTCCTGCAGTGAATAAACACGTTTTAAGGCCACAAAGTGAGCATGTGGGTCATTTTAAGGTAATTTTACCCAGCTGCCAAATCTAGAGTTTTAGCTCCCTCGAAGCAGGAAAATGACTATGATCATGCTCATTTTATGGAGATTGGATGGAGATGGAGATGGGGAGATGGAGATGAGATGGGAGATGGACATGGGATGGAGATGGAGATGGGGAGTTGGAGATAGGGTGGGGAGATGGAGATGGGATGCAGAGATGGAGATTGGATGGTAAGGGCCAAGATTTAATGTAAATAAAGTAGAGAGATAATGGAGATGAATTGGAGATAAAATTGGTGATAAAACGGAGATAAAATGGAAGAAAAATGGGGATGAAATGAAGCTAAAGTGGTGCTAAAATGGGGATTAGGCGGAGATAAAATGGGGATACAACTGAGATAAAATGGAGATAAAAAGGGGTTAAAGTGGAGCTAAAATGGGGATAAAGTGGGGTTAAAATGGGGATAAAATGGGGCTATAGTGGGGATAAAGTGGAGATGAAATGGGATAAAATGGAGCTAAAGTGGAGAGAAATGGGGATAAAGTGGAAATAAAATGGGGATAAAATGGAGATACACTGGAGATAAAATGGAGATAAAATGGAGATTAAATGTGGATAAAGTGGGGTTAAAATGAGGATAAAATGGATCTAAAGTGGAGATAAATGGGGATACAACTGAGATAAAATGGAGATGAAAAGGGGTTAAAGTGGAGCTAAAATGGGAATAAAGTGGGGTTAAAATGGGGATAAAATGGGCCTATAGTGGGGATAAAGTGGAGATGAAATGGGATAAAATGGAGCTAAAGTGGAGAGAAATGGGGATAAAGTTGAAATAAAATGGGGATAAAATGGAGGTAAAATGGAGATAAAATGGAGATAAATTGGAGATAAAATGTGGATAAAGTGGGGTTAAAATGGGGATAAAATGGATCTAAAGTAGAGCTATAATGGGGATAAAGTGGAGATAAAATGGAGAAAAACGGGGCTAAAGTGGAGCTAAAAAGGGGATAAAGTGGGGTTAAAATGGGGATAAAATGGGGCTATAGTGGAGATAAAATGGGGATAAATGGAGCTAAAGTGGAGATAAATGGGGATAATACAGGGATAACTTGAAGATTAAGCAGAGATAAAATGTGGATAAAACAGAGATATAATGGAGGTATAATGGAGATATTATGGGCAGATAATACATTGAGATAGGGAGAGAGATGGGGGAGACGGATGGGAAGACAGATGGGGAGACGGATGACCAGATTGGGGAGACAGATCGGAGAAGGACATGGGATGAGGGAGATGAGGTAGAGACAGGTGGAGAGAGGATAGAGAGGGAGATGGGGACAGGGTGGTGATGGTGGAGACAGATGAGGAGGGACATGGGATGAGGGAGATGGGGATGAGGGAGAGCAAGATGAGGGAGAGACTGATGGGGAGACGGTGGAGATGGGGGAGACAGATGGGGGAGAGATGATGAGGGAGATGAGGGAGAGACCGATGGGGAGAGGGTGATGGGGAGAGGGTGATGGGGAGAGGGTGGATATGGGGGAGACAGATGGGTAGTTGGAAACATGAATTACCGCTAAATGGTGTTGATATCACTTCCTGCAGTGAATAAACACGTGTTAAGCCCACAAAATGAGCATGTGGGTCGTTTTAAGTCAATTTTACCCATCTGCCAAATCTTGAGTTTTGGCTCCCTAGAAGCAGGAAAATGACAATAATCATGCTCATTTTATGGAGATGGGATGGAGATGGAGATGGGGAGATGGAGGTGAGATGGGGAGATGGAGATGGGATGGAAATGGAGATGGGGAGTTGGAGATAGGATGGGGAGATGGAGATGGGATGCAAAAATGGAGATTGAATGGTAAGGGCCAAGATTTAATGTAAATAAAGTAGAGAGATAATGGAGATAAACTGGAAATATAATTGGGGATAAAATGGAGATAAAATGGGGATAAAATGGAGCTAAAGTGGTGCTAAAATGGGGATTAAGAGGAGATAAAATGGGGATACAACCGAGATAAAATGGAGATAAAAAGGGGTTAAAGTGGAGCTAAAATGGGGATAAAGTGGTGTTAAAATGGGGATAAAATGGGCCTATAGTGGGGATAAAGTGGAGAGGAAATGGGATAAAATGGAGCTAAAGTGGAGAGAAATGGGGATAAAGTGGAAATAAAATGGGGATAAAATGGAGATAAACTGGAGATAAAATGGAGATAAATTGGAGATAAAATGTGGATAAAGTGGGGTTAAAATGGGGATACAATGGATCTAAAGTAGAGCTATAATGGGGATAAAGTGGAGATAAAATGGAGATAAAACGGGGCTAAAGTGGAGCTAAAAAGAGGATAAAGTGGGGTTAAAACGGGGATAAAATGGGGCTATAGTGGGGATAAAATGGGGATAAAATGGAGCTAAAGTGGAGATAAATTGGGATAATACAGGGATAACTTGAAGATTAAGCAGAGATAAAATGTGGATAAAACAGAGATATAATGGAGGTATAATGGAGATATTATGGGGAGATAATACATTGAGATGGGGAGAGAGATGGGGAGACGGATGGGGAGAAGGATGACCAGATTGGGGAGACAGATCGGAGAAGGACATGGGATGAGAGAGATGAGACAGAGACAGTTGGAGAGAGGATAGAGAGGGAGATGGGGACAGGGTGGAGATGGTGGAGACAGATGAGGAGGGACATGGGATGAGGGAGATGGGGATGAGGGAGAGCAAGATGAGGGAGAGACTGATGGGAAGACGGTGGAGATGGGGGAGACAGATGGGGGAGAGATGATGAGGGTGAGGGAGATGAGGGAGAGACCGATGGGGAGAGGGTGATGGGGAGAGGGTGGAGATGGGGGAGACAGATGGGTAGTTGGAAACATGAATTACCTCTAAATGGTGTTGATATCACTTCCTGCAGTGAATAAACACGTTTTAAGCCCACAAAGTGAGCATGTGGGTCGTTTTAAGTCAATTTTACCCATCTGCCAAATCTTGAGTTTTGGATCCCTAGAAGCAGGAAAATGACTATGGTCATGCTCATTTTATGGAGATGGGATGGAGATGGAGATGGGGAGTTGGAGATAGGATGGGGAGATGGAGATGGGATGCAGAGATGGAGATTGGATGGTAACAACCAAGATTTAATGTAAAGAAAGTAGAGAGATAATGGAGATAAACTGGAGATAAAATTGGTGATAAAATGAAGATAAAATGGAGGAAAAAATGGGGATAAAATGGAGCTAAAGTGGTGCTAAAATGGGGATTACGCGGAGATAAAATGGAGATACAACTGAGATAAAATGGAGATAAAAAGGGGTTAAAGTGGAGCTAAAATGGGGATAAAGTGGGGTTAAAATGGGGATAAATAGGGGCTATAGTGGGGATAAAGTAGAGATGAAATGGGATAAAATGGAGCTAAAGTGGAGAGAAATGGGGATAAAGTGGAAATAAAATGTGGTTAAAATGGAGATACACTGGAGATAAAATGGAGATAAACTGGAGATAAGATGTGGATAAAGTGGGGTTAAAATGGGGATAAAATGGATCTAAAGTGGAGATAAATGGGCATACAACTGAGATAAAATGGAGATGAAAAGAGGTTAAAGTGGAGCTAAAATGGGGATAAAGTGGGGTTAAAATGGGGATAAAATGGGCCTATAGTGGGGATAAAGTGGAGATGAAACGGGATAAAATGGAGCTAAAGTGGAGAGAAATGGGGATAAAGTTGAAATAAAATGGGGATAAAATGGAGATAAACTGGAGATAAAATGGAGATAAATTGGAGATAAAATGTGGATAAAGTGGGGTTAAAATGGGGATAAAATTGATCTAAAGTAGAGCTATAATGGGGATAAAGTGGAGATAAAATGGAGAAAAAACAGAGCTAAAGTTGAGCTAAAAAGGGGATAAAGTTGGGTTAAAATGGGGATAAAATGGGGCTATAGTGGAGATAAAATGGAGCTAAAGTGGAGATAAATGGGGATAATACAGGGATAACTTGAAGATTAAGCAGAGATAAAATGTGGATAAAACAGAGATATAATGGAGGTATAATGGAGATATTATGGGGAGATAATACATTGAGATGGGGAGAGAGATGGGGGAGACCGATGGGGAGACAGATGGGGAGACGGATGACCAGATTGGGGAGACAGATCGGAGAAGGACATGGGATGAGGGAGATGAGATAGAGACAGGTGGAGAGAGGATATAGAGGGAGATGGGGACAGGGTGGTGATGGTGGAGACAGATGAGGAGGGACATGGGATGAGGGAGATGGGGATGAGGGAGAGCAAGATGAGGGAGAGACTGATGGGGAGACGGTGGAGATGGGGGAGACAGATGGGGGAGAGATGATGAGGGAGAGGGAGATGAGGGAGAGACCGATGGGGAGAGGGTGATGAGGAGAGGGTGGAGATGGGGGAGACAGATGGGTAGTTGGAAACATGAATTACCGCTAAATGGTGTTGATATCACTTCCTGCAGTGAATAAACACGTGTTAAGCCCACAAAATGAGCATGTGGGTCGTTTTAAGTCAATTTTACCCATCTGCCAAATCTTGAGTTTTGGCTCCCTAGAACCAGGAAAATGACTATGATCATGCTCATTTTATGGAGATGGGATGGAGATGGAGATGGGGAGATGGAGGTGAGATGGGGAGATGGAGATGGGATGGAGATGGAGATGGGGAGTTGGAGATAGGATGGGGAGATGGAGATGGGATGCAAAGATGGAGATTGGATGGTAAGGGCCAAGATTTAATGTAAATAAAGTAGAGAGATAATGGAGATAAACTGGAGATATAATTGGGGATAAAATGGAGATAAAATGGGGATAAAAGGGAGCTAAAGTGGTGCTAAAATGGGGATTAAGCGGAGATAAAATGGGGATACAACCGAGATAAAATGGAGATAAAAAGGGGTTAAAGTGGAGCTAAAATGGGGATAAAGTGGCGTTAAAATGGGGATAAAATGGAGCTATAGTGGGGATAAAGTGGAGATGAAATGGGATAAAATGGAGCTAAAGTGGAGATAAATGGGGATACAACTTAGATAAAATGGAGATAAAAAGGGGTTAAAGTGGAGCTAAAATGGGGATAAAGGGGTTAAAATGGGGCTATAGTGGGGATAAAGTGTAGATAAAATGGGAATAAACTGGAGATAAAATGTGGATAAAGTGGGGTTAAAATGGAGATACAATGGATCTAAAGTAGAGCTATAATGGGGATAAAGTGGAGATGAAATGGAGATAAAACGGGGCTAAAGTGGAGCTAAAAAGAGGATAAAGTGGGGTTAAAACTGGGATAAAATGGGGCTATAGTTGAGATAAAGTGGGGATAAAATGGAGCTAAAGTGGAGATAAATTGGGATAATACAGGGATAACTTGAAGATTAAGCAGAGTTAAAATGTGGATAAAACAGAGATATAATGGAGGTATAATGGAGATATTATGGGGAGATAATACATTGAGATGGGGAGAGAGATGGGGAGACGGATGGGGAGACGGATGGGGAGACGGATGGGGAGAAGGATGACCAGATTGGGGAGACAGATCGGAGAAGGACATGGGATGAGGGAGATGAGATAGAGACAGTTGGAGAGAGGATAGAGAGGGAGATGGGGACAGGGTGGAGATGGTGGAGATGGTGGAGACAGATGAGGAGGGACATGGGATGAGGGAGATGGGGATGAGGGAGAGCAAGATGAGGGAGAGACCGATGGGAAGACGGTGGAGATGGGGGAGACAGATGGGGGAGAGATGATGAGGGAGAGGGAGATGAGGGAGAGACCGATGGGGAGTGGTTGATGGGGAGAGGGTGGAGATGGGGGAGACAGATGGGTAGTTGGAAACATGAATTACCTCTAAATGGTGTTGATATCACTTCCTGCAGTGAATATGGGGATAAAATGGAGATAAACTGGAGATAAAATGGAGATAAAATGGAGATAAAATGTGGATAAAGTGGGGTTAAAATGGGGATAAAATGGATCTAAAGTAGAGCTATAATGGGGATAAAGTGGAGATAAAATGGAGATCAAACGGGGCTAAAGTGGAGCTAAAAAGAGGATAAAGTGGGGTTAAAACGGGGATAAAATGGGGCTATAGTGGAGATAAAATGGGGATAAAATGGAGCTAAAGTGGAGATGAATGGGGATAATACAGGGATAACTTGAAGATTAAGCAGAGATAAAATGTGGATAAAACAGAGATATAATGGAGGTATAATGGAGATATTATGGGGACATAATACATTGAGATGGGGAGAGAGATGGGGGAGACGGATGGGGAGACAGATGCGGAGACGGATGACCCGATTCCGGAGACAGATCGGAGATGGACATGGGATGAGGGAGATGAGGTAGAGACAGTTGTAGAGAGGATAGAGAGGGAGATGGGGACAGGGTGGAGATGGTGGAGACAGATGAGGAGGGACATGTGATGAGGGAGAGCAAGATGAGGGAGAGCAAGATGAGGGAGAGACTGATGGGGAGAGGGTGGAGATGGGGGAGCCAGGTGGGTAGTTGGAAACATGAATTACCACTAAATGGTGTTGATATCACTTCCTGCAGTGAATAAACACGTTTTAAGCCCACAAAGTGAGCATGTGGGTCATTTAAAGTCGATTTTACCCATCTGCCAAATCTTGAGTTTTGGCTTCCTAGAAGCAGGAAAATGACTATGATCATGCTCATTTTATGGAGATGGGATGGAGATGGAGATGGGGAGATGGAGGTGAGATGGGGAGATGGAGATGGGATGGAGATGGAGATGGGGAGTTGGAGATAGGATGGGGAGATGGAGATGGGATGCAGAGATGGAGATTGGATGGTAAGGGCCAAGATTTAATGTAAATAAAGTAGAGAGATAATGGAGATAAACTGGAGATATAATTGGGGATAACATGGAGATAAAATGGGGATAAAATGGAGCTAAAGTGGTGCTTAACTGGGGATTAAGCGGAGATAAAATGGGGATACAACCGAGATAAAATGGAGATAAAAAGGGGTTAAAGTGGAGCTAAAATGGGGATAAAGTGGCATTAAAATAGGGATAAAATGGGGCTATAGTGGGGATAAAGTGGAGATGAAATGGGATAAAATGGAGCTAAAGTGGAGAGAAATGGGGATAAAGTGGAAATAAAATGGGGATAAAATGGAGATACACTGGAGATAAAATGGAGATAAGCTGGAGATAAAATGTGGATAAAGTGGGGTTAAAATGGGGATAAAATGGAACTAAAGTGGAGATAAATGGGGATACAACTTAGATAAAATGGAGATAAAAAGGGGTTAAAGTGGAGCTAAAATGGGGATAAAGGGGTTAAAATGGGGCTATAGTGGGGATAAAGTGGAGATAAAATGGGAATAAACTGGAGATAAAATGTGGATAACGTGGGATTAAAATGGAGATACAATGGATCTAAAGTAGAGCTATAATGGGGATAAAGTGGAGATAAAATGGAGATAATACGGGGCTAAAGTGGAGCTAAAAAGAGGATAAAGTGGGGTTAAAACTGGGATAAAATGGGGCTATAGTTGAGATAAAGTGGGGATAAAATGGAGCTAAAGTGGAGATAAATTGGGATAATACAGGGATAACTTGAAGATTAAGCAGAGATAAAATGTGGATAAAACAGAGATATAATGGAGGTATAATGGAGATATTATGGGGAGATAATACATTGAGATGGGGAGAGAGATGGGGAGACGGATGGGGAGACGGATGGGGAGACGGATGGGGAGACGGATGGGGAGAAGGATGACCAGATTGGGGAGACAGATCAGAGAAGGACATGGGATGAGGGAGATGAGATAGAGACAGTTGGAGAGAGGATAGAGAGGGAGATGGGGACAGGGTGGAGATGGTGGAGATGGTGGAGACAGATGAGGAGGGACATGGGATGAGGGAGATGGGGATGAGGGAGAGCAAGATGAGGGAGAGACTGATGGGAAGACGGTGGAGATGGGGGAGACAGATGGGGGAGAGATGATGAGGGAGAGGGAGATGAGGGAGAGACCGATGGGGAGAGGTTGATGGGGAGAGGGTGGAGATGGGGGAGACAGATGGGTAGTTGGAAACATGAATTACCTCTAAATGGTGTTGATATCACTTCCTGCAGTGAATATGGGGATAAAATGGAGATAAACTGGAGATAAAATGGAGATAAATTGGAGATAAAATGTGGATAAAGTGGGGTTAAAATGGGGATACAATGGATCTAAAGTAGAGCTATAATGGGGATAAAGTGGAGATAAAATGGAGATAAAACGGGGCTAAAGTGGAGCTAAAAAGAGGATAAAGTGGGGTTAAAACGGGGATAAAATGGGGCTATAGTGGAGATAAAATGGGGATAAAATGGAGCTAAAGTGGAGATAAATGGGGATAATACAGGGATAACTTGAAGATTAAGCAGAGATAAAATGTGGATAAAACAGAGCTATAATGGAGGTATAATTGAGATATTATGGGGACATAATACATTGAGATGGGGAGAGAGATGGGGGAGACGGATGGGGAGACAGATGGGGAGACGGATGACCCGATTGGGGAGACAGATCAGAGATGGACATGGGATGAGGGAGATGAGGTAGAGACAGTTGTAGAGAGGATAGAGAGGGAGATGGGGACAGGGTGGAGATGGTGGAGACAGATGAGGAGGGACATGGGATGAGGGAGAGCAAGATGAGGGAGAGACTGATGGGGAGACAGTGGAGATGGGGGAGACAGATGGGGGAGAGATGATGAGGGTGAGGGAGATGAGGGAGAGACTGATGGGGAAAAGGGTGATGGGGAGAGGGTGGAGATGGGGGAGCCAGGTGGGTAGTTGGAAACATGAATTACCACTAAATGGTGTTGATATCACTTCCTGCAGTGAATAAACACGTTTTAAGCCCACAAAGTGAGCATGTGGGTCATTTAAAGTCGATTTTACCCATCTGCCAAATCTTGGGTTTTGGCTTCCTAGAAGCAGGAAAATGACTATGATCATGCTCATTTTATGGAGATGGGATGGAGATGGAGATGGGGAGATGGAGGTGAGATGGGGAGATGGAGATGGGATGGAGATGGAGATGGGGAGTTGGAGATAGGATGGGGAGATGGAGATGGGATGCAGAGATGGAGATTGGATGGTAAGGGCCAAGATTTAATGTAAATAAAGTAGAGAGATAATGGAGATAAACTGGAGATATAATTGGGGATAACATGGAGATAAAATGGGGATAAAATGGAGCTAAAGTGGTGCTTAACTGGGGATTAAGCGGAGATAAAATGGGGATACAACTGAGATAAAATGGAGATAAAAAAGGGTTAAAGTGGAGCTAAAATTGGGATAAAGTGGGGTTAAAATGGGGATAAATGGGGCTATAGTGGGGATAAAGTGGAGATGAAATGGGATAAAATGGAGCTAAAGTGAAGAGAAATGGGGATACAGTGGAAATAAAATGGGGCTAAAATGGAGATACACTGGAGATAAAATGGAGATAAACTGGAGATAAAATGTGGATAAGGTGGGGTTAAAATGGGCATAAAATGGATCTAAAGTGGAGATAAATTGGGATACAACTGAGATAAAATGAAGATAAAAAGGGGTTAAAGTGGAGCTAAAATGGGGATAAAGTGGGGTTAAAATGGGGATAAAATGGGCCTATAGTGGGGATAAAGTGGAGATGAAATGGGATAAAATTGAGCTAAAGTGGAGAGAAATGGGGATAAAGTTGAAATAAAATGGGGATAAATGGAGAGAAACTGGAGATCAAATGGAGATGAATTGGAGATAAAATGTGGATAAAGTGGGGTTAAAATGGGGATAAAATGGATCTAAAGTAGAGCTATAATGGGGATAAAGTGGAGATAAAATGGAGAAAAACGGGGCTAAAGTGGAGCTAAAAAGGGGATAAAGTGGGGTTAAAATGGAGCTAAAGTGGAGATAAATGGGGATAATACAGGGATAACTTGAAGATTAAGCAGAGATAAAATGTGGATAAAACAGAGATATAATGGAGGTATGATGGAGATATTATGGGGAGATAATACATTGAGATGGGGAGAGAGATTGGGAGATGGATGGGGAGACAGATGGGGAGACGGATGACCAGATTGGGGAGACAGATCGGAGAAGGACATGGGATGAGGGAGATGAGGTAGACACAGGTGGAGAGAGGATAGAGAGGGAGATGGGGACAGGGTGGAGATGGTGGAGACAGATGAGGAGGGATATGGGATGAGGGAGAGCAAGATGAGGGAGAGACTGATGGGGAGACGGTGGAGATGGGGGGGAGATGATGAGGGAGAGGGAGATGAGGGAGAGACCGATGGGGAGAGGGTGATGGGGAGAGGGTGGAGATGGGGGAGACAGTTGGGTAGTTGGAAACATGAATTACCTCTAAATGGTGTTGATATCACTTCCTGCAGTGAATAAACACGTTTTAAGCCCACAAAGTGAGCATGTGGGTCGTTTTAAGTCAATTTTACCCATCTGCCAAATTTAGAGTTTTGGCTCCCTAGAAGCAGGAAAATGACTATGATCATGGTCATTTTATGGAGATGGGATGGAGATGGAGATGGGGAGATGGAGGTGAGATGGGGAGATGGAGATGGGATGGAGATGGAGATGAGGAGTTGGAGATAGGATGGGGAGATAGAGATGGGATGCAGAGATGGAGATTGGATGGTAAGGGCCAAGATTTAATGTAAATAAAGTAGAGAGATAATGGAGATAAACTGGAGATAAAATTGGTGATGAAATGGAGAGAAAATGGAGAGAAAATGGGGATAAAAATGGAGCTAAAGTGGTGATAAAATGGGGATTAAGTGGTGATAAAATGGGGATACAACTGAGATAAAATGGAGATAAAAGGAGTTAAAGTGGAGCTAAAATGGGGAAAAAGTGGGGTTAAAATGGAGATAAAATGGGGCTATAGTGGGGATAAAGTGGAGATGAAATGGGATAAAATGGAGCTAAAGTGGAGAGAAATGGGGATAAAGTGGAAATAAAATGGGGCTAAAATGGAGATACACTGGAGATAAAATGGAGATAAACTGGAGATAAAATGTGGATAAAGTGGGGTTAAAATGGGGATAAAATGGATCTAACGTGGAGATAAATGGGGATACAACTGAGATAAAATGGAGATAAAAAGGGGTTAAAGTGGAGCTAAAATGGGAATAAAGTGGGGTTAAATTGGGAAAAAAAATTGGGCTATAGTGGGGATAAAGTGGAGATGAAATGGGGATAAAATGGAGCTAAAGTGGGGAGAAATGGGGATAAAGTGGAAATAAAATGGGGATAGAATGGAGATAAACTGGAGATAAAATGGAGATAAACTGGAGATAAAATGTGGATAAAGTGGGGTTAAAATGGGGATAAAATGGATCTAAAGTAGAGCTATAATGGGGATTAAGTGGAGATAAAATGGAGATAAAATGAGGCTAAAGTGGAGCTAAAATGGGGATAAAGTGGGTTTAAAACTGGGATGAAATTGGGCTATAGTGGAGATAAAATGGGGATAAAATGGAGCTAAAGTGGAGATAAATGGGGATAATACTGGGATAACTTGAAGATTAAGCAGAGATAAAATGTGGATAAAACAGAGATATAATGGAGGTATAATGGAGATATTATGGGGAGAAAATACATTGAGATGAGGAGAGAGATGGGGAGATGGATGGGGAGACAGAAGGGGAGACGGATGACCAGATTGGGGAGACAGATCGGAGAAGGACATGGGATGAGGGAGATGAGGTAGACACAGGTGGAGAGAGGATAGAGAGGGAGATGGGGACAGGGTGGAGATGGTGGAGACAGATGAGGAGGGACATGGGATGAGGGAGATGGGGGATGAGGGAGAGCAAGATGAGGGAGAGACTGATGGGGAGACGGTGGAGATGGGGGAGATATAATGAGGGAGAGGGAGATGAGGGAGAGACCGATGGGGAGAGGGTGATGGGGAGAGGGTGGAGATGGGGGAGACAGTTGGGTAGTTGGAAACATGAACTACCTCTAAATGGTGTTGATATCACTTCCTGCAGTGAATATAAATGAATGAATGAATGAAGCGGATCTTATCTTGCGCAAACTTAGCCCAGTGGGCGTCAAGGCGCCTAAATCAAATGTAGTAGCTAAGCCCTCCACTCAACAGCATTCACTCATTGATAGGCCCTCTTAAAGAGGCAGGTTTTAAGAGCCTTTTTGAATGACTCAATTGTGGGAAGGGTTTTTATTTCGATAGGGATCGAATTCCAGAGCTGAGGGGCAACCACGGAGAAAGCTCTGGCTCCCCATCTGGCTAGTTTAAAACGCGGAACAACAAGTTGACAGAGTCCCGCAGAACGAAGGCCTCTTGTAGGGACATAGCACGTAAGGAGAGAGCCAATAGCACTAGAGGAACCTTTTTTCAAAGCTCTGTAGGCCAAACACAGAATTTTAAAAGAGATTCTGTGCTGGACAGGTAGCCAATGGAGTTCTTTCCTGGCTGCAGTAGCGGAGGAGGTTTTAGGAAGGGCCAGGACAAAGCGAGCTGCAGCATTCTGCACAATCTGCAGTCCATGTGTGAGGCTTTTATTGGCTTCCATGTACAGAGAGTTGCAGTAATCTAACCTCGATCCTACCAAGGCAACTGCAACCTGTTTACGTGCCTGGGGGGAAAGATACCCACGGATTTTGTTGAGTATCCTGATGACACCCCAGCAAGTGGCCACGGTCCTGTTGACTTGAAGGGAAAGGGAAAGCGAGGTGTCGAAAATTACGCCAAGGTTTCTGGCAGATTGGGAGGGGGTGGGGCAGATGCCAAGAGAAGGTGGCCACCACTCACTTGACCAAGCATCTTGGTCCTTCCCAAAGATCAACACCTCCGTCTTTTCGCCTTTCAGTTTCAGGGAATGTATAGTCATCCAGTCTGCCACATACTGCATGCATACCCTGAAACTGGCGGCAGATGTCCTGACAGAGGAGTGAGCCAGCGACACCATAATCTGGGTGTCGTCTGCATAGGACACCACCTCCATCCCCTGCGATCTTACTAGTCTTGCCAGGGGAGCCACATAGATGTTAAACAGGGTCGGACTTAAAGCCGACCCTTGTGGCACCCCACACTGCAATGACTTGGCAGGGGAGAGGTGGTTCCCGAGCATCACTCTCTGCTCCCTTTCCAACAGAAAGGAGTTGAGGAGACTCAGGGCCGGTCCCGTGACACCAGCTTCCCTGAGCCGAGATGTAAGAATGGCCGGGGACAGGGTGTCAAACGCGGCCGTGAGGTCCAACAAAACCAAAACCGTGGTTTGGCCAGAGTCCACTTTGCGTCGGATGTTATTGACAACACAAGTGAGGGCGGACTCAGTACTATGATGTTTTCTAAAATCGTGTTGCGTGTTGTCAAGGTATTCGGATGATTCAAGGAAGGAGGACAGATGGAAATTCAGGTGCGCCCCAAGCATCTTGGCGGGGGCAGGGAGGAGGGAGATCGGCCTGAAATGTTTCAGCAAGGCCGGATCGAGGGACAGCTTCTTAAGGAGAGGTTTCACAATCGCCTTCTTCCACACAGAAGGAAAAGAACCCTGGGTAATAGCCTTATTCATTACCTCAAGCATAGGAGGAAGAAGGCTATTTCTACACCCTTTCAGTTTTTTCAGAGGTAGAGGGTCCAGGGGGGAAGCACATTTGGTCCTGTCAAGCAACAGGTTCAGTCCTTCCAAGGATAAAGATGAAAATTCCGTAAGAGAACAGAAGGGATCTGTACCTAAAGAATCCAGGCTAGAAATGACAGGCAGTACGCTTTGGTCCAAAGCATGACAATGAGCTTCAAGGGAGACATGTATGTCAAGAATTTTATTGTGAAAAAAGTCGGAGATGTTATTGCAAAGTTCTTGTGAACTGACTACGGGATCAGGGAGTTGCAAGGAGCATAAAGTGTCAGCGATTTTAAAGAGCCCCCTAGAGGAGGAGAGGGAGCTGGTGAGGTTGGAGAAGTACTCCTGCTTCTCTGTCACCACTCTCCGTTTATATTCCCACAGTGCAGACTTGTGGGCCTCTCGATCATTGGAGTCCCAAGATTTCCTCCAGTTTCTCTCACTACTCCTACATCCCTGCCTCAGGAGTCGCAACTGATCAGAAAACCAAGGTGCCGTAGGCTTTCGGCGAGCTACATAGCGCAGAGATGAGGGGGCAAGTTGTTCCACTGCCCTAGAAATAGAATCCGTCAAGTCTTGAGCTGCCACAGCTACGTCTTTTGATAATAAAGATTCGGGAGTGGAGACAAACGGGACAAGAGCCTCGTCAGAAATCTTCCTAAAATTTCTCCTAAGAATGAATGGAGAGGTTCCCATGTTAATAGTACATGAGACAGGAAAGGAAAATTCCAATGGCACGGCACAATGATCAGTCCAAACCAACGGTAGCGGGAGGCCAGTAGAGAGCCTGGTGTCATTAGAGAATACCACGTCGAGTATGTGCCCAGCCTTATGGGTGGGACTTTTCACAAGCTGGGCGAGATCACATGCTCCTAGTGAATCGACCAGCGATATTGTGTCCTTCGAATTGACCTCATCCAAATGAAAATTAAAATCACCCAAAATGGTGAAAGCCGCTTTTCCAAAGTAGGGTTCCAAGAGTGTCAATAGTTTTGAAGGGAAACTGGCTCTGGGACCGGGGGGTCTATATATCAAAATCCCTGTAAAAGAGACCGATGGAGAGAGGGTAATACAGAAGTATAGTGCTTCGAACCGATCTGAGAGCATCGATAGAGATTTAGTCAGGCAAGAGAAGGTGGATTTAAGAAGAATAGCAATGCCTCCTCCTCTGCGCAAAGGTCTATCTTGTCTATAGAGAGAGTAACCATCAGGAATGGCCATAATCAGGTCATGTCCTGAGGTATCTGAGGCCCAGGTCTCTGTGATAAACACCCAATCCGGCTGTCGCTCATCCACGAAATCGGGAAAGGCGACGTTGTGCTTAATGAGCGAACGAGCGTTAATCAAGAAGCCAGATCTAAAGGGCGCATCAGGTTGTTTGGGCGGGAGAAGAGATGTTACAGAGCCATTGCAGGAGAAATCAAAAGGGGCCATACAAGCCCTACAGCTATAAGAGTGCAGGATACCCTCAGGCGAATAACGATGAAGACAGGGCTGGGATGCAGGTCTGAGTGAGAGAATTTCTGACCTTGAGTAAAGCCTAGTTATCCCGTCAGGAGGGGAAAGAGTAGGAGCAGAGTCCAGCCCGACCTGCATCCCGTCCTCAGCGCGGACGGGCGCAGACGGGCTGAACTCTGGCGTAACTCCGGCGTCAATCTGGCGTCCCCGCTGCGTGTTACCGCTGCGCGCCGGCATGGCTGCCTTTATGTTCGCCTCGAGAAACAGAAAGCAGACTAGAGCGCGCGATCTGTGCCCCTCACCTAGTATGGCCGCCGACGAGACAGGGGCCGAGGACCCGCGAAATGCGGTGAGTATTCCAAATTAAAGTGCAGGTAAGGTGGCAGCAGTGGGGGTATGCGTGGCCAGGCTTTAAAATCAGGGGGAAGGTGCCCAACCAAAATTACAAATTAAATGACAAAAACGGGAGGTTTAAAATCACAAGCTGAAGATCACGAGCTAAAAATGAGAGCGCTGCTGCAAGTGTAGCGCTAAAGCTAAGGAGTGCGAACTATTCAATTTGCCTGCCTTTATGCTCGCCTCGAGAAACAGAAAGCAGACTAGAGCACGTGATCTGTGCCCATCGCCTAGTATGGCCGCCGACGAGACAGGGGCCGAGGACCCGCGAAATGCGGTGAGTTTTCCAAATGTGAATAAACACGTTTTAAGCCCACAAAGTGAGCATGTGGGTCGTTTTAAGTCAATTTTACCCATCTGCCAAATCTTGAGTTTTGGCTCCCTAGAAGCAGGAAAATGACTATGATCATGCTCATTTTATGGAGATGGGATGGAGATGGAGATGGGGAGATGGAGGTGAGATGGGGAGATGGAGATGGGATGGAGATGGAGATGGGGAGTTGGAGATAGGATGGGGAGATGGAGATGGGATGCAGAGATGGAGATTGGATGGTAAGGGCCGAGATTTAATGTAAATAAAGTTGAGAGATAATGGAGATAAACTGGAGATAAAATGTGTGATAAAAAGAAGATAAAATGGAGGGAAAAATGGGGATAAAATGGAGCTACAATGGTGCTAAAATGGGGATTAAGCGGAGATAAAATGGGGATACACCTGAAATAAAATGGAGATAAAAAGGGGTTAAAGAGGAGCTAAAATGGGGATAAAGTGGGGTTAAAATGGGGATGAAATGGGGCTATAGTGGGGATAAAGTGGAGATGAAATGGGGATAAAATGGAGCTAAAGTGGAGAGAAATGGGGATAAAGTGGAAATAAAATGGGGATAAAATGGAGATCAACTGAAGATAAAATTGAGATAAAATGTGGATAAAGTAGGGTTAAAATGGGGATAAAATGGATCTAAAGTAGAGCTATAATGGGGATAATGTGGAGATAAAATGGAGATAAAACGGGGCTAAAGTGGAGCTAAAATGGGGATAAAGTGGGGTTAAAATGGGGATAAAATAGGGCTATAGTGGGGATAAAGTTGAGATGAAATGGGGATAAAATGGAGCTAAAGAGGGGAGAAATGGGGATAAAGCGGAAATAAAATGGGGATAAAATGGAGATGAACTGTAGATAAAATGTGGATAAAGTGTGGTTAAAATGGGTATAAAATGGATCTAAAAAGGAGCTATAATGGGGATAAAGTGGAGATAAAATGGATATCAAAATGGAGATAAAACGGGGCTAAGGTGGAGCTAAAATGGGGATAAATTGGGCTTAAAAAAGGGATAAAATGGGACTATAGTGGAGATAAAATGGGGAAATAGTGGGCATAAAGTGGAGATGAAATGGGATAAAATGGAGCTAAAGTGGAGAGAAATGGGGATAAAGTGGAAATAAAATGGGGCTAAAATGGAGATACACTGGAGATAAAATGGAGATAAACTGGAGATAAAATGTGGATAAAGTGGGGTTAAAATGGGGATAAAATGGATCTAAAGTGGAGATAAATGGGGATACAACTGAGATAAAATGGAGATAAAAGGGGTTAAAGTGGAGCTAAAATGGGGATAAAGTGGGGTTAAAATGGGGGTAAAATTGGGCTATAGTGGGGATAAAGTGGAGATGAAATGGGATAAAATAGAGCTAAAGTGGAGAGAAATGGGGATAAAGTGGAAATAAAATGGGGCTAAAATGGAGATACACTGGAGATAAAATGAAGATAAACTGGAGATAAAATGTGGATAAAGTGGGGTTAAAATGGGGATAAAATGGATCTAAAGTGGAGATAAATGGGGATACAACTGAGATAAAAAGGAGATTAAAAGGGGTTAAAGTGGAGCTAAAATGGGGATAAAGTGGGGTTAAAATGGGGATGAAATGGGGCTATAGTGGGGATAAAGTGGAGATGAAATGGGGATAAAATGGAGCTAAAGTGGAGAGAAATGGGGATAAAGTGGAAATAAAATGGGGATAAAATGGAGATAAACTGGAGATAAAGTGGAGATAAAGTGGAGCTAAAATGGGGATAAAGTGGGGTTAAAATGGGGATAAAATGGGGCTATAGTGGAGATAAAATGCAGATGAAATGGGATAAAATGGAGCTAAAGTGGAGAGAAATGGGGATAAAGTGGAAATAAAATGGGGATAAAATGGAGATAAACTGGATGTAAAATGGAGATAAATTGGAGATAAAGTGTGGATAAAGTGGGGTTAAAATGGGGATAAAATGGATCTAAAGTAGAGCTATAATGGGGATTAAGTGGAGATAAAATGGAGATAAAACGGGGCTAAAGTGGAGCTAAAATGGGGATGAAGTGGGGTTAAAACTGGGATAAAATGGGGCTATAGAGGAGATAAAATGGGGATAAAATGGAGCTAAAGTGGAGATACATGGGGATAGTACATGGATAACTCGAAGATTAAGCAGAGATAAAATGTGGATAAAACAGAGATATAATGGAGGTATAATGGAGATATTATGGGGAGATAATGCATTGAGATGGGGAGAGAGATGAAGGAGATGGATGGGGAGACAGATGGGGAGACGGATGACCAGATTGGGGAGACAGATCGGAGAAGGACATGGGATGAGGGAGATGAGGTAGAGACAGGTGGAGAGAGGATAGAGAGGGAGATGGGGACAGGGTGGAGATGGTGGAGACAGATGAGGAGGGACATGGGATGAGGGAAATGGGGGATGAGGGAGAGCAAGATGAGGGAGAGACTGATGGGGAGACAGTGGAGATGGGGTGAGAGATGGGGCGAGATGATGAGGGAGAGGGAGATGAGGGAGAGACCATTGGGGAGAGGGTGATCGGGAAAGGGTGGAGATGGGGAAGACAGATGGGTAGTTGGAAACATGAATTACCTCTAAATTGTGTTGATATCACTTCCTGCAGTGAATAAACACGTTTTAAGCCCACAAAGTGAGCATGTGGGTCATTTTAAGTCAATTTTAACGATCTGCCAAATCTTGAGATTTGGCTCCCTAGAAGCAGGAAAATGACTATGATCATGCTCATTTTATGGAGATGTGATGGAGATGGAGATGAAGAGGTGGAGGTGAGATGGGGAGATGGAGATGGGATGGTGATGGAGATGGGGAGTTGGAGATAGGATGGGGAGATGAAGATGGGATGCAGAGATGGACATTGGATGGTAAGGGCCAAGATTTAAAGTAAATAAAGTAGAGAGATAATGGAGATAAACTGGAGATAAAATTGGGAATAAAATGGAGATAAAATGGAGGAAAAATTGGGATAAAATGGAGCTAAAGTGGTGCTAAAATGGGGATTAACCGGAGATAAAATGGGGATACAACTGAGATAAAATGGAGATAAATAGGAGCTAAAGTGGAGCTAAAATGGGGATAAAGTGGGGTTAAAATGGGGATAAACTGGGGCTATAGTGGGGATAAAGTGGAGATGAAATGGGGATAAAATGGAGCTAAAGTGGAGAGAAATGGGGATAAAGCGGAAATAAAATGGGGATAAAATGGAGATAAACTGTAGATAAAATGTGGATAAAGTGGGGTTAAAATGGGGATAAAATGTATCTAAAGTAGAGCTATAATGGGGATAAAGTGGAGATAAAATGGATATCAAAATGGAGATAAAACAGGGCTTATGTGGAGCTAAAATGGGGATAAAGTGGGGTTAAAAATGGGATAAAATGGGGCTATAGTGGAGATAAAATGGGGATAAAATTGAGCTAAAGTGGAGATCAATGGGGATAATACAGGGATAACATGAAGATTAAGCAGAGATAAAATGTGGATAAAACAGAGATATAATGGAGGTATAATAGAGATATTATGGGGAGATAATATAGGAAGATGGGGAGAGAGATGGGAGAAACAGATGGGGAGACAGATGGGGAGACGGATGACCAGATTGGGGAGACAGATCGGAGAAGGACATGGGATGAGGGAGATGAGGTAGAGACAGTTGGAGAGAGGAAAGAGAGGGAGCTGGGGACGGGGTGGAGATGGTGGAGACAGATGAGGAGGGACATGGGATGAGGGAGGTGGGAGGTGGGGATGAGGGAGAGCAAGATGAGGGAGAGACTGATGGGGAGACGGTGGAGATGGGGGAGACAGATGGAGGAGAGATGATGAGGGAGAGGAAGATGAGGGAGAGACCGATGGGGGGGTGATGGGGAGAGGGTGGAGATGGGGGAGACAGATGGGTAGTTGGAAACATGAATTACCTCTAAATGGTGTTGATATCACTTCCTGCAGTGAATAAACCCGTTTTAAGCCCACAAAGTGAGCATGTGGGTCGTTTTAAATCACTTTTACCCATCTGCCAAATCTTGTGTTTTGGCTCCCTAGAAGCAGGAAAATGACTATGATCATGCTCATTTTATGGAGATGGGATGGAAATGGTGATGGAGAGATGGAGATGAGATGTGGAGATGGAGATGGGATGGAGATGGAGACGGGGAGTTGGAGATACGATGGGGAGATGGAGATGGGATGCAGAGATGGAGATTGGATGGTAAGGGACGGATATTTAATGTAAATAAAGAAGAGAGATAATGGAGATAAACTGGAGATAAAATTGGGGATAAAATGGAGATAAAATGGAGGACAAAATATGGATAAAATGGAGCTAAAGTGGTGCTAAAATGGGGATTAAGCGGAGATAAAATGGGGATACAACTGAGATAAAATGGAGATAAAAAGGGGTTAAAGTGGAGCTAAAATGGGGATGAAATTGCGTTAAAATGGGGATAAAATGGGGCTATAGTGGAGATAAAGTGGAGATGAAATGGGATAAAATGGAGCTAAAGTGGAGAGAAATGGGGATAAAGTGGAAATAAAAAGGGGATAAAATGGAGATAAACTGGAGATAAAATGGAGATAAATTGGAGATAAAATGTGGATAAAGTGGGGTTAAAATGGGGATAAAATGGATCTAAAGTAGAGCTGTAATGGGGATAAAGTAGAGATAAAATGGAGATAAAATGGAGATAAACCGGGGCTAAAGTGGAGCTAAAACAGGGATAAAGTGGGGTTAAAACGGGGATAAAATGGGGCTATAGAGGAGATAAAATAGGGATAAAATGGAGCTAAAGTGGAGATAAATGGGGATAATACAGGGATAACTTGAAGATTAAGCAGAGATAAAATGTGGATAAAACAGAGATATAATGGAGGTATAATGGAGATATTATGGGGAGATAATACATTGAGATGGGGAGAGAGATGGGGGAGACGGATGGGGAGACAGATGGGAAGATGGATAACCAGATTGGGGAGACAGATCGGAGAAGGACATGGGATGAGGGAGATGAGGTAGAGACAGTTGGAGAGAGGATAGAGAGGGAGATGGGGACAGGGTGGAGATGGTGGAGACAGATGAGGAGGGACATGGGATGAGGGAGAGCAAGATGAGGGAGAGCAAGATGAGGGAGAGACTGATGGGGAGACGGTGGAGATGGGGGAGACAGATGGGGGAGAGATGATGAGGGAGAGGGAGATGAGGGAGAGACCGATGGGGAGAGGGTGATGGGGAGAGGGTGGAGATGGGGGAGACAGATGGGTAGTTGGAAACATGAATTACCTCTAAATGGTGTTGATATCACTTCCTGCATTGAATAAACACGTTTTAAGCCCACAAAGTGAGCATGTGGGTCGTTTTAAGTCAATTTTACCCATCTGCCAAGTCTTGAGTTTTGGCTCCCTAGAAGCAGGACAATGACTATGATCATGCTCATTTTATGGAGATGAGATGGAGATGGGGAGATGAGATGGGGAGATGGAAATGGGATGGAGATGGAGATGGGGAGTTGGAGATAGGATGGGGAGATGGAGATGGGATGCAGAGATGGAGATTAGATGGTAAGGGCCAAGATTTAATGTAAATAAAGTAGAGAGAGATTATGGAGATAAACTGGAGATAAAATTGGGGATAAAATGGAGGAAAAAATGGGGATGAAATGGGGATAAAATGGATCTAAAATGGAGATAAATGGGGATACAACTGAGATAAAATGGAGATAAAAAGGGGTTAAAGTGGAGCTAAAATGGGGATAAAGGGGTTAAAATGGGGCTATAGTGGGGATAAAGTGGAGATAAAATGGGAATAAACTGGAGATAAAATGTGGATAACGTGGGGTTAAAATGGAGATACAATGGATCTAAAGTAGAGCTATAATGGGGATAAAGTGGAGATAAAATGGAGATAATACGGGGCTAAAGTGGAGCTAAAAAGAGGATAAAGTGGGGTTAAAACTGGGATAAAATGGGGCTATAGTTGAGATAAAGTGGGAATAAAATGGAGCTAAAGTGGAGATAAATTGGGATAATACAGGGATAACTTGAAGATTAAGCAGAGATAAAATGTGGATAAAACAGAGATATAATGGAGGTATAATGGAGATATTATGGGGAGATAATACATTGAGATGGGGAGAGAGATGGGGAGACGGATGGAGAGACGGATGGGGAGACGGATGGGGAGAAGGATGACCAGATTGGGGAGACAGATCGGAGAAGGACATGGGATGAGGGAGATGAGGTAGAGACAGTTGGAGAGAGGATAGAGAGGGAGATGGGGACAGGGTGGAGATGGTGGAGACAGATGAGGAGGGACATGGGATGAGGGAGAGCAAGGTGAGGGAGAGCAAGATGAGGGAGAGACTGATGAGGAGACGGTGGAGATGGGGGAGACAGATGGGGGAGAGATGATGAGGGAGAGTGAGATGAGGGAGAGACCGATGGGGAGAGGGTGATGGGGAGAGGGTGGAGATGGGGGAGACAGATGGGTAGTTGGAAACATGAATTACCTCTAAATGGTGTTGATATCACTTCCTGCAGTGAATAAACACGTTTTAAGCCCACAAAGTGAGCATGTGGGTCATTTTAAGTCAATTTTACCCATCTGCCAAATCTTGAGTTTTGGCTCCCTAGAAGCAGGAAAATGACTATGATCATGCTCATTTTATTGGGATGGGATGGAGATGGAGATGGGGAGATGGAGGTGAGATGGGGAGATAGAGATGGGATGGTGATGGAGATGGAGTGTTGGAGATAGGATGGGGAGATGAAGATGGGATGCAGAGATGGACATTGGATGGTAAGGGACACAATTTAATGTAAATAAAGTAGAGAGATAATGGAGATAAACTGGAGATAAAATTGGGGATAAAATGGAGGAAAAAATGGGGATAAAATGAAG
Organism: Lissotriton vulgaris; assembly: GCF_964263255.1. NCBI lineage: Eukaryota > Metazoa > Chordata > Amphibia > Caudata > Salamandridae > Lissotriton > Lissotriton vulgaris. The sequence goes on along the minus strand of NC_141695.1, from coordinate 1,479,061,326 downwards.
CTAAAGTGGTGCTAAAATGGGGATTAAGCGGAGATAAAATGGGGATACAACTGAGATGAAATTGAGATAATAAGGGGTTAAAGTGGAGCTAAAATGGGGATAAAGTGGTGTTAAAATGGGGATAAAATGGGGCTATAGTGGGGATAAAGTGGAGCTAAAGTGGAGAGAAATGGGGATAAAGCAGAAATAAAATGGGGATAAAATGGAGATAAACTGTAGATAAAATGTGGATAAAGTGGGGTTAAAATGGAGATAAAATGGAGATAAACCGGGGCTAAAGTGGAGCTAAAACAGGGATAAAGTGGGGTTCAAACTGGGATAAAATGGGGCTATAGAGGAGATAAAATGGGGATAAAATGGAGCTAAAGTGGAGATAAATGGGGAATAATACAGGGATAACTTGAAGATTAAGCAGAGATAAAATGTGGATAAAACAGAGATATAATGGAGGTATAATGGAGATATTATGGGGAGATAATACATTGAGATGGGGAGAGAGATGGGGGAGACGGATGACCAGATTGGGGAGACAGATCGGAGAAGGACATGGGATGAGGGAGATGAGGTAGAGACAGTTGGAGAGAGGATAGAGAGGGAGATGGGGACAGGGTGGAGATGGTGGAGACAGATGAGGAGGGACATGGGATGAGGGAGAGCAAGATGAGGGAGAGCAAGATGAGGGAAAGACTGATGAGGAGACGGTGGAGATGGGGGAGACAGATGGGGGAGAGATGATGAGGGAGAGTGAGATGAGGGAGAGACCGATGGGGAGAGGGTGATGGGGAGAGGGTGGAGATGGGGGAGACAGATGGGTAGTTGGAAACATGAATTACCTCTAAATGGTGTTGATATCACTTCCTGCAGTGAATAAACACGTTTTAAGCCCACAAAGTGAGCATGTGGGTCATTTTAAGTCAATTTTACCCATCTGCCAAATCTTGAGTTTTGGCTCCCTAGAAGCAGGAAAATGACTATGATCATGCTCATTTTATGGGGATGGGATGGAGATGGGGAGATGGAGGTGAGATGGGGAGATAGAGATGGGATGGAGATGGAGATGGAGTGTTGGAGATAGGATGGGGAGATGAAGATGGGATGCGGAGATGGACATTGGATGGTAAAGGCCAAGATTTAATGTAAATAAAGTAGAGAGATAATGGAGATAAACTGGAGATAAAATTGGGGATAAAATGGAGGAAAAAATGGGGATAAAATGAAGCTAAAGTGGTGCTAAAATGGGGATTAAGCGGAGATAAAATGGGGATACAACTGAGATAAAATTGAGATAAAAAGGGGTTAAAGTGGAGCTAAAATGGGGATAAAGTGGCGTTAAAATGGGGATAAAATGGGGCTATAGTGGGCATAAAGTGGAAATCAAATGGGGATAAAATGGAGATAAACTGGAGATAAAATGGAGATAAATTGGAGATATAATGTGGATAAAGTGGGGTTAAAATGGGGATAAAATGGACCTAAAGTAGAGTTATAATGGGGATAAAGTGGAGATAAAATGGAGATAAAACTGGGCTAAAGTGGAGCTAAAACAGGGATTTTATGGAGATGGGATGCAGATGGAGATGGGGAGATGGAGATGAGATGGGGAGATGGAGATGGGATGGAGATGGAGATGGGGAGTTGGAGATAGGATGGGGAGATGGAGATGGGATGCAGAGATGGAGATTGGATGGTAAGGGCCAAGATTTAATGTAAATAAAGTAGAGAGATAATGAAGATAAACTGGAGATAAAATTGGGGTTAAAATGGAGATAAAATGGAGGAAAAATTCACCATTCAGGGGGGCATGATGCATAACAGGTAGAGTCCAGGTGGTGGATAAAAGGTAATTGAATCCTTTTCTGCCCCTGAGGCTCTGATCAGGAGGCCAGCTACCTAGACCTTGGAGTCACTCTGGTTATCCTAGGTTCGAGATTCAGGTCCAGTTCTTATAACTCAGCCAGCAAGGCAGCAGAGTAGCATGGAAGCAGAGTAGCAGTCCGTCTTGCAGCAGCGCAGCACACCAGTCCTTCTAAGTCTTCCACAGGTCCACAGGTGTACTGAAGAGTAGGGCCTGAGGGTCCAATATTTATACTTGGTGTCAGCTTTGAAATGGGAGAAGGTTCTGGAGATTTCCACTCTCACAGGTGATTGAAAGGTCCTGCCTCCCTGCCTTTGCCTCAACTTGTCTGGGGGACAAAAGGCTAATGTGAAACCATTTGTGAGTGTTGCTGAGGCAGAACCTTTCTGATGTGCAAGTGAGGTGGGTGACAGTTCCTCCCCTTCAACAAGTCAGAAATGCCCCATCCTGCCAACACCTATTCCCCTTTGTCTCACTGTCTGAGAGCAATACACAAAGAACAACTTTCAGCTAAATCTAGTCATGTGCCCCAGGGTAAACGCTACTGGCACCAAATGGTTAGGACAAGAAAATGGCAACTTTCAAAAAGTGAGTTACAGCAAAAAGGGGAGTGATTCTGTTAAGGACTACAGGGGAAAGAATCAACAGGCAGTTGTGGCGAGTTTGCTGGAGATGCTTAACAAAGAGAATCCGAACAAGACCAACAGCACACGGCGGAGATTAAAAACAGCCAAATCGAGATACATAAGGAAAATACAAGAATGATGACAGATCATTCAGGACCAACAGTCTAAGACACAAGGTCATACGTTGAACTAAAAAGCAAAGGAAAGAGCTGAAGAACAAATACAAACAGGATAAGACTGAAAGTCATTCCATATCCCCTACAACAAATGGAAGAATGGATAGGTATATTGTCCTACGTATAAAATATATCGCCCTGATGAAGACCTTCATATGAGAATTTGAGGTCAAGTACAGAAAGTAGAAACGCGTTGGCACTCTCCAAAATTACTCTTTTGTGATTATCAGAGGACATTAGGATTTAATACATATCCAATACAGCTAGTGTGGGGAATGTATATCTAACCGCTGAACAAAAGATAAAAAGAGAACCAAGTTTGTCCCTGACCCCCAGTAGACCTTTAGTAAAGTTGTAGCAGAGAACCCAATTAAGAAAGGTTCCAGCAACATAGAAAGAAGCTGTAGGACTAATTCAGTTTACACTAAATATATGTAAATATGTACCCTTTTTTTGTGATGTGAATAGGAATGTATATTGTTTTTCCTTGTTAATGTTTTGTATTGTATATGTATAAGTACTGTAATAACAAGCCATGTGGGTAATATAATCAATATGGTTGTTTTCAAAATATGTTTGGTTTAAGGAACCTGAAAAAATTTAAAACAAAAGATATAAGAAATGATTTGAATGCCATTAGTAAATAAAGATAACTAATGCGATTAAAGTAACAGTTTGATTTATGGTCTCAGGGGTACTTTATGCTTACCTTACTTTCTAAAAGTGGAATTTTCAGAATGATCACTTTATATCCAACTTTACCATTAAAGATAGTATTCAATTACAATTGTTTAGACGCCAGACTCGTAATTCCTACCTGCTCCCAATTAAAAGCTATCAATTATTATATGTAATAATGTAACCAAATATTGTCCTATGGGAGTATTAGGTCTTGCAGTAGTGAAAAATGAATATAGAAGTTTTTCACTAAATAATATGTAAAACTTAAAAGTGCATGTCCAACTTTTTAAAAACACTACATCCCTAAGAGCTGTGTAGGGCCTACCCTAGGGGTGACTTATATGTATTAAGAGGAAATGATTAAACCTGGCAAAAAGTTTACTTTGCCAGGTTGAAATTGCAGTTTAAAACTCTACTCACAGGCTGCAAGGCTCGACATATGTTAGGCAGCATACTTAAAAGGGTGGCACAATTAGTACTAGTGGACCCTTAGAAGCATTTAATTTACAGACCCCTGGTACATGTTTAGTACCACTTTATTAGGTACATATAAGTAAATTAAATTTACCAATTGGGTGTAAGCCATGGTTGTCATGTCTAAGGGAGTGAACACAGACCTTTAGCACTGGTTAGCCGGGGTAAAGTGCACATAGTCCTAAGGCAAACAAAAAATTATTCAGCAGAGGGGAATAGGCAAAATGTTTAGGAGAAGACAAGCATAAGACTGACAGGTCTAACACAGTGACACTTAATTGAAAGGTAAGGGTTACAACTGACACATTGTGAAAATTACACACGTTTGTAGGCCTGAATACCAAAAACTATAAATAGATCCATCTTATACTCATAATTTAAATGAAAAAAATATTCACTATATAAATATTACGTTTTAAAAATATTTACTCCCAAAATATTGAAAACAAATTATAGTACTTTAAAATTATAATTAGATTTAACAAAATATCTTGGTCATACAGTATGCCACAATATGATTAAAATAATGCATTGAATATTTCATCAACATTAATACATTAATTAAACATTTACAAATATTATACATGTATATATAAAATATTGAAAATGCTTTTCAATCCATATATAAAATATATTATTGTATTTGTGATTTTCAGAAGTAGTTAACATTAATAGAAATGTTTCATATTGAAAAATACATTAAACATAAAAATCACTTTTAAAGTGAAGTTGTATTTAACACATTCATTTCATATAACAATGTAATTAACATTAAATATGTCTTAAAATAGCAAACACTTCAACACATTAAAAACATAGGTGTGAACAATGTATTAACAAAATTTGCAATTTATTAAAATATTTAATTGGGAGCCGCATCGTGAACTGAGGAGAGGACAGACTGCATTTTTACAGGACTGCAAGTCCCAGGGAGCTTCACCGCAATTGCCCGCACCTGTGTCTGCCTGCAGGAACCCTTCATTACTGCTCGCGGCACCCGCTTTGAAGGAGCCGCATCGTGAGCTGAGGAGAGGACGGACTGCATTTTCACAGGACTGCAAGTCCCAGGAAGCTTCACCGCAATTGCCCGCACCTGTGTCTGCCTGTAGGGACCCTTCATTACTGCTCGCGGCACCCGCTACGCGGGAGCCACATCGTGAGCTGAGGAGAGAACGGACTACATTTTCACAGGACTGCAAGTCCCAGGGAGCTTCACCGCAATTTCCCACACCTGTGTCTGCCTGCAGGGACCCTTCATTACTGCTCGCGGCACCCGCTTCACGGGAGCCGCATTGTGAGCTGAGGAGAGGACAGACTGCATTTTCACAGGATTGCTAGTAAGGTTAAACGGCTTACGCTATATAAAATGTCAATGAAGTGGCCCAGCCCGGTCTCCTTCAGTCTCTAACGGGCTCAAATGGGTCCGCCCTTGGACCGGGCTTCGCGCGGCGTGCGGCCCGCGTAGCATGTGCTGCGGGCAGTAATGAAGGGTCCCTGCAGGCAGACAAATCATATTTTGGCATACTGTATGACCAAGATATTTTGTTAAATCTAATTATAATTTTAAAGTACTACATTTTGTTTTTAATATTTTGGGAGTAAATATTTTTCAAACTTAATATTTAGATAGTACATATTTTTTTCATTTCAATTATAAGTATAAAATGGATCTATTTATAGTTTTTGGTATTTAGGCTACAAACATGTGTAATTTTCACAACGGGTCAGTTGTAACCCTTACCTTTCAATTCAGTGTCACTGGCTTAGACCTCCCTGTGCAGCTTTGCCTTCGCATTTGTTTGTATTTCGTTGTTGTTCTGTTATAGCCCGGGGCAATGAGTAAAGGCAAGCGTAAGAGGAGAGGAGGGCCTGGAGTAGTGGGTACATTGGATGCGTTTCTGTCACGGGCTGAATCTGTATTAATTCACGAGATTCAGCGAACAAAAAGGAGACTTTCTTTAGAACCTCAGATACTCTTCATCGGAACTGCACCAACTGTATCATCCCCTATACCTGAACAAAACGTAGTACTTGATTGTTCTCCCCTACCGAGCCAAACTTCCCCGGTGTGCCAGCAAAATTGATCCCCCGGTTAGTCAGTCTAGATAGCACCTCACCTACACCGCCTGTATCCACTGCCAAAGTATTAACTCGCCAGCAAAGGAGCACATTGGCTTCTGGTGGGGAATCCATTAAAAAAAAGAGGAAAGCGCGTGGCCCGCCAAAAACAACTCATCAGGCATCTAAAATGGCAAAACGAAAGTCCGCAAATATTGGTTGTGAGGGAGGTCCGAAGGAAGTATTGACTTCTGACACCTTGGGTATTGGAAATACTAGTAATACACTCAGTAATTATTAGGCTGACCTCCTAAACAAAGTTGAGGAGAAGCTCATTGCCCTCTTAGATCCGTTACTGTTGAAACTGTCAGGAATAGACAAGAGATTGGCTATAATTGAGCGGCACATACTTAGTCATTTCCAATCTTCTAGCCGGCCAGGGCAAGTAGGAACGACTGAAGACAGACAGGACAGGACTACTGACACCAGATTATCTACCAATGTAGTCACATTAACTTCCCACAATGAGGAAAGTGCTCCCATGCCCAACCCAATGGCAATTACTCCTCCAAATGTCATTTCAATTCATAAAGCAGGTTTAGTAGGTCCGCAGGCCCCTCCGCAGTCACAGGGGGGGTTTGTAAGCGCTAGTATTTCCTTGCACCTTCCTACTGAAACGACTCCATATACTATTGTATTAGCAAATGTACCTATGCTTCCCCCATGTCCCCATGAACATTGGTCTTGGTTAAAGAATAAGGCCTTACACTTGTTGAGTACTAGATCAGGGGTCGGTAACACACTATTTAGCGAATTCAAAATGGTGCAAAGAATTTCTTGGGTTGGCAAATCTCCAAAGGCCCTTATGGGAGACTGTGTGGTCCTAAGTTTTAGGTCCCAGCGCTGGTCCAGACAATCCTGGATAGGGCAGGGACTGAATATCTAACTAAGGATGGCATTAATATACTTCCCCTGGGTTTTTTCTACCAGCCTCATGACGATCATGCAAGAGGTAGGGGAGTACTGAGGGATCTAAATTCTGAACTGGGCCCTTATAACTATGCGGTCCCCACATGTAATAGGTTTGAAGCCTTTTCCACTTTGGAGGAAATAGATTGATTTGGACATAAACCTAGTATTACTAGTTCAGACACAGGCTTACTTAAGGAGCGCCGTGTGGTTGATTGTGCAACGGACATTTATAATAACAGGGCACACAAACTAATATTACCAACTGACGCCAGGATTGATAGAATTACGAGTGGCAACATGGTGGGTGAAGAAGGGGATTGTAGAATATCACAAATAAGTATCCTGTTAGGTGAGGGGGTTTCAGGCTGCGTCCATATAGATTATAATCCGCCCACTGTGTGCAAAGCAAATAAGCCCTACTCCATGCCTGATCTAAGATTAGTCTCCTGGAATGTAGCAGGGTTATGTTCAAAAATATCCTCAGCGGATTGATCTACTTTTATTGAAGGCCACAACATAATGACCTTCCAGGAAACGTGGGCCATAGACCATATTTACCGTCAGGGTTTTATAAACTTTTCAAAAGCAGCACAACAGGGGCAGAGTGGAAGACTCATGGGGGTCTTAGAACATGAGTGAGGCAGTCTGACCACTACAGGGTCGAGGAACTGCATATCAATAGCAGGGATATTTTAATAATTAGAATACAGTTGGCAGAAGTCCCCAATTTGTTGCTCATCAATGTTTATGCTAGTGGTATGCCAGGTGGGAAAGCTTCTCCCACCATAGCCCTCCTAGATATGTTCTTAAATGATTACAGAGGTGTAAGCAATACAATAATCGCTGGAGACTTCAACTGCTCCTTGGAGCCCCTTGATGATAATGATGTCAATCTTAGTTCAGAGGAGGATGCCCAGTGGAATATACCGCATTTGGATCTTCCACCCATTACAAAATGGACAGGGTCAGCCCTGCAGTTAAAAGTGTTTTGTCTGGAACAGGGGGTTAGGGCTGTAAATGGGAGGTCCATCTCAGATAAGCAGGGCTCGCAAACCTATAATAATAGGTTGCAAAGTAGTCGCATTGACTTTATTTTCCTTAACAAGGAATTTTGGCCCTCCCTCATAGTTATGGTAGTTCGGGAGCGGACAGAGAGTGACCATAACCTCCTAGTACTCTTCATGCAGCTCAACGGCATTCCTATTGTTGCCAGTCAGGTGCCTGGAACTGCTTATGTAGAAGCACGTTTAACTAATGATACAAGGAGAGTTAAAAGGACCAATGTTTTTAAAAAAGTAGAGCACTTATAGCAGATGAGTGAGATGGTGGTTATCGCAACAGCTACTCTTCAGAATTGTGCAACACAAGAGGAGGTGAACTCAAAGGTTTTACAGGTCCACAGTGAATTGTTTAACAAGCTTAAGGCTTTTTTATTAGTACAGTCAAAAATCCCCAGAGTTATTTGGGCCTTAAGGCTGCCGCCTGGTATGGTCAATCTTGTAGAAAAGCTTACAGAATTCTAGCTAGGGCAATAAGATCCAAGAACCGGGGAGATATAAGAAAGGCAAGGGTGGGGTACAAGTTGGCCCAACAGAAAGCCAAAATGGATTGGGATGAACAACACTGGGTAGAGCTGCTCAATGCTTGTACAGGGAGTAGCATGGTCACCTTTGGCATCTCGTGAAATGGGGCAGAGGTTAACCGAGCCGTGTGCCAGTAAACCACATAGCTTCCGAGCAGTGGGTATCTCATTATAAGGCCCAGTTTGCAACTATGAACCCCACACAGGAAAAATTTTAACTGCCACTTTTTAAATCTACTCTGCACTTTACAAAGAAAGAGGTGGAAATAGCATTAAAATCAGTCACAAGAGGCAGGGCACCCAGGTTAGATTGTATTAAGGTGGATCTGTTTCTCCACAACACAACTAATTGGGCATCTTACATTCAGCTCCTTGTGAATGCTATTTCTAGTGGAGCATCTATGCCCGATACATGGTCAGGAGTAGAAATTCTCCCAATTTTTATGAAAGGAAACCGCTCTAACCCGGGTAACTATAGGCCTATAAGCCTCATTGACTATATACAGAAAGTTTCAGCTAGGATGGTATTAAGCCAAATCCAGACCTGGATGGATGAATTTGATATTTTCTCACCACTTCAGGGGGGTTTCCGTTCTTGTACCAGCACTATTGACCAGGTTTTTAGGTTTATTTTAGTTTATTGGCGTGTGGTAATCTTAGATGGGGGCACTATATATGCAGCTTTTGTCAACCTTAAGTCGGCTTTTGACCACGTCCCCCACGCCAAAATGTTGAGAACCTGTTAGGAACTAGGTATGCCACTTGAAATATTGGCATTTTTGGTTACTTCACATGATGCTAACTATGCGCAGGTACGCTGGGACATGCAGGGGAGTGTCACACAAAGGTTTTATATAGCAAAGAGGGTTTGCCAGGGGTGCTTTTTGGCACCAACCCTTTTTTCATTGTATATCAATAGGGTAGTCCAGTACTTTCAGAACTTTCCCACTGATGCTCCTACCTTAGCAGGTTTGAAGATCCCCTTGCTTATGTTTGCAGACGACACCCTGATACTTTCCAAGACACAGAAGGGCTTACAGTCTGCTCTGGTGATATTTGAGGAGTTTTGCCAGGATCATGATCTCCTAGTGAATGTGGAGAAAACGAAATGTATGGTCCTACATAAAAACAAGGTTATAAATGATAGAGTTGAAATGAAGGAACGTATCCTGGAACAGACTCAGAATTGTACTTATTTGGGGGTAACTATTGGCAGTAAACTTAGTTGTAAGCCTCAGAATAACCTATTGACCCTGAGGCATGCCCAATTGTCAGGTGCCCTGCTGAAGGAGCAGCACCTTTCTTACACTAAACCTGTTGCTCCAGCTTTAAAAATATATAATTCTAAAATTAGCGCCTCAGTCTTGTATGGGGCCGAATTGTGGGGCTTCGACTAATTAGCCCCTTTAGTAACAGCCCAAAAGACATTTTTGAGGGCATTGACCGGCCTTCCCCAGTCAACTCCCTTACTACCCTTATTTTTATATCTTGGCTGTTATTCTATTGAAGATACGGTGCAATTTAGACCAGTGGCGTACTGGAGAAGGCTCTGGGTTACCGCAGAGTGCTCCCGGTACGCACAAGCACTCTTGGAAGTCAGGGAGGCTGATAGCATGCATAAAATTCCATGGTTGAGATGAGTGAAAATCACCCTTTGTGAGATGGGGATGAGTTGACTGTGAGTAAATCCCGTCGAAAATTCCTTTCCTGCAAAGAGTCAATACAAGGCAGCATATTGGAATATGATCAAAATAAAGCGTTTCTCTGCCTTAATAAGACCATCATTATCCAGGGACTTTTTAGAACACAAGCATGATGTGGAGTATGAAAATTACTGGGACCTTATCACCTCCACTAAAGACAGGAAACATTACCATCAATTTAGAGTGGGATCACTCCCCACTAATTTTTTTGTCAGAAAATGGCACGCCCTGAACCACAGCAAATGTCTATGTTGTCCAACAGAGAATGAATAATTGTCACACATTTTATTTGCTTGTCCAGCTTATAAAACTCCTAGGCACAGATGTCTAAAACCCATCTGTTTAAACCTGAGGACTAGGTTAAGCAGCGAAGCACTAAGGATTCTAAAAACAGATACTAATCAATCAATTATGATTGTAGTTGCTAAGTTTTTAAGCAGGATGTGGGTCATACGTGCAAAGGAGAGGAGGCATTGATAATTGTCTCCTTGTACTTTGTCAGGGATGAACAACATCATGTACTGTGCTGCATTGATTATAATGTATTAACCTGGCTGCCTCTGTAGAGGATTTTATGACCATTATATTTATTATGGTGAGAGTATTCTTAGAGATTTTTAGCAAATTTTAACTATTTATTATATATTTATGTACCTCTTCATTGTGGATCTGCTATCTTTTAGTACACCATCCTTTTAATGCACAAATTTGCTCATATCGATGTCTATGGAATTCATTATTATGTTTTAATGCCAAATAATTTGTTTATATTGATGTCTATGAAACTTTTATTATGTTTCTAAATGGAATTGTCTTTTATGATTTTAATCAAAATAAAGACTTAATGACTTGACTTGACTTGAAATACTCTTTTATTTTAAACACAAGCATCTCAAAACACTTTGTCAATATTCATTCAGACATTGTAACTAATTTAAATAATACATTATTAACTATCAAGCATTTTTTAATTATGCAATAAATACCATATACATGGAAATTCATTTTAAAATTTAAAGAACAGCAAAAATCAAGTAAAAAATGTCTAAAAGGAAAATGTATAATCACAATCCAATACACATTTGGCAAGTACATTTTTGATATGGGGGTGAAGTGCGTATTTTTGGGAGCGTCAATTTAAACAGTCCAAATATAATCCATCAACACTTAGGGGGGTGTATGCAACTGGGGAATCAGATTCACAGTTCTAGCTACAGTTCCACAAATATTGGTTAAAATTGCAGATATTAGAGGGGGTGGAGGGCATACTAGTCTGACTCCAATAACACCAACATTAGTGCAAGCACACATATTTAGGAGAGTCAGATTCAATTCTAACTTTATTCCCACAACCATTAGGGAAAGCACTTATATTGTGGAGGATGTATTTACTTTTCTAACTCAACTACCACATTCATTGTGGAATTTGCCTATATTTTGGGGGCTGGTCCATATTTCTTTTTCTATCTCCAGGCCTACAAACATTGGGAAAAGTATAATTATTTGGTGCCGGGAGACCAATGAAATATTTTAACTCGTGTCTCGCAAAGGTTTAGGATTATCTGCGCAGTCCAGTTCTCTAGCCATGACATATAGATAACAAGAGAATATATTGTAAATTTGTTAGGATAATTTCATTTACAATCTTTATTTCGATCACTATGAATCATAAAAGGTTACAACAAAGATTTAAAACAGTTAAAAGGAAAATAAATCAGATTGTAATTTTAAGAAATAAAGAAACCATAAAAGTTAACAGTTAATAAACATTCAAAGGAATATTATAAAATGGACAATTAGAGAATGTAACAGTTAAAAAATATCAAGCAATGCTTTTAACCGTATTTAACTTAATACAGCGATTACGAATGTGCCAGACAACTGTTAAAAACTTTGCAACAGCAAACACAATGGGGGGGGGGATAGGTCAGTCTTTAGAATTCTGTGGGCAGGAAGATATGATCTGAACCCAAGGTTTTTCAAGAGTGGGAGAAGCCAATATTTTCTTGGGCTTTGATAGGCTTTGCAAAAAAACAAAATATGAAGATCATTCTCGTAAGGATGTCGACAAGCTGGGCGCTGTGTGGGAGGCTTGGACCTGTCCCAACGATCCGTGAACGCCCCAAGCGGCAGTGTGCCGTAACGCCACTGCATAAAAAGTTTCCTTGTCAGGACGGGACTAATTCCATCAAGGCCCGGCTCGGGGAAATATAGGTCCTTAGACATGGTAAACAGGTTGGTTAGTGACCCTTCACGTGTACTCTCAATCGAGACACGTAACTTTCGCTCGTAGTACTCTCTCGACAGGAGTTTCCGAGGGGTCCTGGCACAAGCGTTGCCCGGGTCCTGCCATAATTCCGGCCTTCCTAGAGATTCGCATGTTGACCTGATGTAACTCAGCCATGGTATCTGGTGGGCATTTGGTAGGCGAAGGATCTCTGTGAGCTCGTTCCTATAGCTCGATAAGTCAGGTGAGCTCCAGATTCTGCGCTAATAGGTTAAGGGTTTCAGACCCAATTCTTCAGTAATAGGTCTAAGACCCAGGTCTAGTCTCAGCGGGAGGAGGGGGGTGCCAGATGGTAAAGCTGCCAACTGCCTTATAAAATTATTCTCAATGATCTGGAGTTTCTTGGCAGTAGCATGGCCCCACATTTCTCCGCCGTAAGTAACGGCCCCTCTTGCCTGCATTTTGTAAATGTGGATAAGGGGACCAAATGGTTTAAGAGTAGACCCGCTTGCCAACCTGCAGATCCCACCCGTTAGTTGAGTTAATTTCATGGTGGCCTGGTGCAATGAGAATCCCTGGTCAAATTTTGGTTAATGGTTAGGCCCAGATATTCAAAGGTGAGCACCCTCTCTAATCTCAACGACCCTATGGTAGGGCTTGGACGAGTTGTGGGTGGAGGCTGAAGATCATACATTTTGTTTTCAAGGCATTGATCTCCAGCCCTCGCTCCACACAAAAGGTCGAGAACCCGTCCAAGACCCGTTGTATGCCCATGGGAGATTTAGATAGCAGCAGGGTGTCGTCGGCAAACATAATCGCGGGGACCCTGCTGCCATTGAGCTTAAGATCGTCAATATCGACCAACCTGTTCAGGTGGTCAATAACCCAGTTGACAAAGAGGCAGAACAGGGTTGGTGCAAGCATCTGACCCGGGCATAATTCCCCTGGTGCAACCTCATCAGAATTAACAGAATATTCCCCGGGAACGCTAGCCCCGCCAGGACATTCCACAGTCTATCTCTCGGGACAAGATCGAAGGCGGCACGCAAGTCCACGAACACCTTGTACAAGCTGCCGCCCTCAAGTGTCACAGTCTTCCAGAACAGGAGGTTCAGACGGAAGATCTGATCAGTCGTTGAAACCTCTTTTCTGAACACAGCCTGATAGGGACTTAAGACGGCGTATTCCTCTATCCAGTTTTGGAGGCGATCGAGTATTAGCCTACCAAAAATGTTCTGGGTTAAGTCGATGAGGCTGATAGGCCTATAGTTGGCTGGGAGCAGTGGCGACCCCTTCTTATAGATAGGGACTATTTCTGCGCCCAGCCAAGTGCCTGGTACATCCATGCCCCCTAGGACGGCGTTAAATAACGTTCTTAAGTAAGGGACCCAGACATCGGGCTCCTGTTTGAATATGTCCCCCGATTAACCGTCCAAGCCAGGGGCTTTGCCAGAGGTCAGCCCTGTAATGGCTTTGCGTACCTCCCTTTCCGTGAAAGGGTCCCCCTCTGGTGACATACTAATAGTTGGTAATGGTTCCTTGAGGGCACAGTCATCAACCCCATAAAGCGACTGGAAGTGATCTTGCCAAGCCTTGGCCGAGATGTTAGGTTCAATAGCCATGGCTAACTCCTCAGACCCCGTATTTACAATGCGCCAAAATTTGCGCGAGTCCCTACATGTTAATGAAGTTGATACATTTTCCCATTTCTGTTGCTCCCATTCCCTTTTGGCATGCAAAATCAGGGACTTGTAAACCTTTCTTCTATCCCTGATCACCGATCTATCTCTGCCTTCTTTGATTGAAATCAGCAGGTCGGATTTGGCCTTGCAGCAGGCAGCATTATACCACTTAGAACGGGTATGATGGCCAACCCCGCTCTTCATTGTCATGGAAAAAACATCCTCCACCGACTTGATCATATTCTCGTGCACCTGCCAGAGCAGCACATTGAAATCGGGCAAACTGAGGTGCTCTACTAGTTTTAAAACCTTTTCCAGTGTGGGTATAAGCCGGGCATAGAGCCCTGAAACTTTCTCTGGGTTGGAAGCAAACCTCTCCCACCTGACTCTCCTTCTATTGTTTGCTAACACTAGCCCATTACCAGGGACGTCCTTCATAAGTCCTCTCTCATCAATGCCTGGGAGGGCGTATTCCAGTTCCAATGCGTTGTGGTCGCTATCCTCCCTAGGTGTAACACGGAAGTCATTAATATGGGACCACAACGAAATTGGGACTAGGATGTAATCTAGTCTCGACTCCCTCCCTTTTCTATTGTAGGTGCATTTAGTAGGTATGTCAGAATTAATGCATCCATTACAGGCCCGCACACCATGTTTAAGAGTTAGGCCAGTGATTTGGACAGCCAGCGGGGTCCATGCTCTAGGTGCAGGTGCTGCCGTTGGAGGTACGGACCAGAGTACATCCTCCTCCTGTGAGAAACCATCCGCTAAGCCTGATAAGGGTTCGAAGTGGCAATTTAGATCCCATCCAATCACAAGGGTAATGCCCTGTGTGATATCTCTGAGGACGGACGAAAGGTCGTCTATGGTAGGCGACTCCTGGGAGATTCCCACTGGTCTGGAGTAGACATTAACCACCACTAGCCTTCTTGAGTCCGACCACTCCAGAAGGAGGGCCAGAATGTCATCCGGGCCCAGTGAAAGCACGGTTACCGTGCATCCCAAATCCACCGCCACCCAGGTCGCAAGCCCGCCAGAAGGGCGCCCTCTTCCCGCCCACTTAGCAGGGACAGAATATGACGCAAAACCTGAGCGAGAGACCTCCTCTCTCGCCCAGGTTTCTTGAAACATACAAATGTCCCTTCCTTCAATGAATGAACTCCTGTCCGGACAATTTATTTTATTCCCCAGACCAGCCACATTCCAAGATAATATGTTTAGGATGGGCCGTCTATGGTTCTGGGTAGACGATGTTGGAGTGCTAAAGTCATCTTATTTCATTGGGGGCTTATCACTAACTGAACCATCCCCTGGTTCGTGTGGTGTTTCTCTCTCGCTCCCGGCTGTGTTTGCGTGAGGCTCGCTGGTAAAATTCTGGACCTCACCATGGGGTGGCCCACTGTGGTTGTTATTGTGAGTTTTGATTGTGAATACTCCCTTTTCCGTGGCCCCCCTGACTCGGTCAGCTGCCTCCCCCCTCAAACTCAAGCTCTGTCAGTCGACCAAGTCCAAAGTGCTAAACCTATTGTAAGTTGGGAAAAAGGTTGGGTGATGGACTGCGGGCTGGAATGTAGGTCTTCTCCCCCTTATAGCTCCAGCCTCCCTCCCCCCCTGATTAGTGTCCCATCGCGCATCGTCTCTCCCAAAAGTTACTGGTGGGTAGAAGAAAGACAGAGGTAGGGGCTGGATGGATGTCCCAGAGTCGGCATAGGGCCAGCTACAGATATGTCCAACAGTCGCGGGGTCCCTAAAGTTGATTAGGACACAATTCCCTGTTATCGTTTTTCGTGTGTTGCCTAACCAAGGGACTCTCCTCACCATGAGGACTTCACTATTTATTCCCTGGGGAGGGGCCTATAGGTGGAAAGTCAGCTAATCACCTTATTCTTAAGAGCCATGACATGTTCTCTGGAAGATGGTTTTAATTCTGGAACCCCAGCTAAGATTACTGTATATAAACTTGCTTCAGGCGGTAAATTTACTACCCTATGTTTTTTTGTGGCACCCTAATCTCCCTGGGCAGCTACAGGTAGTCTTTCCAAAGGACATGAGGATATAGGACCATTGGTCATCGAAGTTGATGTTGTGTGTGGGGTGGGTTGTTGGGATTGAGATTGGGGGAGCGTGATAGCAGGAGTCACTGCCTTCGCCCCATCATTTACGAGGGACGTTGGTGCGAACTTCCTGTTCCTAGGTCCCCCACCACCTTTAGCGGGAATGCTATCCCTTTTGGGAGTGTCCGCTGGTTGGACCGTGGCTTTTTCAATTAACGCTAATCTGGCTTCAATCTTGATAAGGCGTGCTTCCAGGGGTCTTAAAAATTTCTTCAAGAGCGCCCCAATACCAGCAAGGGTAATATCCTCATCTTCACATGAAATTGTGTTGCAACTAGGTGTCTGGGGTAGTGTTTGAGGGACAAGATTTGGGACTACTAATGGCGTGTTTTTCCTCGCGGGTGTATGTGCATTCCTACCAAGAGCCGAGTTGGTTCTTTTCTCAGAATTGTTATGCTTAGCTACCTTGGCCTTGCCTCCCCCTTGATTTTGAGGCCCTCTTTTCCTCTTTGGGATAGCTCCTTCTCTTTCCCCCTGCATGGTGTGGCTACCTGTATCAGTAATGCCGTCTGTATTAACCAGACTGACAGTAACATTAATAGGTGGAGGGGGGGCTGGGGTAGGGGTAGCAAGCTCAGCTCTACTGTGGCACTAGTGTCAAAATCATTCCTTAGTGATGTAGAAATAGTTTCGTCAGGTTGATCTAACACACCACTTGCTCCATCCTCACCAATGTCAGAGTCAATACGTGCCAATGTCTTTTCAGGGGTCCTGGCTGACGATATAGTGCCCATAGATGATCGCCTTACCCAGTCTATTTCTTACGATATTCGCCTTTCCAAGATAGTAATTTTGTCTATAAGAAGAGAACCTGCTTTAGCAAAGTAGGTGTCCAGCGTACCTTTGTTAGTCCCAGCAGAAGTCCCTGCAGCTAAAAAGCTCTTGCTCCTGGTCTCGCACATAGCCATGGTGAACGGGGTTCCGGGGAGCAAAGGGGGGGGTGGCCCGGTCCTGGTCTCTGCCATCCTCGAACAGCCTCAAACGGCCCGCCCTTTGCCTGGGCTTCGCCCCGTGCTCCGTCCCGCGCGCGTCCCGCTTCGCGGAGAGCCTGAACTACTCTTGTAGCCCTCGAAGCGAAGGGGCGTGGTCACTGCGGGAAGAGGCTGCAGGTGTGTTCAATGCCTCGCAGTCCCGCAGCGGTGGTAGGAGAGTCAGCGGCAGCGGCACACCCATAGAGCGGGTCCCGTGCCCCCACAAGTCCACAAAAAGCCCCAGCAACAGTGGCAGCAAGTCTGGAATCCTCGTATTCCCCCAAACAGTGAGTGGCACCCGCGAAGCGGGTGCTGCGAACAGTTATGGTCGCGGCAGGCGAGGGGGCGTGGCCGCTGCGGGAAGAGGCTGCAGGTGTGTTCAATGCCTCGCAGTCCCGCAGCGGTGGTAGGAGAGTCAGCAGCAGCGGCACACCCGTAGAGCGGGTCCCGCGCCCCCACAAGTCCACAAAAAGCCCCAGCAACAGTGGCAGCAAGTCTGGAATCCTCGTATTCTCGCAAACAGTGAGTGGCACCCGCGAAGCGGGTGCTTTGAACAGTTATGGTCGCGGCAGGCGAGGGGGCGTGGCCGCTGCGGGAAGAGGCTGCAGGTGTGTTCAATGCCTCGCAGTCCCGCAGCGGTGGTAGGAGGGTCAGCGGCAGCGGCACACCCGTAGAGCGGGTCCCGCGCCCCCACAAGTCCACAAAAAGCCCCAGCAACAGTGGCAGCCAGTCTGGAATCCTCATATTCTCCCAAACAGTGAGTGGCAATTACAATTGGTGAGTATGCTATGAGTGGTGCAGTGCTCAGTTCAGTGATAGTGAAAATCAATAAAAGATAAAGAGACAATTGTTATCATAGTTTTTTTGAGTCCAAGAAGAAATCTAAATATAAGTGGAAATCATGTTTTTTAGACTTTTTAGACTGTCGTTCACAATAAAAATCAATGCTGATGAAATTATTTATAGCACTTACATGTTGTTGCCATTACGATCCATGAAAACAAATCAGTGGGTCATCGTTAGGACAGGAAGGAATCCAATGACATCAGGTGCAAACAAAAAATACATTTTAAAAAAGGGTAAAATATAAAAAAATATAATTATCACTGTGATTGGTGACAGTGTGTATCAAGTGAATAGGTAGTGACAACTTACATAAGAATGTGACCCTGGAGGGTCAATTACCGGATTAGTAAATAGGAAAAAATAGTAAGTCCCAGATTGAAAAATGGATGTATTACAAAAAATGTACCACTGATTAATAAGTGAAGTGGAACGTGCTGCTAAGAAACTTGCATTGAGTCAGTTTGAATAGACAAACTGGGCTCATAAAAGGTAATTGATTTGAGTGGTAAGTAAAAAAAATGAATTAGTCATCATTTGAACTAATTGGAAAATTACTCACTACAAACACACGGAGATGATGGACGGAGCGCTGAAACCTTTCAGACACTCACCCCCAGTCACATATCTGGGTTGAATCCATCATCGTTCTTTAGCTCACTTTTCCACTCCAGTTCAGACACAGCTATATGCAAATCAGTATTGACCCTGAGCTTCATGGGAGCATTCCAACCCTAACTGCCAAGCCATGTCTTCAAAGGACAGGAAGCAAGCATCCTGGGACTGGTTTTGGACAAACAGCCCTCATCAGCCAGGCTAGCTTGAATCCAGTGGCAAAGTTAGAAAGGGACCCACGTCTGGGCATACCCTGCCAACTTAGAGCGAACAAAGCAAACACAAGGAGATGATGTACAGCGGGCTGAAACTTTTCAGACACTCATCCCCAGTCACAGATCCGGGTTGAATCCATCATCTTTCTTTAGCTCACTTCACCACCCCAGTTCAGACACAGCTATATGCAAATCAATCTTGACCCTGTGACTCATGGGAACAGTCCAGCCCGAACTGCCAAACCAAAATTACAACTGGCCTGCTAATTAAGTTAGACCTAGAAATGGCACATCATCTGGTAATAGGGAAACTCTTACACAAAATAGAGTGAAGGAGCGAGGGCAAGCGTCACTGTCGATAATAATCAATGGTAGAAAACATGCTCAAGCACAGGGTACATAAACAGCCACTGTGCGTCATGTGGGTATTCTCATTTGCAAGACAAAACAATGTTTTCAAAGTTTTGAAGACTCACAAAACCTGGGCCTAAATAAATATGAATGATGAGCACAAGGGGAGGGTTATTCTTAAAAGGGTATTCCAGGAATATATTTTAGGAATAGAAATGGAACTTAAATTGAACTGGATTATATATCACAAAATAGGCCAATGGAATACAGTGATACAAAAGACATCAAACATGAATGTGCAAATGAATTTACGAACCTCAGCCAGTTGTATGTTTACAAAGATAAGTATAAGCACAACTGACACATGCACCAGTATGACTGTACAACAACTACATGTAAAATACATTTTAGACAGTAACTTATATCTCTGCAGGTACAATAACCATAAGGTACAGAATGCCTTGGAATCAGAAAGGAAATATCCATGAGGCACAGAAGTTCTGGGAATCAGGAGGGGAATATAGTTACAATTACAGTGCAATCATACAATTCAGTTCTGGAATTCCATTCAGTTAATGAAAAACAGAATCCAATTTATCAATACCAAGGATTTCTTTTCTGCTGAGTTTTGCTGTAATTTCTCCTCCCCTTGCTGGTCCATTCACCTCATCAATCCTTTGCCGCATCAAGTCATTCTCAGTTTAGCTGGCTTGTATAAAATGTGGTACTACAGGAGTATTGTCAGTCTTGCAACCTATTATGCTCTGTTGTGAAATTCCCAAATTTACCCTTTGTGTAATTTGGCACACATAGATGAGTTTACAAGGACACTGTTATAATCCATAAGTAATTATATACATGTTACAGGTTGTTACAAGTGTTTTATCCGCTATGTATTTATATGCTAATTATAGATTGCTAAAATCCTAATATTAAGGTGGGCTATGAGCTAGCTCTACACAGGTTAAGGTATGTGGTTTATACCTGATGGTATATAGTGCTTGGTATCTTCCTCCACCCCTCCCCTTCCTACACCATGGAACGTTCCGTACCCCTGGAGGCTGCTTTAGAATGTTGACAGTGTTTAGACTGATCTTGAGGAGAGCATGAACTGAAGTGTCCTGTCATTCTGGTGGCACTGTGGAGTTTAATCAGCTACCTGTCTGGTTTACTTTTTAACACTGGCGATGAGGATGTGATATGAACCCAGGCAGGCAAAGCACAATGGATGATGCAGCTAATGTTTATGAAGTATCGTTAATTAAGTTGGAGGTACATTTTGGGGACAAGATTAACATTGTTCTTGAACGCCACACATTTTTTTGTAGAGTCCAGGGAAAAGATGAAAGTATTGCTAGCTGTGTGGCAGTTTTGAGGTGTCTAAGTACTCATTGCCAATTTGGGAAACTTAATGATTCTCTCATAAGAGACCAAATAGTAAGATGCACTAGCAATAGCAGGATTTAAAAAAACTACTCCAAAAACAACCTGACCTCGACGAAGCTATTGAAATAGCTTAATCAATTGAACATACAGCTAAGTGCAGAAAAGAAATAAGACCCAAATCCAATCAAGGGGAACATACCAATACTGAAAGTAATTTAGTATCTGAAATAGAGGAAGCCTCAGATGAGGGAGAAGTATTAAAAATCAAAGGGGAAAAACACTCCCAAGCGGAAAAATCCAAACCCGCTGCTACTAACAAACTCAAGTGCTTCCGTTGTGGCAGCAATAATCATCTGGCCAATAACTCTGCATGTCCGGCTATTTCAGCTATGTGCAAAAAATGTAATTTAAAAAAAGGCCATTTATCCAGGCTTTGCCATAGTCCTAGTCCAAGGTATTTTTCCCCTGCAAGTCCCAAGAGAGGAAAGTACAGTCCATTAACAAGATTGTAATTCAAATAAAAGAATCTGAAGAGGTCAGTCACATAGAGTATCCCCAATGTGAGGTCAGTATTGAAGGAAAGTTGGTCAAAATGTACGCAGATTCTTGTTCCCCATTCACATTGATGAATTTATCAGACTTTAAAAATATTAACATATGTGATGAAAAGGATTTGTTGGGAGCGGATATCAAGCCACGTAGCTACACTAAAGGACTTATTCTTGTCAAGGGTATGTTGAACTCCCACATCACCTTTAAAGACCTTTCCATCCTAGGGAAGGTTTACATTGTAGATTAAGGTTCCAACCTACTGGGGTGGCAAAACCCAAAAGACCAGGGCATAATACCTAATCCTAACGGCCATGAGCAGGTTCTTTCCATGGACTCGCCTAGTTCCAGTGACAAGTGGGTTAAGGATTTCCCGGAAGTATTTTCATCAGAGTTGGGGCTCCTTAAAAACTTCCAGCATAAGATTAAACTAAAGCCCAACGCTAAACCCATCACCCATAAAACTAGGCCCATACCACACTTAATGGGTGAACCTTTAAGGGAGGAGCTAGACAGACTGCAAAAACTGGGAGTTATCAGGCCTGTAGATTGCAGTGCATGGGTTTCTCCAGTAGTTATTGCTAAGAAGGCCGATAATAATGGAATAAGATTACACATAGACCTCAGAGGTCTCAATGACAGCATTATAGTGGAAAGATTCCCACTTCCCCGCATTCACGAAGCATTGAGCACCATGGGGGAGGCAAGTTACTTTAGTGTCCTAGACTTATCAAGCACTTACCACCAGGTGGAGCTTCACCCTGAGTCAAGAGAACTTACTACTTTCACCACTCCTTTAGGTTCCTTCATGTTCCTCCGTTTGCCGTTTGGGTTGGCTTCCACAGATGCGGTATTTCAAAAGATCATGAAGCACATCTTGGAAGGAATCCCTCATACTATATGCTTTCAAGACGATGTTTTAATATATGGTGCCACTAATGAGGAACACGATACGTATCTCTGGTCAGTTCTCAGGAAATTCAAAGAAGCAGGTCTCACTCTCAATGAAAAGAAAGGCAGGATCGGAGTGAGGTCTGTAGCTTACTTGGGGCACCCAATATCCAAAGAAGGTTTCCGTCCTAAGCTCAGCCTCCTGGAGGCCATAGAAAAAACTCAGGCCCCCACAAACAAGCAAGAGTTACTGTCTTTCTTGGGACTGGCTGAGTATATGGCAAAGTGTGCCAAAAATGTTGCGGACATTGCTGGAGATCTCAGCGATCTCACAAGAAGTCATGCCCAATTCAAATGGTTAGAAGTAAACCAGAATGCATTTGAGGCCATCAAGTGAGCTATTCTTAATGCCCCGTTCCTGTGTAACTTTGATCCCTCAAGGAAAACTATACTTACCTCGGATGCCAGTAACAAAGGGTTAGGTGCTACCTTGTCCCAAGTCATCACAGGCAAAGAAAGAATAGTGGCTTTCACCTCTTGCACCCTGAGCAGTGCAGAAAAAAACTATTCGGTAATAGAAAAGGAGGCACTTGCCTGTTTCTGGGCCGTGAGGTACTTCAAATTTTACCTATGGGGCATTAAATTATCATCCGTACGGATCACAAACCCTTGGTGTACATTTTTAGTTCTAAGGGAGCTACCAGCTGCACACCCAGGATTGCCAAATGGATATTAGATTTAGAAAGTTTCATCTTCAAAGTGGAGTTTGCTGCTGGAGACCATAACAAGGCAGCAGACTTCCTATCAAGAGCACCTTTGGACAAGGTGGAGCAGTTTGAGGTTCATGAATTTCCCATTTTACAAGTACATTCAAGTACTATTAGCAAGGAGGAATGGGCGAAAAGTATGAACAATGACCCAACAATCTGCAAATTGAAAGACCTGACCATAAATGGGTGGCCTGGGAGTGGCAAAGAAGTTGATGACGAATTGAGCAAATTCTGGGAAGTGAAACATAAAATTAGTCTCAATGAAGAATTGCTCTGGAGAAAGGACAAAATAATACCCCCAAAGATCTTAATAGACAAACTCATCGATCTAGTTCATGAAGGACATTTAGGGAGAAGCCTTACAAAGAACAGACTCAGGGGGCATTACTGGTTTCCTGGCATGGATTCATGGGTGGAGAGCAAAGTGAAGAACTGCTGCGCTTGCGCTAACAGTGACAAATCCAAACATATTCAGAAGGTCTCATTATTGCCGGGGTCTATCCCGAGTAAACCATGGGACAAACTGGCGCTTGATATCATAGGCCCGATCAACAGATCAGGAATGAACAAACAATTTATTTTCACTTTGACTGACTTCCATTCACACTGGGTAGTGACCAAAATGGTCAATGATATCACTACCGAATCCTTACTAGAGTTCTTGAGCGACACGTTCTCCAATGAAGGTATTCCCTCCGAATTGTTCACGGATAATGGAGTACAGCTCACGTCTTCAGCAATGTCAGAATTCTTGGAAAAGCTCAAGATTAAACATCTCAAAACAGCACTGTACTGCCCGCGGGCAAATGGCATGATCGAGAGAGTGAATAGAATGATTAAAGAGATCATCCAGTTAGCATGTGCCAATAATGTTCCGGTAGAAAAATCAATCAGAGAGCTATTTTGGGCATTTCACACAACTACAAACACAGTCACTGGAATATCTCCTTTCTGTTACCTCAGAAGAAGGAAGCCGAGTACCAAATTCTTCCCTTCATGGATAGGAGGTGGAGAATGTTCTTCTCACTCGGTTGAAGAAGCAAGAGGAAAAATAGAATCTCTTCAAGCCAAGTATAAAGAGCAGTACAATACTAGACATGGATGCAAAGTACAAAACTGGGCGGTTGGAGAGTTGGTAATGGTAAGGAGACCAAACATTACTGGAAATTTTTAATCCAAATACTTAAAGCCCAAAAAGATTGTAGAAGTTGAAAACAACACAGTAACATTGGAGAATGAACAGAACTGGAGCCTGGACCGATTGGCAAGGTATTATAAACCAGGAACCCCTGCACAGGGGAGCTGTAGGAAAACCACTGACCAAAGGGTACACACAAAGAGAGTTACCAAGGCTCCTAACTGGCACAAGAACTATAGGATGTATTAATGTATGTTGTGGCCGATTATATCTCTTTGCATTTTTGTTAGGAAGGAAGATGTGTTATAATTCATAAGTTATTATATACATGTTACAGGTTGTTACAAGTGTATTATCCGCTATGTATTTATATGCTAATTATAGATTGCTAAAATCCTATTATTAAGTTGGGCTATGAGCTAGCTCTACACAGGTTAAGGCTTGTGGTTTATACCTGATGTTATATAGTACTTGGTATCTTCCTCCACCCCTCCCCTTCCTACCCCGTGGAACGTTCCGTACTCCTGGAGGCTGCTTTAGAATGTTGACAGTGTTTAGACTGATCTTGAGGAGAGAATGAACTGAAGTGTCCTGTTATTCTGGTGGCACTGTGGAGGCCGTGATTAAAGAAGAAGTTTAATCAGCTACCTGTCTGGTTTACTTTTTAACAAACACCAAATGCAATATATATTTGGATTGGAAGCACAGCAACATTTTAGTTAAACGGACATTTGCTGGTAAGTCAATATTGTTGTACTCATAGTGAATTCCAAAGCATTTCAGTTGGGAAGTCTCATTTGGCCATTGGAGTTTCTATTCTGTGATGGGAATTCTCCTACTGGTGGTCCCTCAAGTTCAAATTCCTTTTAAAGACAACAGTAGATGGATTTGCAAACTGACATCATCTCATCTCGCCTCCTAATTCATATGACAATTTGATTAGAGGCTGAGTTGAAGGTAAATAGACATATTAAATGATTTTGTGAACTTGATCAAAGCTTAGACACAAAGAAGATTCTCTAGGGCAATACAAAGCCCTGTTGATAGCATATTTAAGAACACATTTAGGTTACCCTGTTGCATATTTTCTTCCCTAGGACTACAGCAAAATAATCTTATATATGTATACTATTTGTTCATCTGTACCACTGAGCGTGGGGCCCGGGTGGACCTACGCGAGGGTAGAAAGGGCCTCCTGTGGGAGGTGGGAATGGATATGTCCTCCCTTTGTATAATAGGTATCACAAATGGATATCCCTCCTGGGACCAGGGTGGCCCCTTGTGAAAAGTGGGAAAGAGGAAAGAAACAGCATGTGAAGGATGAGGTATATAAGGTGTTGAGAAACACCCAACATGGACTGCAGGTCCCTCGGTCTGTTAGCCCCCTTGATTTAAGGGTGGAAAGGGAAGAAGACCCTTTTCTTATTATAGCCCTCACTCACTCTAATAGTGACATGCTTCTTCATCGGGCTCACTCCGACTCCTATAGGTCAGGGTGGGCTCATCTATGTTTCAGGGAGCACTTAGAGAAGTTGTGTATGGGGGGGTAACGTTAAAGATACAATTCCTCTCTCACTCCTAATTATCCTTTATTAGTGAGTGAGAGGGAAGGTTAAAAACTGACTATGTTAGGGTTGGAGGATATGATGGTCCTATGACCCTAAACTCTTACATCAATATGTTTCAGCCCTTGCTAATGGCCTATGTATTGGTCCTGGGCTTTCGTCAGGGTCGTATTTGATAAGAAATTCAGTGTACTTACCGAGGACAGACCCACAGCAAGATAGAATAGGTCGTCTTCAAGGTATGTGTGTGCTTTCAGAATTATGTAAATGACTAGCGTCTTGGTGCATTTGACCTTAAGAAATAGGAACTCTGTATTATTAACATAGGCTTCATTCAAAGATGCTTTGGGCAATTGAAGAATATACCCTGTAAGACAGCTAGGGGTCACCGGGTTACTTTTTTTAAAGTGTGTCATTATTAAGCTGTTGAATAATCTCCTTAATATTACTTGGTACCAAAAATGACAATATTGGAACCCTTGTCAGCGGGTTTAATAGCACAAGCAGTGTAGGATTTCAAAATATGGAGTGCTTTTTGTTCATCTTAGGGAGCATTCTGAGAAATATATTGATTGGCATGCTGAATGTTTTTATTGTGCCTTTAACAAAAGTGTTTCAAAAGTAAAATTGTCCCTAGTTATAGGATGTGAAGATGTGAAGGAGGACTGAAGGTGGCTGCAGAATGGAGGTCTGTAATACCCATTATACCCTGCTAGGGGGGATTCATAATAAGGTATTGTGAACAGATTTTGAGAAAAATATAAAGTAGTTACATGTTTAGCTCACAGATGTTAGGAAACTCTTTAACGTCAAAAGTGTGGTCCATATAAAGGTATAAAAGAAAGACCCTTGTAAATTAACAACACTTCCTCCGGTTGGACTCTGTAAATTGTAAGATTAAGAATAAGAGAAAAATCATAATTTCTAGATGTAAAATTCACGAAAGGTAATATTACCTTTAGGTCTGTCTCTTCCTAGGTAAGTACTGGCCTCCACACCAGCCCAAAACATGTGTTTTCTCACCCCCACCCTCTGGATGTTGGCCTCTCCCCAAAAACGGTTTGGGATTTTAGGGAGTTTTGGATGTGCTGGTACTAGGATACTGTAAATCTAAATCAGAAGTGTCACCAGATTATTCAGAGAAAGTAAACACCTTGATTTTTTTACACTGACTCCAAGAGTAGGGTTGCTGGTGACCAAAAGTTGGAATAGGTTTTTGATAATAATCAATATGGAGATAAAGATATATTTTCTCTTTTGAAAAATTGTCAATGACTTTTTCTGTCTTATCACAATCTTGGCAAAATGTAGTACATTGAACTCAGCGATAGCTTTATCATTGTTGTCATTGGTAAACCTAACAATGTACATGAGTTTTTTCAAGTACTTGAATTTCATGCTCCTCTTTCTTGATGTGTTTAAGGGCAGTATCGTCACTCACAACTGTTCAATGGTGTGAACAGATAGTGACCAAACAGCTGAAGCCATTTGAAGATTTATCTAAAAACAACCGCTGGTTCATTGGACATCTGTAATCCTAAAAGGATTGTATTTGATGTCAGATAGTTCCTCACAATGTTAGCATGAATTTGGGTTATTACCAATGCTATTTCATCAAGTGGGTCAAGGTCAGAGTCGATGGTGTAATGTCTACAGAAATTATAAAAGAGGTCATTTAATATGTTGGCAATGTTTTGTTCCGTGTGTCAGAGTGTGACTTTCTGCCATTGTCCTGCAAACGTGCAAAATGTCAAGTAAAAGATTAGATCAAATGCAGGGCTAAAGGATGCACCCCCAGAAACATTGCTTATGTCCAGGGAAATATGTATTCAATATGAGTCACATCAGGGCAACCCAAGGCTTAATATGAACCTGGATACTTAATATAAAAGAGTGCATGTTATATAAAGTGGCCCTCACACGCCAGGTGGCTGTGTCACAGGCCAAGCAAAAAGGTATTGTAAAACAAAAAAGTGACTTCATAAGAATTATGAGCGACAAGCTGTAGGAAAGTGCCTCTTTTGACATGGTTATCCCCCACTTTTTGCTTGATGCCTGATGTGATTTCCTACTGTAAATGCACTGGATCTCTACTGACCAGGTTCCCAGCGCCATATCTCTTTCCCACAACTGTACTACAATTGCCACCACTTCAGTCAACTCTGTAAGTCCATAGTAAATGGTACCCCCGGTACCTAGGGCATTGGTACTAAAAAAGGTCCTCGAGGACTGCAGCACAAATTGTGTCACCCTAGGGAACCCTCACCAGACCATGCAAACTGTCATTGCAGGCTGCGTGTCTTGGTGCAGAGAAAACCGAAGACAGGACATGGCACACAGTCCTGTCTGCCATTCCCATAGACACTGCATGAGGTATAAGTAACCCTTCCCCACTGCAGGCCTTAAAGCCCTAGGGCAGGGTACACTATATCCCATGTGAGGACATATCTGCAGGAGCAGATATGACCCTACAATATTCAGTCCATTCTTGGAAATTGTAAGTGCACAGGGAAGCCACAAAGAGTGCATGGGCTGGATACTTGTTATTCGAGTTTCCTAGTTCCATGATGGCTCGACTGTATCCTAAGATGTTTGGTACCAAACATTGTGTCTTCATAAATCCTCACTGATGCCAGTGATGGATGTATTATTAAATGCACACAGGGGACTCTTTAGAGGGTCCCCTGAAAACCTACAAAGCACTAGTGTGGAATTTGACTATTCATAGCCAGCTTGCCACCACCGGACATGTTTCTGACCTCATGGGGTGAGTATCTGCGCTGTCAGAAGCCGATAACATAACCTGCTCTGGGCAGAGATGCTTCACAGCTCCTCCAGAGCAGAATTGTCTTCCAGAGCAGGAAGCCTCAAAGGAGGTGTCACCTTTGAAGTGCAACCCAGGCTCCTCCAGATAGTGGGGGGTGCAAACCCCCCTGTCCTGCTCCACATTTGGAGGGAGGACAGGTGGGGAAATTAGTAAGATTAGGAGCTGTGGCCACATCCAACCAGCACCATCACTAAAGTGGGGCAGGTGATGTGGATATTACTCTTCCAAATCCTCCATTTTTAAATGGCAGGAAAATACCCTTTCAGGGATAGGTTAGTGCTCCTTCACATAGGAAGTGGTCACTTAGAGGGTGTAGACACCCTAAAGGGAGCTAGCACATAGTCTACTACCAATTGCTTCCTTTAATCCCCTACATTTTGTATTTAGGTGGCATCTCTGGACCTTGAAATTTAGATTCAATGGACACAAACAAGAAATGGTCCAAAAAGAGCTGCTGCTCGAGAACTTAACCCCTGCTGCAGAGAAATTGGTGCCAAACTATGCCTGCGGCCTTAAGAACTCGACAATTGTGGTGTGTTGCCTTGTCTGTGCTGCAGAACGCTGGAGCACCTATGGTCTTTGGAAAATTTCCAAAGAACCTCTGATTGGAACAGAGGCTCTGCTCCTCTGCCACCGTAGGCACCGAACCGCAGACTCCAGTCTTACCAACTTGCTATTCTGCGGCGATTCCGATGTAGCACCCAGACCAAAAGTAGTCACCAGTTCCAAAGGGGCAGATCTGTTCCCCCACCAAGTTGGAGGACATCAAGATCTAATGGAGCCATGCCGCACCAATACTCAGGGAACTGGACCCCCTGCAGCCTGCACTGAGACAAAGAGTCTACCCGGGACCCCAACTTCCCAGAAAGAGAGTACTCATCGAGAGACATCGAGACCCCTGAGACTCACTTTGTGAGTGGCCCAGCTATCCCAAAATTGCATCTCCAAGCTGCCTGCTCCTGACTGTGAGGACATCTTGAAGCACGCTGTCCGGCTGACCTATCTGCTCTGTACCTGGCCTGACTGGCCCCGGTAATAGCAATCCAGCCATGCTCAAGTGGTCCTGATGTCCTGGCAACCTGTTTCTTTGAGTGGGCCCCTTCAGATTTACCGTTAATTTCCCCTGTGTAGTGTATTTTCGAGTGGCCCCCTCTCCTGTAGTGCACCAGCTACCAATGACCTCGACATCCTACTCCCAGCCGAATCTGGTGGATCATTGGACCTGTTGGTTGCCAATATTTACTAGCTATGTCACACAGACCAGGGCAGAAGTATAAAATATGTGCTACGGTATCATGAGTATAACTACAGAGCCTTCTGGTTGTTTTAAGATGTTTGTTGCTCCCGACCCATCAAACTGTTTCAAAAGAATATTAAAAAAACAAAATCTTAAAAATGTTAATTTTTTTATGGCCTTCAGATTAGTGTCAAAATACTGCTGTCTGGGTTGGAAGTAGGACTGACTGCTTATAAAAGGAGACTTCCAACCGGTCTCTCACTCTAAAAGAACCATGTAGACCCATCCTGATGATTTCAGTTGGGTTCCGACATTTTCAATAAATCTTCCTCGATCTGGGGTAAACTGTGATCCTTGAATACAAGGACAGAAAATGGGCAAGCATTCGGATCACTCTTCATGAGATCGTACAAAATTACGCCCCTCATCGATTCCTCATCTGAGGTTGAGGAACGGTGGGTTTAGAGAGATCCCATAGATCTTAAAAATACACAGCTCCAACTTTTCAAAGCTCTTTTCATTAAGTGACATTGAAGCATAGGTTAAAACCGGAATGAGTTTAGCATTCAAAGATCAGATTGTTTGGATAATTGCTTGTCCGCCATATATTCGTGCAAACCTTTTTATGGCTTTAGTTGCTGTGGAAAATATATACTTCAATTTCGCCACATTTTGAGAGAAGGTTAACTTTTGTGTCCAATGTAAAACCTGGATAAGCGTAAGTGTTTACAGAATCAATTTGTTGTAAACCTAGGTTCTCAAAGGAAAGGATTTTTGTCTTTGTAAGATTGACTGTTAAGCCATTTCTTTGGGTGCTTTTATTTTGACCTGCAGCCATGTATTGGAGAGTAAATCAATTACAAGGCTTAACAAAGCACTTTCAATACCTTCAAATATTAAGCTGGGTCCAAAAATGGTTTTAGTTTACTTTATGGAAAGATCACCTCATCTCATAACTATCATTGAAAGTTTACCCTTTCAGCCAGACACAGAATCACTGGTCGCTTAGCACATAGAACACCTCTACACATACATTCCTGAGAATGAAGTGATAGGGGCCTTTCTAGAGTACAGACCATGAGCACACCCATCACCAACAGAATCCATTGGGACACTGAAGCTTGAGTAGGTCTTCTCCCATTGATTATCCGTCAGTGGACAGTCACAGTTGTTGCTGCTCCTTTCCTCTACTTTTGTGCTAGTGTTTCTTTTATAGCAGATACTCTGCCATCTAAAGATCTGACTTATGTAGCATTTTGCATTTTGCAGAGTAAGCGTTTACTTAATTTAACCTATAACTAATTAGGGTTAATTTCACTCACCACCCCATTCATTTCTTTTGGTGATCCTTGTAAGTCTGTTGAAGCTTGGCTCAATCCAAAGCACAGCGCTTAACACTTCATTTACTGATTAGTTTGAACTTTTTATAAAGCATACCTTTTTCAGTTGTGGGTCTGTTAATCCAAGTCACTTGTAATTATTCACCGTTATTTAATATTTTTTTCCTTTTTTACTTTTTTACTTATCAGGCAATAAATACCTGGACCATACCTGGGCCACTTTCATCATTAGGTGTGTTCTACTTATTCACTAGGGAAACACCCTCACTTATCACTGTGCTAATTAATTTTGATATTCTTTCTTTTTTAGGTCTCAGCTACAGACAGCATTAACTGTCTGTTGGCATGGCCTATTCTTTCCAATACATTCCATATACTTAGAGTATGTTTTAGGTCTGTGTCCTTGCTTATGATTTGATAGTTCCTCCCTAGTCTTGCATTTGTCCTGCTCAGGAGCAATTTGCCTCAAATTGCTCTGATTGAATGATGCATTCTTCCACCGCTGACATCCGACCTTGATTTGCAGCACAGGAGTGAGAGTATTTCCGCTCCTTCTCTCCCTGATCTCATCCCTCACTTCCAATCTTGTCTCTCTGCTCCTCTTAGCATCCACTTGCTTTTTCAACTTTTGGTAGTCTGCATAGAATCACCCATGCTATAGGCAAGCAACCCTCTGAAAATTGTTTATGGTCATTTCAAAGATGGCCACCCTGGTGCATGCATTTGCATGTCCGTGCGACAGGTCCCTATGAATGGTTTTGTTTTAATTTAATAAATGCAATAAAAAAATTACCTCAGTGGGTGCACACAGATCTGAGACAGTGATTTCTTAGCGAATTGAGTAATGTTCCAAAACCCATTCCAAGGTGACCACCTTGGATGCACACACATTTGCAGCGGCTATCTAATGTAAAAAAAGAAATATTGAAGCCAATAGGTTTCACTGCAGAGACCTGCTGGCTTTGCCAATGCTTGTTTCTTTTATTTATTCTGAATACAGATACTTCAGATATTTTTATTTGATGATGAGCTTATGGTTTATTCTCATTTGGTCACAATACTTCTATTGGACTGATTTTTTACTGTCATCTAAAATCCTTGACTTCAAAACCATAATTGCTACTAAGATGTAGATTTATTTTTGGGCCAAAAGCCTTTTGCCAATGTGTGTTTCTTTAATGTTTCCAAATAGGGTTGCTTCTAATGCCTCCAAAATATTTGTTTGTTTTGATGATGATTGTTAGAAATTGGGTTTCTGATTGGCAGAGGCATGCACCCTGTCCGAGCAGGAACCCCAATCCTAGTCAGGGTCACGAAACTATACACTTAAATTAACCTGTGCTCACCCTCTGGTAGCTTGGCGCTGAGCAGTCAGGTTTAACATAAAAGTCAAAGTATTTGTGCACACTTAGATAAAGTAACATAGTAAAAATATCACAAAAAGACTAATCACAAGTACGGAAAAATAGTAGACTCTTTACTGTTGGGGAAAAAGGGTTCCACGGGTCCCTCGGGACCGGTGCAATTGGGAAATTTTTGCTGCCCACTAGAGCGCAGGTCAGCTACTGGGACCTCATAGGCCCCATTCTTACACACATTACCTTTCTCCAAAGCAGCAGGGGTAGCGGCCTCTTAGTTCAGGGCCCGCATCACTGGGGCTCCCCTGCTGGAAGGCAGTGCGGCAACGGGCCTCACTGGGCTGTCCTTGCGATAGACTCAGCGGTCTGATGCAAAAGAAAAGCACATACACAGCAATCCCTCCTCGACCAGGCCCCTCACCTCGGAGCTGTCAATGTTGTCGCACAGCGTTGGTTCTGCTGACAAGGGGAGACCAAGCTGACGCGTCAACACTGGGGGTGCTCGGATTACCAGGGAAACATGGAGTGAACTGTGCTGGAAGGGCTTAACTCGGCACTTGCTGCAACTTTTCTGGGACAGAGGCGGCGATTTTGATCATCGCAGGATGCAGGGTGCAGGATGCTTATCTTCGTAGGTAGTAATTACAGGTCGGAAAACAGAATGCTACACCTTTATAGAGCCCCTTCTGCCGGTCAGGAGGCAATGTGTTATCTCGGGTGGAACTGTGCTGCAAGACTTATGGATTGCAGAGTCCAGCAGTACCGTAGGGGGGAGAGTGAAGTCTTTATGCCCCTGAGACTTTTTAAACTGGGTGCATGCCAGCAAGCCCTTGGAGATCACTTGAAGGGAAGGCAGAGTCCAGCTCTCCTTCTGCAGAATCAGGGAGCAGCAGGCAGCAGGGCAACTAGCAGTAAGGCAGTCTTTCCATAAAAGCAGTTGAGTTGAGTCCTTTAGGCAGCACAACAGTCCTTCTGAAAGCAGTTCTGTTCAAGATCCAGAAGTCTGATTTTAGGGGGTCAGAGACCCAGTACTTATACACAAAAAGTGCCTGTGATGTAGGGGGACATCAGGCAGCTCTCTAAAGTGCACAATGATCCCTGTCAACCCAGTCCTGTCTCCCAGGCCATCTGTGGGGGTAAAATGTATGTTTTGTGTGTGGACAGGACACTACTTATTGAAGTGTAAGTGTCAGATCCTCCCATTCCTCCCTGTCCAGGAAGACCCACCAGAATGCAGATGAATGCAGATGGGTGCTCATAATAGAGATGTTGCTCAACTTCCTGTGTTTGTGGCTGTTGAGAAGGAATGCACAAAGTGAATCTGTCAACCACCCTAGACGTGTTATGTCAGGCACATAAAGCAGTAAGTGCAGAGAAAAGTCCACTTACTAAAAGTGGATTTTCTAAAACAGTAATGCTAAATCCAACTTCACCAGTAAGGAGGATTTATCATTACCTTTCCAAAGATGAAACATGAAAAAAACGACTCCTCTCTGATCAGGAATTACAGCTTAAAAGTGTATTAAGGAATTCCCAATACTGGCCCATGGGCAGGGTAGGCCTCACAGAAGTGAAAAACATAATTAACTATT
The DNA here is from genome assembly GCF_964263255.1 of Lissotriton vulgaris. Taxonomy (NCBI): domain Eukaryota; kingdom Metazoa; phylum Chordata; class Amphibia; order Caudata; family Salamandridae; genus Lissotriton; species Lissotriton vulgaris. The sequence continues at coordinate 1,479,027,528 of NC_141695.1, read as the reverse complement.
TGTTAATACCAGGACCTGTAACACATACAGGCACACGCCCAACCTTTTACTTACATAATACCCTGCCCTTAGGATTACTTAGGGCCTCCCTTAGAGGTGAATATATGTAATAAAAGGGGACTTTACGGCTTGGCAAGCAGTTTTAAATGCCAAGTCGAAGTGGCAGTAAACTCCACACACAGGGCCGGCGCTAGGCATGGGCAGAATGGGCGGCGGCCCAGGGCCCCGCGCTCAGCCCATCAACAGGGGGCCTCGCAAAAGTGTTTCCTCACCTCATCTTAGGCCTTGCGCCTGTGGTGAGCACTGCGTGGCCCAGGGAAGGGCTGCCTCTCCCCTGGGCTTCACAGGCTTGTGTAGGAATAGCGGAAGAGGGCCCCCCTTTCCCCTGGGCCTTGCAGCACCACGTGTTGCACAAGGCCCGTCTGCATTTGCCAGGTTTGACCTGTGATTAAGGATGCTGTCCACTTCCCACACCAGTGCCAATTAGCACGCATTTTGGGGCCTGACAGTTTTAACATTTATGAAGACAAGCAACTCTCACTCTTTCAGATGCTGATGAGCTGCGAAAGAGATGCTTGTCAGTGGCAGAAAAGAAGGCGTTGTAGCACACGAGGGGAGCATGCACCATGAAGGATCGGGAGCACCTTCCGTAATTTAAATGCAAATAGCTTTCAATGTGTAAATGAAACCAGTTTTCTTCTGCTCTTTTTATATAGAGCAAACTTGACCGAAAGGTATTGGATTGCTTTACGTGAGCACCAGTTACGTTAAACATGGACATATTCCTTTCTTTAGGCACAGTGTGATTAAGTGACTTGCGAGAATCACAGGATGAGACACAGTCAAAATTCAGCAGCCCTGAAGTAAAGTAACGCCACATCTTCTCCCCACCTCTACTTCTCCAGGGAGTAATCTTGTAATGTCTATTTCTCACATGAAAGCTGTTTCAAAGTGCTGCCCTGCTGTCAAATCAGTGGACGGGACACAGAGACAAAATTATTTGCCCAGAATCAAACAGTTGGTTAAATCAGTAGAGCCAGGACTGCAGTGCACTCCTAAATGGAGCAAACCCTATATATTTTTCACTGCACTGCAGTTAGGTGAATATACCATGAGTTGTATGAAGTTACAAAGCATACTTTTACAACGCATGCCTTTACAACACATTTTTCACATCGCAACATCCTTTAGAATGCATTCCATTACATCGCATGACACGACCTCGCATTTTAAGAAACTACATTTACAATGCATTCCATTACATCGCATACTACCTTTACAACGCATACCATTACAACACATACCACTACATTGCATTAATGGTAAGTATTGGATAGTATAGGGGTAAAAATTACTATTCTAACTCCAGGTGGTGCAACAGTAGGGTAAATGTTGGGTAGTGTAGGGGTAAAAATTACTATTCTAACTCCAGGGGTTGCAACAGTAGGGTAAGTGTTGGATAGTGTAAGGGTACTATGCGTTGTAATGGTATGCGTTGTAATGGTATGCATTGTAATGACATGCATTGTAATGACATGCGTTGTAGTGTCATGCATTGTAGTGTCATGCAATGTAATGGTTACGTTGTAATAGCATGCGATGTAAGGGATGTTGCGATGTAATGACTGCGGTGTAATGGTAGCGTGATGTAAAAGATGCGTTGTAAAGGTTGTTTCCCATACCAAGTGACCGGGAACCTCACTGCTTCAAGGTAATATTCAGTCCATTTATTAAATCACACGGACTAGTAGTTTTTACACAGACTCAAAATACTCCAAATCTTCCCATAAAGAGAGCAGCAGAGCAATACATTCAGAAAAGTGATTGCCCAAGAACATGCAATTTGGGGCCGGGATTAAAAACGTAACCTCCTGGTTCCACATTTCCAACTAGTCAACCAGGCCACAACTGGGGTGTCAGTGATTCTGAAGGCAAGACGAAGGGTCTGCCCCTCCCAGGGAATTGTTACTTTGATGTGGGCCCTGCCCAGCTTTAGAACACAGTGTTTATTTATATCATAAAGCCGAGTTAGTTGCCAAATATCCATGTCTAATATCCTGGTCCAGTGTAACCACCGGACCAGGTCCTGTGGCAGAGGGTACTTACTGGACTTCGTGGTAGCTATTTACCACTGGTGTTTCAAACCTAGAGACTATTTTATTCTAATTGGATACCAGAGTTTACTTTCTTAACTAAAAATTTGCAAAAGCGAGCAGTCAAGGCTCACTCCAAGAGGTGGTAAAGGGATACAATCACAAGTATAGTATGAAAATAATCAAGTTTGATAAACTCAATCTCCAGCTGCATTATATTTTAACAGGGCCTGCTTTAACGGGAGGGATTAAGAATAAACAAACAAAACACTGTGTGACTCATAGTGTCCCTATTTTCCAATGCACATTTTCTGATGCCTCTACACACGCAATATGCCCCCATACCTGCAATGTGTCTCCAAAAGAAAAAATTGACCAGTGAAGTGATAAGGGAAAATTGATCACCTTACTTGGCCCTCACAGCGATGGCTTGGAACTAAGACTGTGTGGCCCCGGAAAGAGACCCTCCTATTCTGGGCCTTGCAGCACCAAACCATAGATTGGATGTCAGGGGCAGTAGAAAAAAATCCAATTCCATTGCAGCACTTGACAATAGCTGAATGGCCAAGGGAATGGAAACACTCTCCCCTGGGCCTTACAGCTCGGGCTCATGGTGGTGGGGGGGCACATCTTGAGGCCATGGTGTAGCACTGAAAGGCCTTGGAGAGGGCCCCTCTCCCTGGTCGTCATAGCCATGGTTCAGTGATGATAGGCCTATGCGTCTATCCTAATCCTCTCAATGATACACCATGGCTGAGAGGCACAGGAGATGGGCGTTCATTGTGCGGGCCCACCCTTGGGTCCAATTACATTTTTCCCTGGCCCTGTGCATGTGTCTCTAACAGAGGAACAGCAATCGGTAGTGCAGCAGGTGGCGTGACACCAGGCTCAAGCATATTAAGAGCTCAATGTTCCCTTATTATGCTTTACTTTACTGTGCAGCCAGTGGACGATGGTGAGAGATGCTTTCACTTTGCACCATGGCACCATGGCACCACTGGTGTGCTACAGCCCTCTTTTTCCAAGCCATTTTTGCAAACCTGGAGACTGAGAGGCCCTCCTCCCATGCTTTGGCATCACAGCCATTGTTGGACACTCACAAGAGGAGGCACCCTCCTATGAGATAAGCAGCACTGGGACATGGCTATGAGGCCCATGGGTCCTCTCTCTCAGGGGGTGTAGTTAACAATAGTGCAGCAGGTACAGTGGCACCAGGGCTCTTTCTTGCATCACGGTCCATGGCAATATTACGATGGCACTGGTTCCTTCTCCCATGCACCGCACTGCCATGATCCAGAACTGCTGTGCAGCTCACGCAAAGCCTACCCTCCCCTAGGCCTCACTGTCATCGTCCAATGCTGAGAGGCAGCACAGATTAATGAATTCCATGCTTAAGGCAAGAGGCAACATCTGAAGGGCATAGCTATCAATAGTGTAGAAAGTGCAATGGGACCGTGTTCTTGTGGGGTTATGTGTCTAATGCACCCAAATTATGGCTATATTTTACTGCTCAGTCATTGACCAGAGGGTAATGGGGAGTCACAATTTGCCTTGTTTGCACAACAGCTGGCCTGCTCTCCTACACCTTGCAGCCACGATCCTATTCTACGATGTCCAAATGCCACTCTCTCCCTTGGGCCTTATGTTTTTTTTTACTATTTGTGTTGTGTTTTAAACTTAACATAATTCTGGTGAGTAAAGAGCCTACACACAAAAAAGATTGTCCTACGTCTCTTAGCATGTGCGTGTGGGATACTGATGAGAGGATTTATGTTAAAACAAATCACTTAAATATTTGTCATCCTAAGGAAGCACAATAATGGCATGGAAAGATAAGGGGGCCTTTTTGAAATTTGCAATTACATCCATGGTACGAGAGGTTTTCTCTTGTGTCATTTTATATTTTGAATGATCCCGCCCCTCATTACCTCACAGTATCTCCTCCCTTTATGAGGCAGAACTGGAAATTGTATCATGCACTCATCTCGAAACAATCAGTGAACGAGGAGTAAATAATATACATCTTTGTGAGACCTGCACCTAGCGTTTCCATCCAATGTGACAAATGTAATCCATTTAATACAGATTTAAAATATATGGACTTATTTCATTTGTATATTTACCTTTTTTTCCATGTTGTTACTGATATCCACATTAGGTCTCTTCAGGGATGCCAAATAAGATCAATAGTCCCGCGATGTAACTTTCAAAGCTCCTCCACTAGGGCGGAGGAGCGTTGCCCCACTGCTTTCTCGCAGAGCGAGAAGCAGAAACACAAAATGCAAAAACTACCATTTTATGTTTTTGCTACGCGCACTGAGAGAAAGCAGAAGTGTTTGGTTGGGGGCGGGCGGGTCTGCTTTAGGGCAGGGGAGGATTGCCTTGCCCACTGCTAAGGGCCCTGACTGTTTGGTCTGCCCTCCAGGTCTGACCAAACCAGTCATGCACACTCTGGCCTTTCTCCATGGAGGCACCAATGCACCCTACATGGAGAAAATGGCCTCCCCATAGGCGCCTGGCTGGTCGGCTGACATTGCAGCATTGTGATTGGCTTAGGGGAGGGAGGCTGTCTGCTTCCTGTTCCTGCCGGAGGCAGGAAAGAAGGAGAGCAGGTTAGGAGCAGAGATGACGGGAGACTTGGGAAGGTAAGTTTATTTTATTTTTAAACTCCCCCCCCAACCCGCGCGAACCCCCGCGAGACCTACCACCCGCGAGTCATGCTGCCCGCAATTGGATTTTACATGCAAATTTGAGGGGCCTCACAACTTCCCTTTCGCCCAGGGCCCCAGAAGTTCTAGGACCGGCCCTGTGCACACAAAGGCACTGCAGTGGCAGGCCTGAGACAGGTATGAAAGGCTACTTCTGTGGGTAGCACAATCAGTGCTGAGTGCCACTAGTAGCATTTAGCTTACAAGGCCTGGGTATATGGTGTACCACCTTACAAGGGACTTAGAAGTAAATTAAATAGGTCAATCAGGTATACACCAATTACACACATACACTTTAGCACTGATTAGCAGTGGTAAAGGGCTTAGAGTCCTATGGCAACAAAAAAAGAATTCAGCAAAAGAAGGAGGAGGAAGGCAAAAGGTTTGTAGTGACCCTTCAGAGAGGGCATTTTCCAACAATGACCTTCTGACTTCTTCTAATGTGCCACAACACTTTTAACTGGACTGGATTTCACTAATTAATAAAATCATTGACTTGAAAACCATATTTGCTACTCATATGTAGATTTCCTTTTCGGACCAAAATATGTTTATGTTAACAATTGTCTATGTATCAGTTTTTTATGTTGTACCATCTGCACATTGAATACTGCAATACTGTCACCTTATTCACGAATTGTAAATATAATTCCGATTTACAGTATATTTTCTTGTTGTATACATTTGAACTGCGTGCATGTGTGACCCCGTTTCTGTTTTTTCAAAATTGGTTACATTGTAATTTTTTTTTTTACTCTTATAGAAGTATCTGCTTTATATGTGTAGAGTCCTAATTGCTTTCGCATGACATAAACAATAATTTGGCTTGGTATACACAATACTCTTAGCTCAGGCCCTATATCATTCATGATAAAGGCAGAAAATGAGAATAAAGCCAGCACATCTGTACAGTGTCAAATAAATTAGGACAATGAAATTATTCTCACATACGTAAAAAAGCACTGACGCAGTTTTACATGGTGAAAACATGCATTGGGGGGTATTTAATTCAGTCAAAGTTTTGCAATAAAACTACCACTCTGTAATGAAATCAAAAAAATACTGTGGTATATTATGAATACACAAAAGCATGGTTGCAAATTAAAATCATAAGCCCATATATAGCAGTCAAGCTTATTTTTTGACTTCAAGTGGAACAGTAGAACTCAGCGATTTGCCTAGCTTGTTGATAATCTAAATTCTTTTCTCCTCAATAGTAACCTTTTTGAATCCAGATCCAAAAATATCAGTTTCTAATCTAAGGCTGAGCAATTAGTGGCCTTAATAGGCTTTTGCCTACTGATTCATAGAACCATCATTATAACTTGGATCTAGCTAAACTATGTGTTTCAAAAGCACCATGTTCTAAAGTGCTTATCTTTAAAGTGCATCTGCTAGGATACCACGGACCTATATATTGAAGAACGAAAGAAAGAAAGAAAGAAAGAAAGAAAGAAAGAAAGAAAGAAAGAAAGAAAGAAAGAAAGAAAAAAAGAAAGAAAACAAGAAAGCATACAAGAAAGAAAGAAAGAAAGGAAACAAGAAGACAAGAAAGGAAACCAGGAAGGAATGGAGAAGAAATAAGGAAATGAAAAGTGGAGAGAGGGAGGAAGAACATTTAAAGAAAGAGGAGGGGTGGAAACAAAGACAGAAATTGGGAAAGAAGGTGTGGATGGAGTAGAAATAATAGCAAGGAGATCAAGCAATAAATAAATACCATGTTGTCTACTATAGGAAGTCTTAAGAAGGGCCGGGTCTGGTGGCTTAGTGGACTTTCATCCTTCGGAAGTCGATAAAATGAGTACCATTGAGTTGGGTAGAAATAAACATCTGTTATTCAGCTCCAAGATACCCTTGTGTGAATGTGCACTTTACACATACATATGTTGAATTACTTCACTTCAAAAATCTTTAATCTGATTAAAAATACAAGAATGATGCATACAGTGAAAACAATATAATTCTTAATTAAAACATTAAAAACTCATTAAAAGAAATACAATACACAGTGATAATTGAGAGTTAATATACTACTAGCAGTCAGACAGGGATCTTATGAGGATCTAACATCAATAAACATAAATTATAATAAAACACATTTTAATCAGTCTCATTGAGTAAATTTTCTTGACAGCTATATCTATTCCTTATTCTGCTTGCCTAAGAAATTAATGAGGAGATTGCAAAACACTATGTCACTGTATCGAGTTTACATACATAGTTAAAAGCAGCTTTATAATGAAGCAGTTTTTGTTCTTTAAACAACGCTTCCCAACATTCTGATAAAATTTACAGACCAGAACAAAATGCTGCGTGGATTTTATAGATAGGCCGTTGCAGGGACACTTAGGTAGAGTACATTTTCTTTCCAGGCACCCATACTGGTATCAAGAAATGTTACGTGCCTAGCCGAGCGGTGTAAGATAATGTCTGTCGTGAATGCTTGTCACGTGGGATAGCTAATTTTGGATGCCAGGTTGTGTAGGGCCAGCAACATATCTCTGGACTGTCAATTTGATAGACTCCCTAGATTCCCTCCTAGCCATTCTGAGTCACAAGGAGCATCTTCAATTCATTTTTGCTATAATATAAAATACTGGCTGGGACATTCAGACTAAGATTTGTGTCTATCTCATTTAAGAGATTTTTCACATGGGACGGCCAGGGAATTTTGTCTCTATGGTCAGGTGCCGGACATTCTTCTATTATCGCTTTTGTAAACTTGGTTCCTGACTTACTCCAGATGCTGTGCCAGGTCAGGAGTGCACTGATGTTAGTCGTGTCCTCGATATAGGGAACAACCAGTTCATTAAGGACGATATAAGTAAAGGTGGATCAGGGATCAGTTACCGCACCCAGGGCCGGACTGGGAACCAAAACCGGCCCAGGCAAAGTGCTCGGCTGTCCCCCTCTCCCCCGCCCCCCCCCCCCCCGGGGGTTGGACGTTTTTGTTACAGGGCTGATTTTGCAAAAATGGGCCTGTAACAAAAACGGCCCCCAGGGTCCAGAAACCGGCCCCCCACCCGTGCGGCGCACCGGGGATTGCCCGGTGCCCGCTATGGCCAGTCCGGCCCTGACCGCACCCATCCTAATATGGAGGCAGTGCCTGCTAGGCACTGCTACCATATTAGTGGTCAAATCCACCAGGTTGGCAATCATAACGATTGCCGACTGGCAGAAAAGCCCGTCCGCCGCGGCACCCACCACCATGTAATCTGGTGGTGGGTAAATCAGGTTACGATGGCGGGCGGATCCCCACATGCAAGTGCAGAAAGGGCTGCTGGCCTCTAAACTGCCATGCCCTATTATATACTAGGGACTGAGAGGTAATTGCAAAACACCTGCCCTATTATGTACTAGGGCCTTATAGGTTAGGTCATGCCAATCACAGGGGTACCCCAACCCATAGTATACCTTATTGTATGTAGGCGTTTTCACTGTATTCAAAGTGTTTCTTTCAGCATAGCAGTGGACCTGGGCCTGGTCAGGCAGAGCCTGGGGGCAGCCAGGGGCAGTTACCACCAGTACCCGTGAGCAAAAAGTTGGGGGGGGCCAGGGCACAAGATTACTTTGCTAAAGGGACATATGAATGGACTTTGGTCCAGATGTATTAAATACTTATTTTGTATTTCCTAAATAGTGACTCCTTAGAAATCACTATTCAGGAAATGCAAAATGGTATGTACAAAAACAGAGATTCCCAAATAGCGATTCCTACAGAGGATGAATCGATTTTAGGAAATCGCTATTTATTTAATGCCATACTATTCATTCTTAAGGGCCTAGGTACGAATCATTTCACATTTCCTAATTTGCAATTTCCTAATAGGAAATCGCAAATTAGAAAATGCTAAAGCAAGGGTGACGTTCAGCCTATGGCCCCCCTTCATGCACCACCTTAAAAAATGGTGCAGCTGTAAAGCACAGAAATGCCATAGGGGCATGTGTGCACTTTATTGGACTTCAGAAAAAGCATATTGTATTGCTTTTTGTTTTGATTACATATGGTTACCATCAACTTTGAGTTGATGGTAATTACATTTCCTAAATGCCCAATTCGCATTTAGGAAATGCTTTGTACATATGCATAGAAAATTTCGAATAGGAATCTCTATTTGCAGTTTCCTAATTGGGTATAACAAAATGCGATTTCTACTGGGTAGAAATCGCATTTTGCGATTCCCAAAAGGTCTTTGTACATGTCAAAAAGCTATTTTGCATGTTTTAACTGCCCAAAATTGCGATTCGGGCCATTAAGAAGAGCTAAATAGCTTTGAACATCTTCTTCCAAACCGTCAACATCTGGTTCTCCCCTAACCCCATCTAGACAGAGGATGGTCATGTGGTTTCCAAAACATAAATTATTGGATACTGAGTACTAATCTGTACTTGATTCTTACCACAAATAGAGGTCATTGTTACTCCATAATTATAGCAGAGTGTGGGGTTACAAGACACATTTAGAAGTTCTCTGCCCTACTAGAATGCCTTCCTTATATGGTTTTGAGTGGGATCCACCCTCTTGGTGAACAAAGTATTAGGAAATGGCTAACTTCCAACATTTGTCTGGTGTTTGTTTATGTGATGATACTGTACATGAAACATCTATGCACTTCTTTGTCAATTATCTCAATCTCTAAGGAAAATATAGTTAGTTCCTTTGCTTAGGTTGCACGATGTTAAGTCAGGCTATTATTGCATTATTTTGTGATATTCAACTGATAGGCCTACTATCTCATTTTCTGCTGCTAAGTATATTATGTAACTAATAATTATATAAAGCATTGTCTATTCAAGTCAAGTCAAGTCAAGTCAAGTCAAGTCATAAAATTTGTATAGCGCACTACATACCCAGAGGGTTTCAAGGCGCTTAGGAGGAGGAGGATTATTTGTCATATATCCACGTTTTAAGCTGCTTTCTGAACGCTAGGTGGTTCTGGGTGAGGCGGAGGTAAGCGGGGAGTGAGTTCCATGTTTTAGCAGCCAGGTAAGAAAAGGATCTGCCTCCCATGGTGGTCTTGTTGATGCGAGGTACAGTGGCGAGGGCTTGGTCGGAAGAGCGTAGTTGGCGGGAGGGGGTGTAGAAGGACAGTCGAGAGTTGAGGCAGTCTGGTCCAATGTCGTAAAGTGATTTGTGTGCGTGGGTGAGCAGTCGGAAAGTGATCCTCTTATTGACGGGTAGCCAGTGGAGGTCTTTAAGGTGACCAGAGATGTGTTCGTTGCGTGGGATGTCTAGTATGAGCCTGGCTGAGGCGTTTTGGATTCGTTGGAGTTTCTTCTGGAGTTTAGCGGTGGTACCTGCGTAGAGGGTGTTTCCGTAGTCCAGTCGGCTCGTGACCAGGGCGTGGGTGACTGTTTTCCTAGTTTCGGAGGGGATCCAGCGAAATGTTTTTCTGAGCATGCGAAGAATGTTGAAGCAGGAAGAGGATACGGCGTTGACTTGTTTGGTCATTGAGAGTGAAGAGTCCAGAATGACGCCAAGGTTCCGTGCGTGGTCTGTCGGGATGGGTGCTTTTCCGAGGGCTTCAGGCCACCAGGAGTCGTCCCAAGCAGAGGGGGATGTGCCTAGGATGAGGACTTCTGTTTTGTCTGAGTTCAGTTTCAGACAGCTTTGTTTCATCCATTCGGCGACTTCTTTCATTCCTTCGTGCAGGTTAGCTTTGGCGGCGCCGGGGTCATTGGTGAGGGAAAGGATCAGTTGAGTGTCGTCCGCGTAAGAGATGATGTTGAGGTTGTGTTGGCGGGCGATGGCCGCGAGGGGGCTCATGTATACGTTGAAGAGGGTGGGACTGAGTGAGGATCCTTGAGGTACGCCGCAGATGACTTCAGAGGCCTCGGACTTGAATGGAGGAAGGCGGACTCTCTGGGTTCTACCGGTGAGGAACGAGGTGATCCATTCCAGTGCTTTTCCTTGGATTCCGATGTTATTGAGGCGTTGTAGAAGGGTGCTGTGGCAGACTGTATCGAATGCTGCAGAGAGGTCGAGGAGGATGAGGGCGACTGTGTCTCAATTGTCCAGTAGAGTTCGAATGTCATCTGTTGCTGCGATGAGGGCGGTCTCGGTACTATGTTTTGTTCGGAAGCCAGATTGTGAGGGGTCGAGGGATTTGTTGGCTTCGAGGAAGGCGGCGAGCTGGTTGTTGACGGCTTTCTCGATGACTTTGGCCGGGAATGGAAGAAGCGAGATGGGGCGGTAATTTTTGAGTTTGGTGGGGTCCGCTGTTGGTTTTTTCAGAAGGGCGGTGAGTTCGGCGTGTTTCCAGTCTTCAGGGAAGGTAGCGGAGTTGAAGGAGCAGTTGATGACGTCTCGGAGGTGCGGTGCTATGACGGAGTCTGCTTTGTTGAAGATGTGGTGAGGACAAGGGTCTGTGGGGGATCCTGAGTGGATGGAGTTCATCAGGCGGATGGTGTCCTCAGTGGAGATTGGCTTCCAGTCGTTAAGGGTGTTCACGGGGGGAGGATGGATAGCAGACGGTAGGGTGGGTTGGTTTCCTATGTTTCCTATGTTACTATGTTGACTGGGCATTAATTGTTATCATTAAATGTTTTATTCTGTCTTAGATGTACTTTGTAAACTTCTATTTATGAACTAAATCTATGCATCGTCTCAATTATTTAACAAATGTACTTACATTGTGATTTTAAGTGATTACACATGCTTTTATGGATTATGTCAATCTGAAATACATTTATGATGATAAGGAAGAGAGAATAACAAAATGTAAATATGAAAGAAAGAACTAAGAATGGAAGAAGAAAGAAATTAAGAATGAATGATAGGGGAAATAAGGAATGAGGAGAAAGTGTCAGAAAAAAAGATATCTTGAAAGAAGGGTTAAGAAAAAGAAATAGTCAAAGAAAGAGTAAAAGGAAGAGCAATGTAAAAGAAACAGGAAAGAAAGAAAGAAAGAAAGAAAGAAAGAAAGAAAGAAAGAAAGAAAGAAAGAAAGAAAGAAAGAAAGAAAAAGGCTTCAAACAAGAGAGAGAGGGAAAAAAGAGTAAAAATGTTAAAAGAAAGGCAGAATGAAATGAATAAGGAATAGGAATACAGATGAGAAGAAAATAGGAGGCTGAGGAGCCGATTTTGTTGTCGGGTGGAAATGTTTCAGCCTGACACCGACTTGTAAACAGGACCAACCGATCCCGGTAGGATGCAACTGAACACTGTTCGGTCACATTCCAACATTTCCCTATGGGAGCATGCATTACGACCATAAACCAGCCGTAATACATGCTCCCATAGAGAAATGGAAGGTGTGGTTCATCCCTGCACACCGTGGCAGGCATCTCAAGGTGCCTGCCACGGGGTGCAGGAATTAATAAGGGGGCACCATTGATGCCCCCTCGGCCCCCAACCGGAGGCCGCACACACAAGGGGGCCCTGCTGGGGGCCGCCAAACACGCTTTGCAACATGGTTTCCATGTTGCACCGACCAGCATGGACCCATGCTGGAAACCGTGCATCGTAATCCCAAGGGCGGAAAGGCCCGCCCTTTGGGATTCCATGACGATTCCGACTGGCTGATTGGCTCCCTGTGCCTGTCAGAAGCCAGCCGGAATGACCGACCGGTTTCAATTCCAACTGGCTGCATCATTATCAGGCCACAGAGTGTCAGACAAAAGACAAGATCAAGAAACTGAAGAATATTAAAAGAAAAAAAATGAAATGAAAAATGGGGAAAAGAGAAGGAAAACGAGAAGTAACAGAGTGATTATGAAAATGAACTAGACATGGAAAGAAGGTCGAGTTGAATGTAAGGAAATTAACTTAGAAGGGGAAAGAAATTAAATGAATAGGAGACAACTAAGAAGTAGGTTAAGGAATAGCAAAGACACTGAGGAGAAAAGGCAAATTGAGACAGGATAGGACGAGTTAAAAAATGGTGTAAAAAAGAGAAATGAGAAGAAGGTAGATGAGAAGGTTAAAACAATATAAATAGAGGCTTACACAGATAGGACCGTGATAGGAAGAAACAATTTGGTACTTAAGTGGAGCAGAAACAGCAGTTTGGAGGAGGTAGTGAACCAAGGGGAGATTGTGGTTGGATAGAGGATTTAAGAGTGGAAACTGGATGGCTCAGGTAACATTATCACTGGCAGTAACTAAGTGGGATGTTAAAGTAATTCTTCCTTCACACACTATGGGAACTCTAGGCAATGTGTAGTCCTAGCATACGGTGGCTCCCATTGGCATTATGACACCCCAATCTCACTTTGAGAGTGTTCTATGTCTCTACCCTAGCATGAAGTGGCCCTCCTTGGCACAGTTATAGCCTTTCTAGGCAATATGGTATCCTTGGCATACAATAGCCTTTATTATGGAGCTTTTGGCATTACATAGCTGTTCTTTCTACATATAGTGGCAATTCAGGCATTATAATGACCCTAGCAAAGCTTGATGCCCTTGACATAGTGGGCACATCCTAAATATTGTGGTGGCATGGACACAAGGAGCCTAAATCTCAAACTGCAATTTGTAGTATTGCACAATGTACTACAAATTGCAAGTTCTCTGTCCAGGCTACAGAGTCTCTGCTCATGTAACTATAGATTTTTTTTGTAAATGTGGCAGGTACACAGGGTAGTTGGTGGGAAAAAAGGCAAATTTAGCTTTAAAGTGGATACCATTAGAGACAAATAAGGAGGGCCGGGTAGGGGGTTTAGGGATGGATGTCACCCACCCACACAAGAGTGAGCCAATTGATTTACCTTGGGGATGGAGATATGTAGCTTACACTTTTGTAATAAGTTTGCACTCTGAGGCTTTGGATACTGAAACTTTTAAACTTACTACAAAGTGTAAGCTTACTCTAAACTTTAACTTACCTTTGTGAATCAGGTCCAAGGTGTCACTCGCTGAGCTGTTGTGGTCATCTCATTTCAAGTTGACCATTCTAGTTATAATAGCAACCCTGGAAAAGGTTGCCACTCTTGGCAAATGGCAAACATCCTTGACAGTATAGTAGGTATCCCAACATAGTGATGGCCATCTCTGACATACGTTATTCACCCATGGCTCTGAATGAGCATTCTGTAAAATGGTGGCGATCCCTGACATTTAGGCTCTCATTATGAGTTGGGGTATTTCACCTCAAGAGATAAGCCTGGGTGAAGTACTGAATGTCAAAATTGTAAGGGGGCATATTTATCAATATTTCGTGAAGGAAAGGGGCAAGAATGTGCTGCATTCAATGTTATACAGCACATTTCTCTCTTTTCTTCAATGCTGCCAAGTGCCAGTGTAGGCACCCTTGTGCTGTGGTGAAAGGGTGCCTGCATTGCAGACAGAATTATTTATGCTATAGGCAGGGGAAACCCAATAAACCCTTGTAGGCTTGGGCACTATATGGTTAAGGTCAGAGTATGCTACAAGGGACCTATTTAGAGAATAGTCAGTATGATTGATGAGTTGTACAAATGTAACACACTCAGTAGTATCCACAGGATAACAGTCTTACTACACTTAAATAAATTGGAGGAAGGAAAAGAGAGAACACGCAGAGAAAAAACTATATTTGACAAATTTTATATTTACTGAAGCAAAATTGGGGAGATAGATACAGACAAATGAATTGGAGCAAAAGTCATGAACAGAAGCAAACAATATTTTCTCTACAGTTCATAACTAAAAACATCAACTCCTAATGGATAAAGCAAAAAAACAAAATCAATTAATAAAACATGGTTGTAAGTTAGTGTCAAAGCAACATTTGAGGAGATGATAGAGTGTCGACGTTTCGGTCTAGAGGGCAGTCGTCAAAAAGACCATCATCAGGACGATATTTTTCAATGCTGAAAGAACTCCCTGGAATTTCTGAGAGAATGCCGAGTGGAATGATAGAAGACGGCAGTGGACGTGGGGCGCAATGTCAACCACGAGTAAAATCTTAGATATTGGAGGATCGGGCCACATCCGTTGACCTAATCTCAGGTAACTGTCAAATTGGAAATGATATCCAAACGTTTTGGAACAAGAGCTCGAACGGCATTCTATGTATCCTTACAGGTTCGTCAGGATACATAGAACACAGACCGAAACGTCGACACTCCATCATCTCCTCAAATGTTGCTTTGACACTAACTTACAACCATTTTTTATTAATTAATTTAGGTTGTTTGCTTTATCCATTAGGAGTTGATGTTTTTAGTTATGAACTGTAGAGAAAATATTGTTTGCTTCTGTTCATGACTTTTGCTCCAATTTATTTGTCTGTATCTATCTCCCCAATTTTGCTTCTGTAAATATAACATTTGTCAAATATAGTTTTTCCTCTGTGTGTTCTCTCTTTTCCTTCCTCCAATGTATTTTTGTGTAGTAAGACTGTTATCCTGTGGATACTACTGAGTGTGTTACATTTGTACAACTCATCAATCATACTGACTATTCTCTAAATAAATCCCTTGTAGAATTATTTATGCAGCACACATAGAAATAGGAAAACGAGAGGAGAAATAAAGATATTTCTCTTTGTTACGCCTCACCTGGGGAGGCATATCAGTTTGATGCATTCCCAGGTCTACCAGTAATGGTAAATCTGGGAATGCTCCAAAACCATGGGTGGATGTGTGGGAGCACCCACGCCTGAACCATAGACTGCCTCCCTGGGGCAGAGTAATGTTACTCTAGATTTATCAAGCCCTGCAGGGCCGTGCTAGATTGCCTTCCGTGGCTTGTTAAATCTGATTTAGTAGTTGCAACACCCTAGCGCCCCCATGTGTAGCACAGGGGTGATGCAACTGGTTCTTCCCCTAAATGATTCTGGGACCAGATTATGTGGTCTAAAAACTCTAAAGCCAAGTATTTTGGGACAGGTCTCTCTCACAGTTTCCCTTGCTCACTTAAGCAGCAGTTCAGGGAGAACAGACAACACTCCCCATCCAGGACATTGAAAAGTATACCCCTGCTTCCATACCCTGAACCCCACAGTCCCTCCTGCTGACCCTTGATGACTACTCAGTTCAAGCGGGAAATGTCAGCATGTTATTTAACCAAAATAGGGAGAAACTGACCAGTAAAGGACCATGTACCTCCACGTCCAAGGAGTTAGCCCCCATTTGGGAGAAATATTCATAATGGCGAGAATAAGGTGGGGAGACACTGGCCAGTAATGGAGATTCTGAACCCCTTTACTCATCCAGTATCTCTGCACGTTGTTCCTACCAACTCGTAAAAAGGGCTTAGTGACTACCACTAGTATATGACTGGCATCACTCAGTTCCTCTCTTATGCTCACTCAGATTTACCTAAAAATAACTAATTGGCAACTTTAAGCCAGTTCCTTACCAGCACTGAAACAAGGATGGATCCAAACAACCTAAGACTTAAACACTCTAAAACCGAAATTCAAGTGTCAGACTGGCACACCTGCTCACAATCTTTTGGCACTTCCGGCCATCATCATATTTTTGCAGGGAAACACCCAAGTAAAAATAAAAGCACATCATCTTTTAGTCCTATTGGATGTTTCCTTCAGCCTAAACTCACAGATAGGGGCAGTTGTCAAAGTTGCTTTTCATAAAACTGTACTTTTAATAAAGATTGACCAGTTCATCCCCAGTTAATACCATCCCGGACTTCACCTTGAAAGTACAGCAAGAGTGACATTCCTTCGAAGCGGTGAAACATGCCGCTAGAGGCAAGGGACTTAAATATATGATGTTCTTTCCTGCTAAACTTAAGGGCATGGAGGGTGACAAATCCTTGTTTTTCATGGCTCCTGGGGAGGTTCAACAATGGCTTGATGGGGGCCCTCCCCGGTCACATCGTAGGAGAGATGAAACAGACTGGCGGGGCAGCAGATATCGTTCCCTCGAGTCTCCAAACCGGTGCAACGGTAGGGCGAGAGCCAGGTCCAAGTCCAGAAGTTCCAGATCTGCAAGCCCTACAAGTGACACACAACGCTCTGGAAAGTGAAGGACTATTTAGCGCGTCTGAACTGTAGCGCTCCGCTGTTCTCCCCCCTCCGCCTCCATTTTAAGTGTTGTTGTTGTTGTCCTCGTGTGCCCGCCCCGCCTCCCAGCTGAGACGCCCTCGCCCCTCCCCCTCCACTATCCATATATGACAGTAGCTCCCGCGCGCAGCGTTCACGCGCAGCGACCGCGCCCAACCCGCGCCGAAGGTGCGCCAAAGGTAAGCCCGTCTACGCCCGTCCGCGCCTGGACCGCGCCCAGCGCCAGACCCCCTGGCCCCCGTCCCTCCCAGCCCCCCCGCATTACCTACGATGCCACCACCCTCCTAGCCCTTAACCCCGGCCACGCTCCCAACTGCGTCCAAGCCGCTCCCGGACACACCCATGGACCTTTCTCTTGCTACTCCTGCAAATTCAGCGGCACCGACAACATCTCCGCTACGACCACACCACAGATTCCCGACCCCAACCACCTACAATGCATCCTTCTCAACACCCGATCGGTCCACAGGCACGCCATTGATCTATGGAATCTACTAGACACCATTTCTCCGGACATCGCCTTCCTTACGGAAACATGGATGAATGCTTCCTCCGCACCAGACATCACCATTGCCATCCCTGAAGACTATAAGATCACTCGCAAAGACCGTACCAGCCACACAGGAGGAGGAATCGCTATCGTCCATAAGAAATCAATCCGCATCTCAACCAGCTCTGACGCCAACCTCGCCAACTCCGAACACCTTCACTTCCAGATCCACATCGACCCCAAAACCACACTCAGAGGCACCCTCCTCTACAGACCACCAGGACCCCGCGCAAAATTCAGCGAAGGCATCACGGACTTCATCACCCCACACGCGCTCCCCTCCAAAGACTACATCCTTCTGGGAGACCTCAACTTTCACCTCGAAAAGATCAACGACCGCAACACCGCCATCCTCGTGGACAACCTCGCCAACCTCGGACTTAAACAACTAGTCACTTCCCCCACTCACATCGCAGGTCACACACTCGACCCCATCTTCACATCCAGCAACCATGTCTCCTTCAGCCACACTACGGACCTCCTCTGGACTGACCACAGCTGCGTCCACTTCACCTACAACAAACCAAAACCCAGCATTCACCTCCAACCTACCCTGCAAAGAAACTGGAACAAAATCACCACGGACCAAATCTCCGCATCGCTCCTTCAAAACACCCCAGCCCTCTCTTCTAACGCTAACGAAGCCACCGCCAACCTCACCCTATGGTTATCCAACACCGCTGACACCTTAGCACCACTGAAAAAACGTCAAAACAAACCTGGCAGCAAGAAGGCCTCATGGTTCAACGATGATCTCAAGAAGTCCAAGAAACTCTGCCGCTCCCTTGAAAAGGCCTGGAAAAAAGACCCAACCACCAGCACCAAGGACGCCTTCAAAAACGCCACCCGCACTCACCACCAACTAATCCGAAAAGCCAAGAAAACAGCATTCAAGGATCGACTTGACAACAACGCTCACAACAGCAAGGAACTTTTCAACATCGTCAAGGAATTTTCCAATCCCTCGGCCAACTCCAACGACATCACCCCCTCTCAAACCCTCTGCGACTCCCTAGCCTCATTTTTCCACAACAAGATTGCAGACATCCACAACAGCTTTGACAACCAACCCGGAAACCAACCCACCCTACCACTTGCTGATCATCTTCCCCCCGTGAACACCCTCAACGACTGGAACCCAATCTCCACTGAGGACACCATCCGCCTGATGAATTCCATCCACTCAGGATCCCCCACAGACCCTTGTCCTCACCACATCTTCAACAAAGCAGACTCCGTCATAGCACCGCACCTCCGAGACGTCATCAACTGCTCCCTCAACTCCGCCACCTTCCCGGAAGACTGGAAACACGCTGAACTCACCGCCCTTCTGAAAAAACCCACAGCGGACCCCACCGAACTCAATAATTACCGCCCCATCTCGCTTCTTCCATTCCCGGCCAAAGTCATCGAGAAAGCTGTCAACAACCAGCTCGCCGCCTTCCTCGAAGCCAACAAATCCCTCGACCCCTCACAATCTGGCTTCCGAGCAAAACACAGCACTGAGACCGCCCTCATCGCAGCAACAGACGACATTCGAACTCTACTGGACAATGGAGACACAGTCGCCCTCATCCTCCTTGACCTCTCTGCAGCATTCGACACTGTCTGCCACAGCACCCTTCTACAACGCCTCAATAACATCGGAATCCAAGGAAAAGCACTTGACTGGATCACCTCATTCCTCACCGGAAGAACCCAGAGAGTCCGCCTTCCACCATTCAAGTCCGAGGCCTTTGAAGTCATTTGCGGCGTACCACAAGGATCCTCACTCAGTCCCACCCTCTTCAACGTATACATGAGCCCCCTCGCGGCCATCGCACGCCAACACAACCTCAACATCATCTCTTACGCGGATGACACTCAACTGATCCTTTCTCTCACCAATGACCCCAGCACCGCCAAAACTAACCTACACGAAGGAATGAAAGAAGTTGCCGAATGGATGAAACAAAGCCGTCTGAAACTGAACTCAGACAAAACAGAAGTCCTCATCTTAGGCACATCCCCCTCCACATGGGACGACTCCTGGTGGCCGGAAGCCCTCGGAAAAGCACCCATCCCGACAGACCACGCACGGAACCTAGGCGTCATCCTGGACTCTTCACTCTCAATGAACAGACAAGTCAGCGCCGTATCCTCTTCCTGCTTCAACATTCTTCGCATGCTCAGAAAAACATTTCGCTGGATCCCCTCCGAAACAAGGAAAACAGTCACCCACGCTCTGGTCATGAGCCGTCTGGACTACGGAAACACCCTCTACGCAGGTACTACCGCAAAACTCCAGAAGAAACTCCAACGAATCCAAAACGCCTCAGCCAGACTCATACTAGACATCCCACGCAACGAACACATCTCTGGTCACCTTAAAGACCTCCACTGGCTACCCGTCAATAAGAGGATCACTTTCCGGCTGCTTACCCACGCACACAAATCACTCTACGACATCGGTCCAGAATGCCTCAACTCACGACTGTCCTTCTACACCCCCTCCCGCCAACTACGTTCTTCCAGCCAAGCCCTCGCCACTGTACCTCGCATCAACAAGACCACCATGGGAGGCAGATCCTTTTCATACCTGGCTGCTAAAACATGGAACTTACTCCCCGCTTACCTTCGCCTTACCCAGAACCACCTAGCATTCAGAAAGCAACTTAAAACGTGGATATTTGACAAGTAATCCTCCTCCCCTTCCTAAGCGCCTTGAAACCCTCTGGGTATGTAGTGCGCTATATAAATTCTATGACTTGACTTGACTTGACTTGCTGACTTGCTATATGTCCATTGCCGAACTCAAGGTATAGATTCTCCCTTGGTCGTTGGGGAATAGTACCCTTATATTGCTGCTACAAAGTACAGTGACAAGGCTGGGTGAACTCAGTCTTTCTCTTCTCTATGAGCCCGTACATGTGGTTTGGCGGTGTTGTGGGCCTGGGGGAGAGTGCTACTGGATGGTGGTGCCTGGCAGCCCTACACTAGTTATTTGATTAATTGGTCGACAGGTGCTCTGCTATTGAGGATGTGGGTAGTTTCAGACCTACAAGGCAGGGTTGCAGGGTCGGGGTATAGTTATGGGATTGTATGAGGAGGTATTTCATTGAATTATTGTTTTTCGTGATTTTGGGTTGTGGTTTTGGTATGGGACTTGGTCTTTTAACAACCCTTTTGAAATGATGGTGTACTGTGACGCAGTAAGAAAACAATGTTCGGTAATTCATTTACATAGCATGTGTATATGCCTGATTTATTTTTATTGTTTTTGACTTGAAACGCTCTGAATCCATGGCTACCTTAGTTGGGCCACTTATGGATATACACCTTATTTTACAGGTGTTACTCCCTTCTCCCCATCCCATAAGGAGCACACCGGCCCACTACTTCTATTGAACAAGAACCACCATAATTGGGTGGCTCATTGGTAAATATTGGCACATATTCACACCTATGTATTAATAGATGTAATTACGTGTAGTAAAGCTTGTATTTTATTGATTTTAGGTGCCCGATCTACCCCCCTTTTAAACTCACATCACGGGGGGCGTGGCCAAGATGGCGGGGTGAGCGGACGCTTCTTCCCGCAGCTCCTCCGGCCCGACTAGGCCTGAGCCCTTTTTCGACAGCTTCTCTCCCCCCGCTGAAGCTCAGCGGCCGTGGGAAGGGTGGCGGAGACCCTGAGGCACACATTGGGGCAACTTTGGTCCCGAATGCTCCGGCGGAGGCACGCTCAGAGACCGATAAACTAACTGCGGAGCGCCACGGAGGTGGAGTGGAGCGGAGCGCTGGCCGGGTGGCCTGAGTTGACCCTAATGCTGGTGTCTGGTGGCCTGGCGCGGAGTTCGCTTGTGTACTCGCATCAGATTGTGCCCGGTATGGTACGCCGGATGGGTAGCTACCGTGAGATGTCGAGAAGGGGGATGCCTATTGTCTGATCGTGGAGGCACTTGGATCTGCAGCGGTGGCTTGATACATTGCGTGAACCTCGGCCCCGTCGCCAGTTAGGGATAGTGCTTAGGATCTGGGGCCAGGTCATTTGTCTCTCTTTCGGCTCGTCGAACCTGGAAGGGACTCATTTCAGGGGCACTGACTCTTGGCATAGCCTTGGCGGCACCATCGGGCTCGGAGGGTCTGCCCGGCTACGCCCAGCCGCCATCTTATCTTCACGACAACGGTGACGAGGCCCTCCTACAGTGTCGCCCGGGGACAGATCCTGCACCCCTGGCCCTGCACAGCTCTTTCGTCCTGGGGGATGCTGCGGTCTGGGTCCCCCCTGTAGTGGCCAACGCCTGAACTTTGGTTGGAGTGCGAGTCGGCCCCTGCGACGGAGCTGGCCTGCCATTTTGTCCTCGGTGGCGCAGGACCCGTGGTGTCCCTACTACAACGGGCGTTCCCCCTGGCGGCACTCTGCCAGCCGTTGGAGACTCATCGACGCCGATACCTGCTGCCAGCGGCCTGAGATCACATATCTGATTGAGTGGAGTGCGGCAGTCTCCAGAGCACGAATGTCGGGGAACCGAGGATCGAGGAAGGGGGACAGCACCCTGCCGGACATGCTCAGCAGAGCCCAGCAACAGCGAGACAGGGCGCAACCGTCCCCAAGCTCTTCTAGAACTGTAGCGGACCCATCCGGGGTTGAGCCCCCCCGTCACAAGGTCCTTCATGGAGGACCTGTTCAGTTCGCTTAAGGCTGACTTTCAGACACTGAAGCAGGAGGTGGCCAGTGAAGTGCGCGAGGTCCGTAGGGAGATGGAAGGCCTAGGTGAGCGGATGGAGACGGTGGAGGCAGCGGCTCAACGGAGGGACGAGGAGATTGTCCATTTACAGCAAGACGTTCTCCGTCTCAGGGAGCAGCATGTCGAACTCCAGGCACACAATGAAAACCTGGAGAACAGGTCGAGAAGAAACAACATTCGAGTCCGAGGTGTACCGTCCGCAGATGAAGGGACAGATTTGACGGGCTACCTGAAGGACTTGTTCAGGGAGATTCTGGGAGAGCCCGCGGACTTCCAGATTCGAATCGACAGGGCCCACAGGGTCGGTCGACAGCGACAGTCGACGGCACCTCCACCGGACATTTTGGCCTACCTCCCGGATTTCCCAGTGAAGGAACGCATAATGGCTGAGGCCCGCAAGAAACAGCCGCTGACCTTCCGCGAACGGCCTGTGGCGCTGTTTCAGGACCTGTCTGCCATCAGGCTACAGAAGCGCAGGTCCTTCAAAATCGTGACGGACTTCCTGAGAGAGAATGAGACGCCGTGCTCTTGGGGGCATCCCTTTCGCCTAATATTCCGCTGGAATGGCGTGCTGCACCAGCTGCGTTCCTTGCAAGATGTCTGTGGTGTCCTGGGTCTCACGGCCACGGAAGAGGGTGAAGCGACACCGGGCTGGAGGCGTTCTGATCGAAGAGGGCGACAGCGGTCGGCGAGGAGGAGATTGACGGCGAGTGCTGGACGGCCGGACTCACCCACCATCAGGGCAGAAATGGCCAACGCCCTGAGAGAAGCGGCCAGGGACTCGGCCGCCACGAACGGAGTCGCCATGACGGCGTAGATTCACTCCGGGGGGAGATGGACATAGCTTCTGCAATGCCAGGTTTGGGGGTTGGAGGGAGGGTCGGGGGAGAGGCGGGAAGAACGAGTGGCCGGACGTCCACTTTTTGTACTTTCCACAGACTTGTCCGTTTTGGGACATGACTGGGACAATGGGTTGTTTGAGCGTGGGGGGGGAGTTGGCTAGTTGCCATGGGTCTGTTTTGGAAAGGGTTGGGAGTTGTTTAGGGGTAGAAGGGGTACCGTCCAATATCTCAAATTTTATTGCTTGGTTTTACTTTGCTTGTCCTGTGCTGCTGTCCCGTGCCCCCCCCCGCTCATTGGCTGCCCGCGGCTTTGCACTTATGGTCCCTTGGGGATATGTCGACACTGAAGGTAGTGACCCTTAATGTTAAGGGTCTGAACAACCCTGTGAAGCGAAGGGCGATCTTATCTCTGCTGGAGGGGACACAGGCAGACATATGCCTCCTGCAGGAGACCCATTTACTATCACGGGATTGTCATAGGATGCGCTCTAATAAGTTCCCAACTCAGTTTTTCTCCTCTGCTGCATCTAAGACCGCGGGCGTGGCCATTTTGCTAGCGAGTTCCTTCAGGGGGGAGGTGTTGTACAAATTTGCGGAACAGAAGGGGAGGCTATTGGCATACCACCTCCGTCTGGGGGACGCAACGTTCACTATTGGCTCCTTATATAGCCCAAATGACCACCAAGAGCGCTTTCTAGACTCGGTGCTGGTAGACGTGACTGCCTCCCCTGATCATCTCTATCAAAGGTAGGGAGGAGGAATATGTGTCCAGTCGTTTCCCCAAATATGATATGTACTATCAAGAATTAGACTAGGACACTTGTAACTACGTTACATGGAGTGGTATAGAAAACCCTCATAAACGCTATGATTTATCGTGAGTGCGGTATGTTTTGATTCTCCGCCCATCATAGACGTTTGGCATTCGTCATTGGGTAATCTATTCGTGCAGCATGCCAGCCTCAAACCTGAGGACCACTCTGGAGCAGCGTAGCAGTGTCCAGAAATGAATTTGGCCGTTACCACTTCGGTGAATGTAGAAGGTAGGGTTATATTAAAAAACAAACCATCACCCGAGTGATCATTTTATTCAAAAAGAGGTGTGATTTGTAAATAAAATGGTTAGGTGTATACTTTCAGATCGAGTTACTGGATCTAGGTATATCTTTTGGAACATACAGTCGACATGTTTCAGCTCGGTATTACCCAGCCGGGTCTGTGGAGCTTTCGTCAGGACAAAACAACAGTAAGGGTACTTACACTAGTTGTGTAGTATAGAAGTGGATTGTATTATATCCACCGTGTTAGTTGAACAAGAAAGAGTTTTCCTGCAATAGAAATCACAATATATAATGTTCTGTGAGATTCCTGTTAGGCACGCTTAGTAAACCACATTTAAGTAACATTCTTACTTCATTTCAAAAAACTTTGTTTTTGATGTATCGAACATACTAAGGAGGGCGTTTTGGCGAATTGCATAAGGGGATTTAAAAAATGAGTGAAGGCACTGGTTCAAGTGATTGTAAAGTAAATTTAAATTTGTAGCTCAGTTCTAAAAAGCCAACTTTAACGGTAGAATAATTATTCAGACACGAAAAAACGGTGCTTGGGCACGTAGATTGAATTACCTTATAGTTCACAAAGTCAGTCTTCCTCTGGGTTATTTAAACAGGCTAAAGTAAAGGAGAAGGCGGGTACTTATTAACAGGCAAGTTATGAGTTAGTTAGGTCAAAATCTGTTTTGAGCACTGCCTCGGCGTTCTCTTACCCGCAGCTTGGAGGATCTCCGACGTCTTGTGCTGGCGCTGCCCCCGGACACGGAAATGTGTCTGATTTCCGGTATTTCTGTGTTAGAGAGGGCATAAAAATAAACAAGAGACTACATTCGACTCATGGAGTGATGTGGAGACTGACCATAAGTCTTTGAACACTAAAGAAGGACTCATTCTGGATTCTATATATTGTAGTCATAGAAAGACGTCTTGCATTATTGTTAACCTAGAGTTTTCTATTTTAGTGAACGTTGGGAAACTTGATGATTATTTTGCCCATGATCGTGAATACCATTATCAATTCTGGGAAAAAGTACATGGTGGAAACTTATTTCTCCGGTAGGGCTTCCTAAATGTTAATGGTTCAGGTTCAAAACAGGTTACATAATTTATGCAAATTGATGCCATGGGACAGTATCATTGAGCCCTGTAAGGTGGGTTTGAAGACGATTGACCCATCGTTGCTCTCTTTCATATAGGACTCTCTCCGCATTTCCTGTTTTATCCTTCAACATTTCTAGGATGGTCCATTTTATGTCTTCCACTGTGTGGCCTGATTCAACAAAATGTGTGCAGAGTTTGGTGTTATTCTTTTTTAGTCTGATGTTGCTTTTATGCTCACCAATTCTCAATTTTATTTTTCTGCAGGTCATTCCTACATATTTCTTGCCACAAGGACACATGATCATATAAATCACATGTGACGAATTACAATTGGTATGTTGTTTTTGGGTCCAGAGTAGTGTTTCTGTTAATTGTAAAGTTTTGGTTGTGGTTGTGGAATTGCAAACTTGGCAGGATCCACATGGATAGTGTCCTGTGACTATAGTCATATCTGTGTTTCTTTGCTGTCCACTTACGATTTGTTTTCGTGGGCGGGTATGGACCAGTAGATCTTTCAGGTTTCTGGTACGTCGATTTGCAAACCTTGGTTTGGGCCAGTTAAAGTTGCCTGTAGATAAGATACGCCAATTCTTGTTTATTATTTTCTGAACCTTGTACGTGGCTGGGCAGTATGTTGTTACACAGGTGACCAGATTGGGAATTGGTTCTTTCTCTCTAGTTTCTAGTAAGGATGACCTAGGTTGGTTGTTGGCTCTTTTCCGGCATTTGGAAATTGTTTGTGGTTTGTAGTTGCGATGTTGAAGTTTTTGACTCAGTTCTTGGGCCTGTTCCTTGTAGTCGCTTTTTTGGCTGCAATTTCTTTTCAATCTTAGAAACTGGCTGTAAGGAAGATTGTCGCGAAGGGGTTTAGGATGGAAACTGTTATATGACAGCAGACTGTTTTTCGCTGTGGGTTTAGTGAATGTTTTAGTTTCTATCTGCCCGTCCTTGATGAAAATAGTGAGGTCTAAAAAGTCGATACTGTTCTCATCTGAAGTAAATGTGAACTTTAGACATTCGTCCCTTGCATTGAGCCATTCTATGAACAGATTCAGATCCTTATCTTTCCTCCAGATCATTAGGACGTCATCAATATAACGCTTCCAGTAAATAATACTGAAAGCGAAGGGATTGTCAGCAGTGAATAGGTTGACTGTCTCAAAATTGCTTACATACAAAGCTGCCACTGAGGGAGCAAAAGCACTTCCCATGGAAGTTCCATGTTTCTGTAGATACAATTGTCCCTCAAATTCAAAATAATTTTCTATTAATGCCATTCGGCAACATTCCAGGACAAAGTGGCGTGGCGTGTGGTAGGACCATTCTTCCATGAAAAGTATGTCTTCAAGCACTTGCAGTGTTTTTCTTTGTGGTAGGCTTGTATATAGGGATTCAATATCCAAGCCCACCAAAAGCATGGTGGTTGAGTCGAATGGCATTTCTTGTATTTGGTTCAAAAGGTCTCTTGTATCTTTTAAATAAGTGGAGGTATTTTGTACCAGAGGTTTTAGAAATTGGTCCGCAAATTGAGACAGGGGCTCCAGTACCGAGCCTATCCCCGAGACAATCGGGCGTTCTGGTGGAGGGGATTTATTTTTGTGTGTTTTTGGCCGCGAGTAAAAATAGGGTGTTTTTGGTTCCCTATTGATGAGAAAATCTGCCTCTTTTTTGGATATCCAGGCATTGCACTCTGCTTCATACACCATTGCTGCAATTGAATTCTGTAGTCTTGGAGTGGGATCTGAGATGATTTTTGTGTAATACCTTTCGTCAGCTAATAGTGTTAGGCATTGTTGTTTGTATCCATCCTTTTTCAAAATGACAATTCCTCCGCCCTTATCTGCGGGTTTTATGACTATATCGTCATTCCTGCGTAGACTTTCAAGGGCTTGGCGTTCATTTTTTGTTAGGTTTTGGAAGATCTGGGTTTTTTTGATCTGTATTTCATCTACTTCCTTCATGATCGCCTGCTCAAATGTTAGAATCTCTATGGGTACCAGTGCATTCGGAGGGTTGAAGGTAGATTTCCTTCTTAAATCTGTATCACCTTCTTTCGTTCTTTGTTCCGTTCCTGAGAAATAAGCTTTCAGTTTTAGTAGTCTGCAAAATTCCGCTAGTTCGCATTTGACTTTGAAGGTGTCAAGATTGGGGGTAGGCACAAATCCTAATCCTTTATTAAGGATTTTCTGCTGATCTTCCGTCAGGGTTAGGTCAGTGAGGTTCACAATTAGTGACTCTGCTTGCTTATCCCCGGTTTTTCTGTTGTCATGCTGCGGGTCATAATGTTCCTCTGTTGGTCTTGCCAAGTTAGGGTTTTGCGACGTCCTCTTTGCTGTTGGCCCCTCCCTAAAAAAGGCTGCTGGTTCGAGGTGTCTGGGCCTGGCATTCGTAGATTCATCATGTGGGACATATCTTGGTTGAAAGGATTCATCCAAGCTCCATAGGGTTGCATATATGGCTGGAAGAAGGGAAACTGATTCCCACCATAACCTCTGCCCGCATAGTTGCGTCTTGGCCATCTGTTCCCTCTTTTGTTATTGAATTGTCGGAAGCTATTTCTTACTCTTCTGGTGGTTGAATATTCTGAACCATCTTCAGATCCATCTGTGGAATTTCTTCCTTCAGAGTCATTGTCGGAATTGTGGTCCGGTGGGGTGTACTCTTCTTTTGTATAGGGGTGCATTTTCTCTTGACTAAATTTCTTTAGATCTTTGCCCAATTTTTGTAATTTATTCTGCATTAGGTATTCTTGTGTTTCGTTCATTTCTTTATTGATTTCATCCAATCTTTTTTTTAAAGCTGCTGGTGATATACCTTTTTTTAATTCATTTTCACAGATCTGTATTTGGGCAAGCAATGCTTCTGAAAGTCTTTTGGCTGTTTTAACTATAAGTACTAAATAGTCCAAAGTACACTTCCACGATATGGAGGACCAATCGCGTCTGAAAGCTAAATCATGTAGAAATATTCTTGGTGCAGTTGTTACCCATAGACCTCGTGGTGCGGATTTTGCTCTTAAGTACTCAGTCATTATGATGCCATGAATGGCTGTCCTGATTTGATCCCTTTTCTTTTCCGATAGGCTACCCCAATCGTCTGTCTGGGCCAATGTTTGTGTAAAGTCCTGATTTTGTAGTAATGATTGTGCCGCCAAAATCTCACTAATGTCATCCCCAGTGTAACTCAAGCCAAGGTTGTCCTCCATGGTGTTCTTGATATAGCTACTAGTATTCAATTAGTAGCTGGTCGATTCTCCCGCAGCTGCGCGCTGCTTTATATCATCTCTATCAAAGGTAGGGAGGAGGAATATGTGTCCAGTCGTTTCCCCAAATATGATATGTACTATCAAGAATTAGACTAGGACACTTGTAACTACGTTACATGGAGTGGTATAGAAAACCCTCATAAACGCTATGATTTATCGTGAGTGCGGTATGTTTTGATTCTCCGCCCCTCATAGACGTTTGGCATTCGTCATTGGGTAATCTATTCGTGCAGCATGCCAGCCTCAAACCTGAGGACCACTCTGGAGCAGCGTAGCAGTGTCCAGAAATGAATTTGGCCGTTACCACTTGGGTGAATGTAGAAGGTAGGGTTATATTAAAAAACAAACCATCACCCGAGTGATCATTTTATTCAAAAAGAGGTGTGATTTGTAAATAAAATGGTTAGGTGTATACTTTCAGATCGAGTTACTGGATCTAGGTATATCTTTTGGAACATACAGTCGACATGTTTCAGCTCCGTATTACCCAGCCGGGTCTGTGGAGCTTTCGTCAGGACAAAACAACAGTAAGGGTACTTACACTAGTTGTGTAATATAGAAGTGGATTTTATTATATCCACTGTGTTAGATGAACAAGAAACTGTTTCCCTGGAATAGAAATCACAATATATAATGTTCTGTGAGATTCCTGTTAGGCACGCTTAGTAAACCACATTTAAGTAACATTCTTACTTCATTTCAAAAAACTTTGTTTTTGATGTATCGAACATACTAAGGAGGGCGTTTTGGCGAATTGCATAAGGGGATTTAAAAAGTGAGTGAAGGCACTGGTTCAAATGATTGTAAAGTAAATTTAAATTTGTAGCTCAGTTCTAAAAAGCCAACTTTAACGGTAGAATAATTATTCAGACACGAAAAAACGGTGCTTGGGCACGTAGATTGAATTACCTTATAGTTCACAAAGTCAGTCTTCCTCGGGGTTATTTAAACAGGCTAAAGTAAAGGAGAAGGCGGGTACTTATTAACAGGCCAGTTATGAGTTAGTTAGGTCAAAATCTGTTTTGAGCACTGCCTCGGCGTTCTCTTACCCGCAGTTTGGAGGATCTCCGACGTCTTGTGCTGGCGCTGCCCCCGGACACGGAAATGTGTCTGATTTCCGGTATTTCTGTGTTAGAGAGGGCATAAAAATAAACAAGAGACTACATTCGAATCATGGAATGATGTGGAGACATGAGGCCTGTGTGGCCTGATTCAACAAAATGTGTGCAGAGTTTGGTGTTATTCTTTTTTAGTCTGATGTTGCTTTTATGCTCACCAATTCTCAATTTTATTTTTCTGCAGGTCATTCCTATATATTTCTAGCCACAAGGACACA
Source organism: Lissotriton vulgaris (assembly GCF_964263255.1). NCBI lineage: Eukaryota > Metazoa > Chordata > Amphibia > Caudata > Salamandridae > Lissotriton > Lissotriton vulgaris. The sequence goes on along the minus strand of NC_141695.1, from coordinate 1,478,997,897 downwards.
AGATCATATAAATCAGGCCACACAGTGGAAGACATAAAATGGACCATCCTAGAAATGTTGAAGGATAAAACAGGAAATGCGGAGAGAGTCCTATATGAAAGAGAGCAACGATGGGTCAATCGTCTTCAAACCCACCTTACAGGGCTCAATGATACTGTCCCATGGCATCAATTTGCATAAATTATGTAACCTGTTTTGAACCTGAACCATTAACATTTAGGAAGCCCTACCGGAGAAATAAGTTTCCACCATGTACTTTTTCCCAGAATTGATAATGGTATTCACGATCATGGGCAAAATAATCATCAAGTTTCCCAACGTTCACTAAAATAGAAAACTCTAGGTTAACAATAATGCAAGACGTCTTTCTATGACTACAATATATAGAATCCAGAATGAGTCCTTCTTTAGTGTTCAAAGACCCGGCTGGGTAATACGGAGCTGAAACATGTCGACTGTATGTTCCAAAAGATATACCTAGATCCAGTAACTCGATCTGAAAGTATACACCTAACCATTTTATTTACAAATCACACCTCTTTTTGAATAAAATGATCACTCGGGTGATGGTTTGTTTTTTAATATGACCCTACCTTCTACATTCACCAAAGTGGTAACGGCCAAATTCATTTCTGGACACTGCTACGCTGCTCCAGAGTGGTCCTCAGGTTTGAGGCTGGCATGCTGCACGAATAGATTACCCAATGACGAATGCCAAACGTCTATGAGGGGCGGAGAATCAAAACATACCGCACTCACGATAAATCATAGCGTTTATGAGGGTTTTCTATACCACTCCATGTAACGTAGTTACAAGTGTCCTAGTCTAATTCTTGATAGTACATGCCTCCCCTGATCGACATATCATTCTAGGGGGTGATTTGAATATAGTTTTTGACTCTACACTCGATAGATCGGCGCAGCGATACCCGCAGACTGGGGAACTTTCACAGGCTGGGAAGGCTCAAATCACTGATATGGATCTGCATGATCTTTGGCGCACCCTCCACCCCACGGATAGGGACTATTCTTATTTTTAACATGCGCACCGGACCTACGCACGTCTAGACTACTTATTGGTTAGAGGACCGATATGTGCCGCTGCTACGGCGGCGGATATTGGGGTCCTGTCGCTGTCTGATCATGCGCCGGTCGTGGGCACATTTGCGCTTCCGACGGCCTCCCCCTCTCGGGGGGTGTGGCGTCTTAGGGACACCCTCCTGCATAAAAAAACGGTTGTGAAGCATATTGAGGAAGCGATCCGGGAATGCCAGGCACACAATGATAACTCGGACACCTCGCCAGCGACACAGTGGGCGGCGTTGAAGGCGGTTCTTAGGAGGGAGTTCATTTCCATCTCCTCAGCAGAAAACAGGGAGAGACAGCGCAAGAGGGAGGAGCTGACTTCCCAGGTCCGGGAATTGGAACAGGTCCATCGCCGTACCGGAGCTCCTAGGGTGTGGAGGCAGTTGAAGGCTGCCAGGAAGCTCCTGTCGGCGTTGGACATGGATAGGGCGGAATACGCGGCGCTGCGTCTAAAACATGCGTTTTACACGGGTGGGGATAGGTGTGGCAAACTTTTGGCAAATAGGCTCCGTATCGCGCACCAGCGTAACGTGGTGAAGGAACTGCTCGGCGCTGATGGGGTGGCGGTCTCTGATGACGCCGCGGTGGCAGAAACGTTCTGTAGTTTCTATGAGGCGCTTTACACGGGGGAACCCCCCTCGTCGCTGGATGCCACGGATTATTTGGAGTCAGTAGCCCTTCCGGCGCTGGACTCAGCACAGGCGGAACACCTCGAGCGCAGCCTACATGTGGAGGAGGTGATATCCGCGATAGCCAGGCTCAAACACGGGAAAGCTCTGGGCCCGGACGGTTACACGTCCTTGTTTTATAAAACCTTTTGCCCGGTCGTGGCCCCTATTCTCACCCGCTTGTTTAACTCCTTTTCCGAGCCAGGAGCCATTCCACCGGACCTGTTAAGAGCAACGGTCTCAGTGATCCCGAAACCTGGGAAAGACCGGGCCCTCTGCGGCTCCTACAGGCCTATCTCACTCCTGAATGTCGACCTTAAATTATACACAGGGATTCTAGCATCTAGATTGGCCCTGCATCTGCCGGGCCTGGTTGAGGCTGATCAAGCTGGCTTTGTGCCTGGCAGACAAACCGTCGATAACACTAAGAGAGTAGCACACATTTTGGAGAAAGCCTCGCGGATCCCGGGTGAAAGAATGCTGCTAGCGGTAGATGCCGAGAAGGCATTCGATCGGGTTCACTGGCCTTATCTCGAGCAGGTGCTCCGGAAACTGGGTATTGGAGACAAATTCTGTTCGATGGTCTTCAATTGCTACAAATCCCCTTCGGCGACAGTGAGAGTTAATGGGTGCAGCTCCCGTGGCTTTGCGATCGAAAGGGGTACTAGGCAGGGATGCCCGCTTTCCCCACTCCTCTTTGCTCTCTATATGGAGCCGTTTGCCCAGAGAATTCGCCAAAACCCGGACGCGATTGGGATCAAGATGGGGCAGTATGTCCGCACGATTAGTCTTTATGCGGACGACGTCCTGTTGACCTTGTACGATCCTAGACGGGCCCTCCCAGCTTGTATTCAGGAACTAGACGCTTTTTCGAAAGTGGCTGGTTTTAAGATGAACATGGGCAAGTCGGTGGCTCTGGATGTGTCCCTGGCCGCGGATACCAGACAAGATCTGCAGCGGCTTTTCCCCATGCAGTGGTCATCATCCCTGGTGCCGTATCTGGGGATTCTGCTAGCACCAACGTTGCCAGCGATGGTAACGGCCAACTATGCCTCTCTTAGCAGGAAAATCAAGGAAGAGCTGGGCCGCTGGAGTAAAAGCCTGCTGTCCTGGCTCGGCAGGATTGCAGCGGTCAAGATGACTGTCCTGCCCCAGATCCTGTGCCTCTTTCGGGCCTTGCCGCTTCAGCCTCCTGTGGGCTGGATTAGACAGACACAAGCCGACATTGCACGCTTCGTCTGGCAAGGCCGCAAGCCGAGGATGAAGAGGGTTCTTTCCACGCTGGCCCCGGAGGCGGGGGGCCTTGGTATCCCGGACCTCCGGAAATACTTCCAGGCGGCGCAGCTGTGCTACCTAGTGGAGTGGAGCAGGTGGGAATCCGACAAGCACTGGCTCTTTCAAGACCAGGCGATGGCGGGGCGCACCCTCCAGGAAGTTCCATTCTTGCGTCGGATTCATCGCCCCCCCAACCTCTATGCTTCCTTCGTCACGCGAGTCCCCTTGAGGGTGTGGGATACAGTCAATGAAGTTCGTGAATTCACCACGTTCCCTTCGCCTTTCACACCGATAGTGGATAACCCTGATTTCTCCCCCGGGATGGAACCAGGCGCTTTCTCCCACTGGAGGGCAGCGGGCTGCCGAGCGCTCTTTCAGATATATGGACCGGAGGGGGTGGTCCCTTTTCAGCAACTGAAACAGGAGTTCCAACTGCCTGAGTCAGATAGATTACGATATATGCAGGTTAGGCACTGGGCGCTTCAGTCTCAGGTGCGGGGCACTGCTGATCGTCAGATAACGCCATACGAGCGGTGGTTAGTGACCCGCACCTCTGATGCTAGGCTAATTACCGACCTTTACAAATTCCTGCAGCCCCCTCCGTTTCATTTCTATAACCCGGGTAGGGAACGCTGGAATAGGGAATTGGGAAGGACGCTTAGTCATAAAGAATGGGATCAAATTGCGCACCGGGCGAGACACTCTGCATATCATACAGGTCTCACGGAAACACTCACCAAGGTGTCCACGTATTGGTACTACACCCCGGAGAGGCTACACGAAATGAATAGGCATATTGAGAAGGAGTGCTGGAGGGGTTGTGGTCTGGTGGGGACCCTTACACATATACTTTGGGACTGTCCCGTGTTAGAGGCTTACTGGAAGGAGGTTCTCGACGAGATTGATGTTCATTTTGAAACTGAATTGCCACGCTTCCCGGCGTATGTATTGCTGGGCCTCCCGAATGGCCTGATATACCCGCTGAAGTCCCGCAGGGGCAGGCAAATTGCGATAGCGCTGGGTTCATTGATTCAGAACATCTTGATTCACTGGCGTGCCACCACGGTCCCCTCCATCACAGGCTGGCTGCACAGGCTTTGGCATGTGCTGGGTATGGAGAAACTATCGCTTATGGTGGCGGGGGACGTGGACCAATTTGATGAGCTATGGCAACCCTTTCATGCGCTTTTAACTACAGAATTTAGGGAACTCACCTGTCCGAGGTACCTCAGACTTCTGAGACTAACGCCACCGGTGATTTCAACTGACTAAGGGGACACAAGATCTGGGCTCACGGGGTGGGGGGCGTGGCGGGAGGGCAGGTTGCGTTTTGGCCGAGTACTGGACGGGGGGGAGGTGGGAGGGTGTTGGGGTGAGTTGGGGAGTTTGGAGGGAGGGGTTCTGGGGGTTGGTGGGGTTGGCTTCTTGCATTATTGCCTTTCATTTTCTGATCTGCTTGATGGTGTCGATTGTATTCAGCCCTTCTCACTTTACCATTGGACTTTTCTTTTGCAGTAGCCTTGTCCACCATCGCACTCCTAGATTTATACTCAGCTCTTTTCACCTGAATGTATGTAACCCTAACTCTCATGTTCCCTTGCCTCCTATGTTTTTTTGTCTTAATAAAATGCTTTAAACCAAAACTCACATCACTTTCCCCAGTCCTGAGGAAGACCCCTCAGTAGGGTGGCAACTTAACCTACATCTATAAGGGGTCGAAACATCGACTTTCTACATCTATACCTACCCATGAACAACAGAATAGGATTTATATGTTTCTATATATGGCATAGGTTTTTGAATGTTTTCTCATTTTGCTCAGTAATAAATGTATATGTGATGCCGAAAGATGTACTCTGCGACCTTACTGGATCTTTAAAAATCTCTTTCACCTAACCCGAAATCCTCACAAAACCACTTTTCCCCACCCCTTTCCTTTTTTCACTCTGGGCACGTTGTATATATTGTCAAAGATTTTTTGTCATACAGTACAATGATGAGGTTGTGATTAAACAGCAATCCTCGCACACTGTGTTTCTTTATTCTTTATTGTTATCTTTGTAAATTCAGTAAAATATTTTGTGTTAAATTCGAACAGTACATACTGGGACCCCTTTCCTTGTAATATCATTTTTGTTGTGGCTAATTTGTCGTTAATTGAAAAGTATGAGGGTATACTTTGGGCTGATATTTCCCTTTGTCTTTCTCTCGTTATCTCCCGCCTACCCTGTTACCCCTCTACGTTTCCTCTGACCTCATCTTCAAAGATCTCCATGTGCTCTCCCTGCAACCGTTGTAACCTATAACTGATGTAATCTTGGAACAATAAGGATATCATGTAAAAAGCTTTGATACCTTCGGGTCTAAGCAATTTTAATCCTGAATGCTGAGACTTGAGCAACATGTCTGATACCCAGTGGAGCTGCTAGACAGCTAATGAGGAGATTGGCCCTAGTTTCCCTCTCGACTGTCACCTACCCAGCCGGACATTGGGCACAGTTCTTCCTCGTCTCCCTGCTATGGTCCCCTCCTCTCCTACAAATCTCGTCAACCTCGTTTTTTGTTTATTGTACCATACTACTTTGCGGTAACTGATGTAACTTGTACCTCAAGGTTCCTCTGGCAAAGCGCTCTGATACATCCGGGTCTAGCCAGCGCTATATATAATCTTTCTAGATTTAACTTATAATGCAACGATCCTCTGGTTAAGCGCTCTGATACCTCTGGGTCTAGCCAGCACTATATAAACTTATCAAATCAACTAAACTCAAAACTGGTTCTCCTGATCGCTGAGACCTGAGCAACATGTCTGATGTCCGGTTGAGCTGCTAGACAGCTATTGAGGAGATGGGCCCTGGTTTCCCACTGACTGTCACCTACCCAGCCGGACATTGGGCACAGTTCCTCCTCTTCTGCTTGCTAATGACTCCTTCCTTCCCTTCCTTCTTCGAATTCTTGCAACATTATTTTTGTGTACTGTACCTTTATATGCTCTTGTAACTGATGTGACTTTTATTGTAACAATCCTAAATGTAAAGCGCTCTGATACCCTCTCTCTTGGGTCAAGTTTGCGCTATATAAAAGTTTATAAATAAATAAATAAATAAAATTCCAGTTTGGACACAGCCATATGCAAATCAGCCTTGACCATGTTCCCCATGGGAACATTCCAGCCCGAACTGCAAGGCCAGGTCCTCCCTGGGTTGGAAAACAAGCATCCTGGGACCGGTTTCGGGCCATCACCCCTCATAAGTCAAGCTAGCTTGAAACCAGTGGCGTAGCAAGCACAGGACTCACACCTGGGTATAGACTTCCCACTTAGGGTGAAAATGCGACAATGACTGGGGGTGAGTGGTTGAAAAGTTTCAGCACTCTGTCCATCATCTTGTTGTGTTTGCTATGTTTGCCCTAAGTAGCCATGGTTATGCCCAAGTGTGGTTTCTTTGCTCACTGTCCAACTGGATTCAAGCTAGCCTGGCTTATGAGGGTTAATACCCCGAAACCGGGCCCATGTTGCTTGATTCCATCCAGGGAGGATCAGGCCTGGCAATTGGGGCTGGACTGTTCCCATGAGGAACAGGGTCAAGACTGATTTGCATGTGGCTGGGTCCCAACTGGGGTGGCATAGTGAGAATAAGAGTGATGGACTAAACCAGATCTGTGACTGGGTGTTAGTGGTTGAAAAGTTTCAGCACTTCGTCCATCATCTTGTGTTCATCCTACACACTAACTCACCATATATTCTGCACAGTCACCTTGACATTGCATTGGCAGTCTGATACTGCTCACCCACCATTCACTGCTGACTCTGCTCTCACACACCATGGACTTACATCTCACCCAGAACTCACATCTCTCACCCTGAACTCAAACCGCTCATCTTGCACTTATACTATTGACTTACGCTCATCTTGCACTTATACTATTGACTTAACACCCACCCTACACTCACAACCTCTTGCCTTGTATGGGGTAACCCTGTGCACTCACACAATTCTCATTCTACTCTGAACACACATCAACCACCACGCATTAAGGAACTTTCACCCTGCACTCAGACACTTATCAGCCTTCATTTATGCACCACTCACCCTGCACAGAGAGCTCTCACACCATGTGCTCCCACACCTCCTGTTATTAATCCATAGGCAAAACCTAATGCATTTACAAATGCTTTTTGAAAGAGCACATGAGCAAAGAGTTTAACAATTAAATATACAATTTAAAAATAAGAAGAAGAATGTGTCCAGCTTATTTTTAGAGTTTTGGGTCACTTGCTGTTAGAACCGGGGTCTCTAGTTGGCAGGGGTATGCACCCTAGTCCAGGTAGGGACCACCTCTTCCGACCTGGTAGCTTGGCGCAGAGCAGCAAAGGCGTAACCTCAGAGGCAATGTGTACAGTATTTGTGCAACACACAACGGCGATGACACAGTAAAAACACTCACAAAAGGAACACCACACCAGTTTTGTATAAGAATAAGAATTTCTTTATCTAAAAGATATGCGAGAACCAAAAGCAGGTAAATCCAGCTCCAGGCAAGATCAATAATAAAAAGGATTCCAGTTTCCAAGCAAGATCAATAATCAATAATAATGAATCCAGTTCCCAGGCCTGATCAATAATAAAAAGGATTCCAGTTTCCAAGCAAGATCAATAACCAATAAGAATGAATCCAGTTCCCAGGCCTGATCAATAATAAAAAGGATTCCAGTTTCCAAGCAAGATCAATAACCAATAAGAATGAATCCAGTTCCCAGGCCTGATCAAATCACCAAAAGCTCAGGTGTGCCAAGGGCTCCTGCTGGTGATGCCTTTCTCACAGTGTCCTTGAATGGCAAAAGTTCTCTTGAGGTAGGTTCTTATGGTCAAAATTCACTAGGGGAAAGTTCTTAGGCCAAAGCTCCCTTGTAGCGTAATAAGTGTGCCTCTCATAGAAAAGATGCTCCCAGCGTAAGAAGTGCGGCTGCCCAGGCGCTGCTGGTAATGCTAAAAAATGCCCCAGTGTCAATTACCAAGTAATTATTATTATTATTATTATTATGTTTCTTATATAGCGCCAGAATCGACCCCCGAAGGGGTATCTCCGCGATTGCCTTGGGAACCCGTCCTGGCTTTTCCCTGTGAGATAGCCCCTACAGGGCATCCCCAAGGTGAAAGCCAGGCATCCTGCCGCGGGAGGGCCGTTGTGGAGATTAAGCAAGCTTAATGCCCAGAGTTGCAGAGTGTGAACCCATGATTAGGTCAGGCACCGAAGCGAGAATTATCGAGTCCATTAACATTTGAGCTCAAGACCGTGCCGCGTGGGGAATTGAACCCTAGTCCCAGGTCTGACCTCTGCTTCAGGGTCTGCCTGCTCTAACCAGTGAGCCACACTTCTCCACATTATGCCCCCGTAGGTCGGTCAGTGAAGGACGGGTCCCAGCCAAGCACAAAGCTCACACTCCAGGTACCCGGCCAGCCTGCACCCCGCCCCCTCGCAGTAGCCTGGTTGCACTGAGGCGTTACCTGGGGTGGTGGTTGTGGGTTTGGGTGCGAGGCTCCTCTCCCCCTGGGGCCTCGGCCTCAGCAGGCACTGCACGGGTGGGAGTCACGGCCACACAGCGCTCCTTTAGCACAACGCTTAACAGTGCCTCCAAGTCCGGGGCAACGACGGAGCCTCCTGCCACGCAGCGCTTCGCTTCTCAGCCCTACACAGCGCGCTCCGGTCCCAGTGGCGGTGACCTCAGGGCCAGTTTCAGTCTGCTTGTGCCAGAAGCAGAGGTAATCACAGAGCCCTCATGAGGATCACGGGGCAAGCATTGCTGAGGGCAGGCACAGCGTTGCAGGGCAAATCTTGAGAGTGTTGTTGCTGTTCCAAAGGGAAGTCTTTAAAACGCTGTGGTCCAAGGACAGGTAGTTTCCTTTAGCTTAAAATGGGTGCAGTCCCAAAAAGGCAATCTTTAAAAGGTTGAAGTCTCTTTAAAATGTGCTTCAAAGAAAAGTAGTTCCTTTGGGATGTTGTGGAGACACTCTGGTGGTGATGTTGCAGTCTCCCATGCAGGGCAGGATCAGCAGATAGTAGGGCAGCTCAGCAGGTTGTGGGACAGCAGTTCCTTGGAGCAGTCAGCCTCCTTCCCCGTGGCAATCCTCTTGTGCAGCAGTCCTCACTCCAGCAGGGATTCTTCCAGGTCCAGCAGTGTAACAAGAATGTGAGGCCAGGACCCTCCCTTATATATTCTACAGTCCAGGGGCTAGAAAGTGGTGGAAGTCTCTGGAAGGGTCTGGGGGCAGGGACTTCTGGAAGAGTCCAGGGAGTGCTGGTATGTTCCCTGCCTTCCCTGACCTAGCTGTCACAGTGACGAGAGACAGGCCATTAAGGCTACAGTGGGCAGCCCATCACAGCTCATCCCAGGGAAGAGGTGTGAATCACCACTCCCACCTCCCAACCCAGGCAGGCTATCAGTATGCAGAGGGGAGGGGGGAGTCTGCAGAACCTAATCTAAGTGTAGGCAGGAAAAGGTCCACTTTATAAAAGTGGGATCCCTAGCGTAGTAATGCTCAAACCCTATATATCATTGGAAAGGGTTCCCCGCCCCGAGTCCAAAAAGACCAAACATAACAGACTTATTAGGTCCATGTCAGAAGTTATCCCATAAGGGGAGGTTCCCAATATTAGCCTATGGAGGATTAGCCTTACTACGGTAACAGTGGCTTGTGGCAGATATGTCAGCCTCACAAAGTTTTAGGGGAGAGCACCCGCACCTAAGCACTGTTTAGCAGTGGTGAGGCGCCCAGAGTCCTAAGTCCAGCAAAATGTAAGGTAAAAATGGGAGGCAAAAAGGGCAACTAAGGCTGACAGGTCTAACACTTGCTGTATGCCTATTTGCCACCATTTGTAGCGGGGTAATGGTTAGTAGTTGGTGTTGGTACTGGTATTTGGCAGCTCTGGCAGGGACCATAGGTAGTGCAAGCTGTAGTGGTGCCACTGAGAAATATCTTGGCCCTGGCATTTTTTTTTTACATACTAACCACTGGGACTGAAGATTTTCTTTGTCATCTTACCTTTGGGCTAGCCGATGCACAATCTTCGATCCAGTTCAGGTTGAGACTCGAGACATCACTCAATACATTACCATACTTACCCTTCTTCTGCGTATATTTTGTAATATTCACTCTGCTGAAGTGTTTTATGTCTTCCTACGCCTCTCCAGGTGCAATGTATTCTACGCGAGTTTCAGTGCACTCTTTCTGATGGCACTCAATTTGTTGCATCAGTTTCCAGTAGCACTGTATTCAATGATAATCACAATATATACTTTTATGGTTTAAATCTTTTTATTGATTTCCAACAAAGATTGAAAGGGAACAGGACCTCCTACTCCTGTTAGACAGTGCATTTAGGACATTAAACAGTCAGCTATGTTGATAGTAAAGGGTAAATGCTAGGAGCGGGACAACAAGAGGGAACTCTCGGACATGGGAGACAGACCAAGAACAAACCCCTACCCCTCCCCCCTCCCACCCCCTGTCCACAAAACACTAAGAAAGGGAAAGAGAAAAGAAAAATAGTAGCTGTCATGCCCCGATCACCGTGTTTGCCCAGGGTTATGTTTATCAGGAATCTCTGTGTCAGCCAATCGTAGAAGTCTCAGGTAGCGGGGGCAGGACAGCTCTCGGAATTCCGCCGTAAGCAGGGTCAGGAAGGGGCGCCACAGCTCGGGAAACTCGTTCCCTCTACCTGCCAGTGTGAGGGACAACTTCTCCATCCCCAACACAATCCAAAGCCGTTGAATCCACCCTGAGTGCGGGGGGACCAGTGGTGAGCGCCAACGTGCCAGTATGTTCTGAGTGGCGGCCCCCATTGCAATGGCTATGAGGCGACCTCGTCTGGATTTCAAAGGATACATCAAAGGTTTGGGGAGCCCCAGGAGTATGTAGGCAGGAAAGCACGGGAGTTGCGTGTCAAGGTGGGAGTCAATCTCATCAATGATCGGGCCCCAATATGGTTGGATGCGGTCACAGCTCCACAAAAGGTGTTCCAGGGTGCCTAACTCTCCACAGCCCCTCCAGCAATGATCGCTATTGTGAGAATCTAAATGGTGGAGGCGTTCCGGTGTGTAGTACCAATAGGTGGCAACCTTGGTTAATGTCTCAATGAGCCCTGCATGGTATGCCGAGTGGCGGGCCCTGTAGTAAATGCCACTCCATTATTTATGGGACAGGGCCCTGCCCAGTTCACGCTCCCACCTCACCCTCCCAGTATTGTATGTATGAGTGGAGGCCGCTAGTAGGTGCCGGTATATGTCGGAGATTAAGCGTTTTCTGAGGAGCTGGTAATCAGCCATTTCTCGTAGGGAGTTAGGCAGCGTTGAGCTCCCGGTCGAACTTGTGGTTGGAGTGCCCAGTGTCTAAGCTGCAAATAGTGCATTCTATCCTTCTCAGGTATGTCGTAGTGTGTTTTAAGTTGCGGAAACGACATGATACCTTCTAGGTCGAATAAGTTTCCTAGCGACCGGCATGGTGATAGGCGCCAGTCCACGAAGGCCTTAGAGTCGATTCCCGGCATGAAGTCTGGGTTGTTGAACAGTGGGGTGAGTGGGGAGGAAAAAGTCGTCAGTGCGTGAGCGCTGGCAGTTCGGTCCCAGGCCTCTAAGATTGTGCCTATGATGTAAGACACGTAGAGATTGGGTGTTCTGTGTCATCTCCGGAGAAAGGGAATACCCTGCAGGGGCATGCCCGCAACAGCCTGGTCCTGGAACAACCAGTGTTTTTTGGATTCCAGGCACTGCCATTCTACCAGGCAGCGGAGCTGTACCGCATTGATTTATTGCTGTAGATCGGGAATACCAACCTCACCTTGTTCCGGGGGAAGAACAGCCACTGCATGATTGAACCGGGGTTTGCGGCCTTGCCAAATAAAGCGTGACAGTTCGGACTGGGTTTGTTGAATCCAGCCTGATGGAGGGCGCAGGGGCAAAGTCTGGTACAGATAGAGAACCTGAGGAAGGACTGTCATTTTAATGGCAGCAATCCTGCTTAGCCATGAATGGGGGTAGTGTTTCCATCTACCCAGCTCTTTGCGAATCGAGGTCCGCAGCTGATCGTAATTTGCTACAGCAGTATCTGGGAGGGTTGGGGCCAGAAGGACTCCTAGATATGGGACTGTCGTGCTGGACCACTGAACCAAATTTTCTTCCTGCAGATTCGCCAGTGGTTGTGTAGGCAGAGAGAGGTTTAGGGTGATCGATTTATCTGTGTTCATTTTGAAGCCCGAGGCGAGCGCGAAGGTGTGCAGATCCACAAACAATGCTCTCAAAGATTGGATAGGGTCGGAGATGGATATCAGTATGTCGTCAGCATATAAGCTGATCTTGTGATTCCGGTGATGAGAAGGTGATTCCGGACTCTCTGAGCAAGTGGCTCCATGTAAAGTGCAAACAATATTGGGGAGAGAGGGCATCCCTGCTGGGTGCCCCTCTCTATGTGGAAGCGGGAGGATGTCTGGCCATTTACTCGCACCGTAGCCTGTGGGAGTCGGTAGTAGTTCAGGATGCGGGTTCAAAGGACCTCCCCGAGGCCGAACCCACGTAGGACCTGCTCGAGGTAGGGCCAATGAACCCTATCAAAGGCCTTTTCTGCATCTATTGTTAGTAACATACAGTACTCCTGCACACAAGAGGCCGCCTCGTTAAGGTGCAGGACCCGTTTCATATTGTCGCTCGTCTGGCGTTGGGAGATGAAGCCCGCTTGGTCGGCTCCACCAGCTGAAGCATTTATGGGCCAAGTCGCGTCGCGAGAATGCTCGTATAGGGATCACTGAAATAATATCTACTACCAAAATATCGAGTTCCCATAATATCGATGAAAAAATATCGAGGGACATAATATCGACTTTCAATCTTCACTAAGGTAAGTACAAAAATATTGAGTTTTAAATATCGCGTGTTAAAAATATAGACTGTCAAAATATCGATTTTTTTATGTCTTTAAAATAAGTTAGAACTATTATAATATTGAATATATTTAATATAAACATTGTTAAAATTATTAAATAATTGTAACATTATTACATAATTAATGTAACATTAAAAATTATTAATAATAATACATATATATATAAATACATGTTATTAATAAAACATATAGAATATATTTACCGTAGCATAGCAAAAGGTATAAATTTAATGTAACCACTCCAGTGGGTGCTACATTAAAGAGATCGTTGGATAGCGTAGGGGTAAAAATTACTATTCCCACTTCAGTGGGTACAAGAGTAGGGAAAGCGTTGGATAGCGTAGGGGTAAAATTTACTATTCCCACTCCAGTGGGTGCAACAGTAGGGAAAGCGTTGGATAGCGTAGGGGTAAAAATTACTATTCCTACTCCAGTGGGTGCAACAGTAGGGAAAGCGTTGGATAGCGTAGGGGTAAAAATTACTATTCCCACTCCAAAGAGTACAACAGTAGGGAAAGCGCTGGATAGCGTAGGGGTAAAAATTACTATTCCCACTCCAGTGGGTGCTACAGTAGGGAAAGCGTTGGATAGCGTAGGGGTAAAAATTACTATTCCCACTCCAGTGGGTGCTACAGTATGGAAAGTGTGGGATAGCGTAGGGGTAAAAATTACTATTCCCACTCCAGTGGGTGCAACAGTAGGGAAAGCGTTGGATAGCGTAGGAGTAAAAATTACTATTCCCACTCCAGTGGGTGCAACAGTAGGGAAAGCGTTGGATAGCGTAGGGGTAAAAATTACTATTCCCACTCCAGTGGGTGCTACAGTAGGGAAAGCGTTGGATAGCGTAGGGGTAATAATTACTATACCCACTCCAGTGGGTGCTACAGTAGGGAAAGCATTGGATAGCGTAGGGGTAAAAATTACTATTCCCACTCCAGTGGGTGCAACAGTAGGGAAAGCGTTGGATAGCGTAGGGGTAAAAATTACTATTCCAACTCCAGTGGGTGCAACAGTAGGGAAAGCGTTGGATAGCGTAGGGGTGAAAATTACTATTCCCAATTAATTATTTTAAATTAATTACCAATTATATTTTATTTATTTACCAATTAATAATTAATTTCAAAATATAATTAATTTACATAATTATTTAATTAAAATTAAATTACTTCCCACCCTATTCCCCTATAAACACACAACCCGCTACAGAAAATAAATTACTAAAAATTATTTATTTATCAATTATTTATTTTTAATTAATTACCAATTATATTTTAAATATTTACCAATTATTATTTAATTAACAATTAGATTAAATTTACATAATTAATTAATTATAATTAAATTACTTCCCACCCTATTCCCCTATAAACACACAACCCGCTACAGAAAATAAATTACTAAAAATTATTTATTTATCAATTATTTATTTTTATTTAATTACCAATTATATTTTAATTATTTACCAATTATTATTTAATTAACAATTAGATTAAATTTACATAATTAATTAATTATAATTAAATTACTTCCCACCCTATTCCCCTATAAACACACAACCCGCTACAGAAAATAAATTACTAAAAATTAATTATTTATCAATTAATCATTTTTAATTATTTAACAATTATATTTTAATTATTTACCAATTATTATTTAAGTAACAATTAGATTAAATTTGCATAATTAATTATTTATAATTAAATTACTTCCCACCCTATTCCCCTATAAACCCACAACCTGCTACAGATTTATATTACACAAATATTATTAAATATTAATAACTTACCTTATTTTCGATATTTTTGTTGTCTATATTTTATCTAGTCTATATTATGTCTAGTCTATATTTTTGATTCGATATTTTTGCTATTCTAGTCGATATTACTCGATATTTTTGTTGTCTATATTTTGTCTAGTCTATATTTTGTCCAGTCTATAGTTTTTTACTCGATATTTTGTCCAATCGATATTTTGGAATCGATATTATGTCTGTTTACCCTCGTATAGAGCTTAAAGTCAATGTTTAGGAGGGAGATTGGTCTGTAAGCGCCACAGGTAGTAATGTCTTTATCAGGCTTCGGAATGACAGTGATCGAGGCCTCCAGCATTTCCGCTGAGATGGCGCCGGGTTGGGCGACGAGTTGAACAGGTCACGCAGAAAAGGGGCTACCTGCATACAAAAAGCCTTATAAAAGGCTGCAGAATACCCGTCCGGGCCGGGTGACTTCTCGAGCCGAAGGCGGGAGATGGCTGCAATGACCTCCTCTAGCCCAATATCTCGATCAAGGTGGGCGGCCTGCGCTGCATTCAGAGATGGGAGGTGCGCAGCGTCTATATAGTCGAGGCCACTTTGTGTGTCAAGAAAATCACTCGAATAGAGTGAGGCATAAAAGTCCCTAAAGGCTTCCGCTATAGCCACGTCATCAGAAGTGAGTTCGCCTCCCGGTTGGCGAACGGACTGCACTCCCTGCCGCTGTCTCATCTCCCGGAGCTTTTGCGCCAAGAGACGGCAACATATATCCCCTCCTGTAAAATAGGAGCGTTGGAGGCAGAGAGCCGCATATTCAGCCTTGTCTTGGTCCAAAGCCATGAGCTGCTTCCGTTCCGTGCAGAGATGGCGCCAGGCTCTGGCAGCGCCAGTGCATTGATGCATCTGCTCCAACTCTCCCACGCGCTTTGTAAGCTCTGCCCGCTTTTGGCAAAGCTCTTTGTTAATGGCTGAAAAAATCGCAATGAATTCCCCCCTCAGTACTGCTTTGAGTGCCAACCACTGTGTTGATAAGGAGGTGTCTTGGTTGGCATTGAGAGTCAGGTATTGGGAAACTAAGTTCATGATCTTTAACCCGCCGAGGCAGACATACTCGAACCCCCTCCTAGGTGGAATCCCACTCGAGATAGTGAAGACCTTTGAATACCTGGGTATCACCTTGGGAGAACTCTTGGAATGGGATTCGCAGTTGGCCAAAGCCGCACTAAAGCTAACAAAGGTGGTGGGGGGGAATCCAGAAGCTGCATAGAGAGTCCGAATTCAAGCCTGCGGCTCCAGTAATTAAAATCTATAATCTTCAGGCTAGATCGGCAGCTCTATATGGGGCCAAACTTTGGGGGCATCAAACATCTCAAAATTTAACTAAGGTGGAACCCGCATTTGTGAGGAATATACTGATTCTTCCAGTAAGTACCCCACTTGTACCACTGCGCATGGACCTAGGGCTACTCCCTATTGAAGAGTTTATGCCTTTAAGCCCGCTATTATATTAGAAAAGATTGTGGTCCGTGCCGGAACTCGTCTGCTATAAAAATTAATTCAGGGAAATTTGGGATGCATTGAGAAGCAAGAATATCAGGTGGCTGGCCCACATAAAGTTAACTAGTCATCTGCTAGGCCTATCGGAGCTTTGGGAAGCCCCGGAAGTCGCTTGTCCGGAGATATCGAAAGCCAATTTGAGCAGTCACTATAAGAACCATAATTTAGCATCCCTGCATGCGAGTTCCGAGGGGGGCAGATTGACCACTGAGTTCCTCCATGTTAAAGTAGATTACAAAAGAGAGGAATTTTTTGATTTAATATTCCCTGCAGTAGCACGAAAATTGTATATGCAATTTAGACTAGGCACTCTCCCACTCAGAGTGCTCACCAGTAAATGGGACAGAACTATGAGCAAGGAGTGCCCGGCCTGTGGCTTTCACCTGGAAAATGAAATTCATGTTTTCTTTTTTTGCCCAGCGTACAAGGGTCCACGTAAGCACTGGCTAATTGCAACCTGTAGAAACATAGGTTTCCGCCAGTGTGCACATGCATTTAGGGTGTTAAAATAGGACACGCATCCCCCCATTATTTTTGCTGTTTCCCGCTTTTTGAATGCAATGTGGCACAAACGTAGGAAATTGATTACTGTACCTAGCGTCTAGCACAAGTTTCCTGTTCTAACACAATATTATGTTTGATAATGAATTCTAGTTTAATCTCTGTTTTACTTTGTGCATAGTACTGTATGCATTTGTAAATCTGTATATGTAATGTATTTTAAATGCTATTCCTATTTATTATTTTACATTTTGTATTATATGCATTTTTATGAACTTTTATGGCCCTTGGTGGCCGAAATAAAGATATCGAATGGAATGGTATTGGGAAATGGCTTTTTTGATTCTGTCAATGATGGCTGTCTGATGCAAAAGTGAGTCGCGGAGGCGCCAGTGTCGCTGTGGCCGTTGTGAGGTGGGAAGGAGGAAAGAAGCCAAGACAGGGGAGTGGTCAGATAGCGATGCAGTAAGGATGTCGTGTCAAGGGCTAGGGCCATCAGTGAGGTGGAGCATAAGAAATAGTCAAGCCTAGCATATGTCTTATGGGCTCCAGAGTAGTAGGTAAGCGATCGGCTACGTGGGTGGAAGTGGCGCCACAGATCTATTAGGCCTAAGTCTCGGAGTTGCGCCAACCCGGATTGAGAGAGGGCCCCCACCTGACTAGAGCGCTGGCATGAGCGGTCGGTAAGGTTATCAAAGATGAGATTCAGGTCCCCCCCCAGGAGCAAGCACCATTCAGTGTTCACTGTGGCTTCAGTGAGTGCCTCATGTAAGAATGTATCTTGGTTCTCATTAGGAGCGTAGACCGAGTCAATTATAAGGGATACACCGGCAACCTGGAAGTGGTAAGTAAGCAAGCAACCCCTAATCTCAGCCTCTTTCTGGAGCACCCTACCTTGAAAGGAGTGAGAGACGAGTATGGCCACACCTGCTCTTTTGGCAGAGAGCGAGGAGACAAAATTGTGTGGGAAATGATCGGGATTTCATCCTGTGGTGATCTTTATGTGATATGTGGGTCTCCTGTAGGAGGCAGATGTCAGCCCCCAATTGTTCTAAGTAATTAAGGACCGCTCGTCTTTTAATAGGGTTATTCAGGCGCCGCCCGCCGTCACCGATCTACAAACATGGGTAGTAGCACATTCTGGAGGTCACTGGTGATCATTTGGCAGTGGAGTCCTCTCCCGCTAGGGCCAACGTGCAGACAGGGCCTCCTGCTGACTTTTGATGATTTCCGAGTTAGGCGGGCGCCACAAGCGCCGCCGCCTGCTCTGGCGCTACCAGCCCGATGGGGAGGTCCCTGGATTTGCGGTGGATCCATTGTCATCCTCCTCCGCCGGGGGTTGCGCCAACCCTAGCAAGCTGCAGGCCTCCGTGAGAGAGCGGATTTGGTGAAGCTTCCCTTGTGTCGGAAGATCTGGCGAAAGGGGTGCCCCCAGGAGTATGCGATTCCCAGTTGTCGCAGGTGTTCCGTGACTGGACGAAATTGTCGGTGCCTCTGCAATGTGCTCAAGGCGAGGTCCTGATATAGCAGTGCCCTCTGTAAGATATGGGGTGGAGGGACCTCGCTTTAGTGAGTATGGACTCTTTGGTCTTAAAGTCCTGTATGCAGACCAGGATGTCAGCGTTGGGGCCCCGAGATGGTCCCACTCTGTGCGCCCTGTCTAGAACAGCGTCGGAGACCTGAGACTCTCCCAGTATAAAGCGGAAGAGGCCTTGCGAGAACTCGAAGACGTCGCAAGTGTCCTCAGTCTGTTTAACCCCTCAAATTCAGATGTTATGACACCGGGGGTGATTTTCTAGGTCTTCCATCTGCGTTTTAAGGTCAGTATTTTGTTCCTGGAGCCTGATCACCTTCTGTTGCAGCGTGGTTTGATCCAAGATCGTGGCGTCGTGTCTCTCCTCCAAGGAGGCCACCCTCTCCCCTAGGCCATCCACATCTCACTGCAGCTCCTTGACCTCGGCAGCGAACTCCGTCTTGACCGACTGAATGTCCTCTCTTAGGGTGAGGAACAGTGACTCCAGGAAGGCTTTCTTGATCGGTTCCTCTCCTGTACCTGTAGTGTTCCGACCTTTCTCCGCGCCCGGGGCTGCTGTCACCATGTCGGGGTTTGAGAGAGAGTGTTCAAAAATGTCCTTGAGGCCCTTCGGCTTGTTCTTCCTGCCCCAGGACATGCCACTGGTCCTCTACGAGCGGCGACCACGTGGGGCAGACGTCCCGGTGCGGGCTTCTGGGTGCTGCACCAATGCCGCGGGGCAGGCCGGATCGCTCTCACCTTCTCCACCAGTGCCTCCAGTCACGGAACGCCAGGATCCCAGGATGGGTGCCACGGAGCTCTGCTGAGTCGGACTGATCTCGTCTGGCTCCTCGTTCGGCCTGTGCTCTAAAAGCCATCCAGGCGCCACTCCGCTAGATCGGGCGTGCGGGGTATGGCTACTCGCCCGGCACTGCCCGGTCGTCCGTCCTCAGTGGCAGGGGCCCTCGCGCGTCGGGCGCGGTGAGCAGTACCTGCCCCCTCCTCTATTGTGCCACGCCTCCGCTCTGGGCCGCCTGCCCCCCCCCCCCACGGGGTGCTGCCTCAGCGAGGTCTCTCTTTTCCACGGGCCGCTGTGCCACAGAGCCGGGGATCCGCACAGGCCGGGACGGCCACCCAACGCCTCCTCGGGCCCCGCAGCAGGAAACCACAATCGGGAGTGTCCTGGCCAGACACCGCAGGCCTGGGGCAGGTCCACTGCAGTGGGGGCCTCGTTGTGGCGCTCAACAGCCGCCGCGGGTCTCGTTGGTCCCCAGGCCGCGCTCCTCAATCCAGGCTCCCCAGTCCCGGTGGGGTCTTCCGGCTGTTAGGCGACGCCGGGTCGTAGCTCCAAAGTGGCTGAGGTTTCTCGTGCTGCTCGTTGGGCAGGCTCGGCCGAGGTCGCGGTGTTGCAAGCCGGCCTCGGAGGTCCGTGATAGGTGCCTCCCCTGTGATCCAGGCCTCGACCGCACCAGTGAGGGCCACCTCTTCGCTCGGTGTTGCGCCGAATTTCGACTACAGACACGTCCGTGGAGCCTCCGATGACAAAGCAGGACAGCTCAGGTGCTCGGCTCGCGGGGTCAGCGCCCCCAGATTGCCCAATGGTGCTAGTGGAAGCTGGTTTCGGTGGACGGCGGGCAGGAGCTCGGCGAAACATGTCCTACACCAACGCCATCACGCCACCCAATATATACTTTTAGATGATTTGTGCATGAACACGTGCCTATGTAGTGTATGTAGTACATGTCAAATAAACATAAACACCCTGTCTTGTAGTTGTTATGTTATTTGATTATGCAATTTTTAAAATTACGCGCACAAGTCACCCACGAAGGGGTATCTTGGTGCAAAGCCATCAGATAAAGAGAGCTACCCTTGAAATAGGGAAGTCTTGAGTAATTTCCTGAAGTGGAAGTAGTCCTCACTGATAAGTAATTGCAGTATCTAGTTATTCCAATAAAAGGGAGCAAGGAAGGAAAATTACCTGCCTCCTGACCTGGACTTTCTGAAACTGGGGACCTTAAGCAAAGCCCTGTTGCATGATCTTAAGATCCTGGAGGGGGTATAGTGAATGCCCTTTGATGATAGATAGGTAGGCCCTTTACCATATAGAGCTTTGTGAGTTAAACAGTAGATCTTTAAAAAATAATTCTGCTTCCCACAGGTAGCCAATATAAGGTCTGTAGAAGAGGGGCAGATGCCGTTCCATGAGGAAGGTTACAAATAAGACATGCAGTGGTGTTCTGTACTACCTGAAGCTTAGATAGCAACTTCGCATCGGTACATGGTTGTGATGTGAGGCAGATTGTACCGTGTAGGATAGTACTACATATGAGTACTTGATGAGAATGACAACATGTATTTGATGCCAATCTTGTGAATTAAGGAAAAATTAAAAGGTGATATTTAGGTGAAAACAAGTTATTTTAAAAAGTAAACGTTTTTGTTTGTGTAAGTTACATTTCTGTGCCAAAATTATTTATACTAAATGAAATGCTGTATTTGGAAATAAATGTAGGTTTTCAGGAAAATGTCAAGCCGATGGTTGGGAACAAAATAATTGCATTTATGTGCCATATTTGATGATGCTATTTGAGAGTTAATTGATCTGCAATGGTTAGGACTTTGTGGATTTTATTTCCTTGGTGACTGAGTTAACTTGCTGCTTTTGTGGATTCTGTTTCCTTGGCGACTGAGTTAACTTGCTGCCATTTCAGTTATTTCATGACTTACACATAGGCATTTGATCATCCACATTGTTAAATTGTTTTTATTACAATCTTAGGGGCATATTATCAAGAACAGAGTTAAAATTATCGCCGGTTTAGCGGCAGAAAACTGATGCTGTTCCACAACAGAATTAAGACCTGGCTCTTCCCTTAAGTCTGAAAATCTTGAGGGCATATTACCAAGCAATAGCGATAATTATCGCTATTGCTTGGTTAGCGAGAAAAAATTATCGCTGAGCTGCGGCGATTTTTATCGCAGATAAACCTTGGTATTACCAAGGTTAATCGCAAATGCGATAAAAATCGGAAATAATGCATGAATATCGCTGAAAAGTCAGCGATATTCAGGCATTACCGAGCTAATGCTCTTAGCCATGTTATCCACCTACCATTGGATAACATGGCTAAGAACTGCTCAGGGGCAGGTGTTAGCTTTTGGAGATATTCGCGCTTACCGCGAATATCTCCAAAAGTTGGTAATAGGAGATAGAGATGTTAGCGACTGTTTCCAGTCGCTAACATCTTGGCACGCCCACTTTGCATATTATTAGTGATAAATATCACTGACATGCAAAGCGGGGCCCAAGATGGTCACTATCTCCTACTAGCTGTCGCTAACTGGTGTTCGCGACAGCTAGGTAATAGGGAGATCATTTTATCTCTGCTTTCTTGGCTTTTAAAGCCAAAAAAGCGGAGATAAACCCCCTTGATAATATGCCCCCTGGTTCTTAACAGTGATATAATTCTTCTCTGTAGTCTGCCCTTTCCTACAGTTAACAGTCTCTCTCCCGGTTCTCTCTATCTCCCAGGGCTAGGATGCACGCAAGGTTGTAGTGCGCTCTACAAATACCAAAATAATAATAATAAAACTGCCGCTAAAGCGGCGATAATGGGCTTGATAATATGCCCTGGAGAATTCCAATAGAAGCCCATGTTCACACCAGAACATGGACTTCTATTGGAATTCTCAAGGGGATATTATCAGGCCCATTATCGTCGCCTTAGCTGCAGTTTTCTGCGCTAAACCGGCGATAATTTTTAACGCCGTTCTTGATAATATACCCCCAAGTGCTGTTGTCTGAGAGTGGACCACGTAAAATTGTTGTAACCTTAGGGATATGTCTGCTATCTGAACCTTTGAGATCTCTCACCTGAGCAGTGTTTTAATTGTCTGGCCCTGTGACCATTGTCTAACCAGGGTTGAACACTGCTGTCTACTAGCTGGAGGTGGATTTATGGAACTTTTCCTTTTTAAATGATAACTTACATCAAATTGAATACCCACATTAAGCAAACTTCCTTTAAAATGTATGGGATTTTACCCATCTTGTAGGGTGATTGGAGTGAAAAGTTCAGTTTTGCCTCCAATTTTAGCAATTTTTGGGAAGGCTCACACGCAAGAACACCTTGAAAAAAAAGGAACACTTACTGAGTGGTGTTACAGGACTGCTTTTTACATCTATTATTGTTTTTGCCACAACCTGTATTTTTTATTTTTTATTTAAAATTGGCAGCTTGCTTCTTTTTTTCTGAGCTTTCTTTGGTAGTGCTAGCCTCCCTGGCCCGTTGGGAGGCTTATTCTTAGTATCCAGTGCTTGTTTTTTCCTTATTACGCAATGAGATGCTGCTTAGAACAGAGCGGAAAACGTGTAGCCTTGTAGATACACCCCTTTAAACTTGTGCCCTACTAAGCACAATTGGGTGTCATTTTGACAATGGGTCCAAACCGAGGTGTTTTTCTACTTCTCGCTACTACCTTGCAAGTGTGTGTGCCCATGTTGAAGGGCGATGAGCATTAGCTTAGAACATGAAATGCTGCTATGGTATCTTTTGTATGAAAGTAGGTATAAAATACTGAAAAGGAATTTTAATTAGCTTTTCATGATGTCTAGTTTATTTTCCTAGGGGTAGCATTTGAGCGAGAGAACAAATGACACATTTGTGTGCTTTCCCTTGTGCTGGAGTACAATTGGCTGCCATGAGCCAGCGCAGGCACCCTTGCATCCTGTTGCAAGGGTGCCTAGTTGCAGGGTTGACGGACAAGTTACTTACCTTCGGAAATGCCTTATCTGGTAGAGTCATAATCTAAGCTGCAGGTTCCTTACCTTTCAACTTCCAGGTGTCAGGCTGGATACAGAAGATTTTTGATAGCCGAACCCTTGTGCACCGGTAGATGGTGTCGGTCGACTCTGTGTGAACTCGTAGGCATTGTGTCTGCCATCATTGTGACATCTGCGTCATCGATATAACCGCCACTCCAGCGCTCTGACGTCTGTACTTTTCATGACTTTCCACAGCAGAAGTGCAGAGCCATGAAGTGACTGACCATGATGTGTTAAAAAAGAAACCTAGGGCCCTGAAGGGGAAACAGCCCTGACACTAAAAACAATTCTGCAGTGTGGGGAGGATGGGTGAGTCGGTAAGGAATCTGCGGCTAGAACATATCTTTACAAAATAAGGCGTTACCGAAGGTAAGTAACTTGCCCATCTGATAGAGACATCTAGACGCAGATTCCTTATCTTTGAACAGATACCAAACAGGCCATCCCTGCGAACCTAAGAGGCCAGGCAATAGTGTCTGGCAAATGTGTGCAGAGATGCCCACGCGGCTGCTTGGCAGATATTAGATATGGGAACACCACATTGGAGAGCTGTGGTGGCTACTTTTGCCCTGGTAGAATCGGCTATGAGCCCTTCAGAAAAATCTTTCTCCACTAAGGCATAACAGATTTTGATACAGAGGATACCCCAGTGGGATATAGTCCTCTTATGGACAGCACACCCCTTCTTTGCACCCACGTATCCTATAAAAATGTGGTCATCCACCCAGAACTCTTTGGTTCTATTGAGGTAGAACTATAATGCTCTTTTTGTGTCCAGACAATGGAATTGGTCCTCTTCCTTGAAAGGGTGTGAGGGTGCATAGAAAGTGGGCAGAATAACCGACTGCCCATGTGAAAGTGTGTTATCACCTTAGGCAAAAAAGATGCCCTTGTGAGCAGTACTACTTTATCTAGAAAGACCGTCAGTTAAGGACGCTGTGATGATAGTGCCTGCAGTTCGCTCACCCTCCTGGCAGAGGTTATTGCCGTTTTTTTTTTTTTTTTTTTTGTGTCCTCATATTCGCCCTTGGTAACCATATAGTGACGAAGAAGTATAGAAGATGACTGAGGCACTGGCCCAGGTAAACTGGGGGGGATTTAGATGGTACCTGACAGCGTATCCCACAGTGCCACGCATCCCAACCTTGTCCTCATCCAATGGAACCAACAGGGTTAGTGAACTGCTATGTACAACCCATTTTATAGCCAGAGTCGGGTATATTGGGTATGTAAAGCAAAAAGGGATCAAAAAAATAAAAATAAAAATAAATGATCCATCCAAGCAGCACAATCATAGGACTTGGGGGGAAAAAAAATAAATAAAAAAAACCACGATGTTCTGGCCTATAGTTACCAGTTCAAAAGTAGCCAAAATCTCCTCTTGTGTTGGTTGCCTACTCTAGCCAGATCTAATTTGGACATCTGTAACATCGCTGCTCGCCAGTCTGTATAGAAAGGAGGTGTCTTGTCTTTCCAGCGTTTACAAATTTCTCTTCTAGCTAATAAACAGCTATAAAAGACCAGTTTTTTACTTATACCTTCAATCTCAGGTATAATACCAAAGAAAACTAACGTGGGGCAGGGACTAACTTGTAGACCAATTGCTAGTGAAAGGGAGGCACAGATTTCATTCCAAAAAGATGTTATATCGGGACACTCAAAGAACATGTGTACGTCTGATGCTGCTAGTAAACCACATCTAGGGCATGCAACCTGAGCATTATTGGTGAACTTTGATAGACGTAGTGGAGAATAGTACGCTCTATGCAGTGTCATCAAGTGATTACGACGAAGCCAGGAAGGTTTTACAGTCTCCCCCAGAATCTTAAAAGATTTGAGCCACAAACCCTCTACATCAGTGTTAGGTATATATGTTTCCCAAAGGGAATGGGGAAGCAAAAATTCACCATCAATATCATCTAGTATAAGGTTGTACCAAAATGTTATCTCTTTTTTAAATGGAGGTTTGTCCATCATATAGGATACTAGATTATGATCAGCACCTAATTTATGCCTACCCCTTCCTAGGCTGTAAGCTTGAGACCAACTCTGGATTTGAAGATATTTAAAGCGTGAAAAGCGAGTTCCTATTATTGAGCTCAAGGTCTCCCATGGAAGTAATTCTCCATCAACAAACAGGTCCCCCCAAGCTAAGATCCCAGCCTCTCTAACTGGGAGGGCTAAACTGTCCAAAAGCCAAGATGGAGCACCTGGGGAGTCCCATAACGGGGCCCTACTCTGGTAATAATCCAAATTAAGTGTACGTCTTAGATTTGTCCATGTTTTAGCTAAGTCCCTCAGCACCTTTAACTTAACCTTCTTAAAGTATTTTGGGTCTCCAAATTTTAACAGAAAGTTTGTTGGCCCAATTTTTTCCCCTTTAAGAAGTGCCTCGAATAATTTACCGCTTCCTACGTTATTAGGGGTCTTTAAAATCATCCTAATATGGGAAAATTGGAAAGCCCAGCCGTATATCTGAAGGTCTGGTGCTGCAGGGCCTCCTTTTTCTCGACGCCGTCTGATCTACTTCCAGGATAACCTGGGCGTACGACTATTCCAAATGAATCTATTTAATTCCGTTTGAAGTTTGGCAATCAAAGATGGATCAAAGAAAAGAGGGGTAGTGTTAAACAAAAACATAATCTTGGGTAAAATAGTCATTTTGACCAAATTAGATCTACCTATCAGGGAAATAGGAAGAGCTGACCATGATCTCAGCAATCTTCGAGCTTCCTTAGCCACTCGGGCAAAATTTAACGGGGCGATCTTATTAATATCCGTATAGATATTTAATCCGAGATACCTAAGGGTAGCACTTGGCTGTACTCCTACAACCGGAGCAGATTGGTTTGCAAACCATAATATCGGTTTTGGAAGCATTCACTTCATAGCCGGATATTGCTCCAAACTCTTCTGCAATAGATATGACCGTAGGGAAGGCTGAACTAAACTCAGATGAAAAGATAAGAACATCGTCGGCGTATAGTGCGACTTTCCGCTCCCAACCTTCGAAAATAAAAGGTTTTATATTAGTATTATCCCGAATCAGTTGCGCAAAAGGCTCGATATATAAATCAAATAAAAGGGGTGAGAGAGGACACCCTTGACGGGTTCCTCGTGTAATATCAAATGGCTCCGTGAGCTCCCCGTTAACCAATAATGAAGCAGAAGGATTTTTATATAATAGTTTTACTGCTCGTCTAAAATTCTCTCCCAGATTGAACCTTTTTAACTCTTCTTCTAAATACACCCAGTTTACCCTGTTAAAGGCTTTGGTGGCATCCAGGGTGAAAACTGCTAGCGGAAGTGATGCTGAAGTGGCCATATCTATTGCACCAATGAGGTCATACGTCAGTTCATGCAATTGCCTCTCTTTCACAAAACCTTTTTGATCCATATGCAAGATGTTGTTTGCTACACCACTCAATCTATTCGCAAGTACAGCTGCAAAGATTTTGTAATCTGTACTGAGAATTGAGATTGGTCTATACGACCCACAATTAGATGCGGGTTTACCAGGTTTTAAAATCAGGGTTATAGAGGCCCTGTCCCAAGAAGCAGGAGGTAGGGCACCTTCTAGTAAGATGTTGTTAAACAGATTTGTAAGGTAAGGAAGAATAGTTGGACTTATTACTTTGTATATTTCGGAGGGTAACCATCTGGTCCTGCTGCTTTGCCTTTTTTACTTTTCGAGATGGCAAAGCTAACTTCCTCCGATGTAATGGGGCCATCCAACATTCCCATTTGTTCAGGGGTTAGAGCCCATAAAGCGATCCTGGATAGCCAGTCCCTTGCTTGATTGGGTTGTACAAAACTATCTTCTTGATATATCTCACTAAAGAAAGTCCTAAAAGCGCCACTAATTCCCTCATCTGTAGAGTATAATCTACCATCTTTGCTGATGGCACTAATATTATTTCGGACCCTATCAGTCTTTGACTTCCAGGCAAGGAGCTTACCAGCACCTTCCCCATATTCGAAGTGAGCCAGTCTACTAGCCTCCCATCTCTCTAAGACCCGTGCATTCAAGACTGAGGAAAGATCTCCTTTTAGGACTATTAATTTTTCTTGCATCCCAACAGGTATGGACCCTATTGATGTTAAATTCCTGGTAATCTCTTCTTGAAGTCTTGCTATCTCCATTTCCAGAGAGGCAACTGTTTCCCTATAAATCTTACTTTTATGTGCAGATATATTAGTTATATAGCCCCTTAGGGTTGCTTTGAATGCGTCCCATGTTATTCCAGGTGGTGCAGACCCCTGGTTAAACTCCCAAAAGAGATTGACTTCTTGATTTAATGCCTCTGAGATATCCGAAGAGAAAAGTATTGATCTATCGAACGACCAGTATTTTAACGAGGGCCTGGATGGAACCTCCAACTCAAGCAAGATGGCAGTGTGGTCTGAGAGATGGAAAGGTAGATGAGAAACTGATTTTACGTATTTGACTAAATTTTGATTAATCAGAATGAAGTCTATCCGAGACTGATGATGAAATTTATAATTTTTAAAAGTGACCCCCTTCTGAGACCCATGTAGAGTCCTCCATATGTCGATATAGTTCAGAGTTTTCATAATATTTAATAAAAACATCCTAGTTTTGGATAAAGTTATAGCCCTGTTAGTGGAAGACTTATCTAATAATGGATCTAGAACAATATTAAAGTCGCCTGCTAGGATAACCGGCTCAGAAAATGCATATAGTTCTGCAAAGAGAGATACCAATACTGATGGATCGTCTTGGTTTGGACCATAGTAACCTACTATCGTGAATGGTGAGCCCGAAATAATAACAGAAGCTATTGCCCATCGACCATTCGGGTCTACCTGTTTAGTGACTAGCCTAGCCTTGATAGATTTTTTAAAAAGAATGGCCACCCCCCTAATGTGTGAGGTTTGAGATGTTATAACTCCAAAATCTATCCATCTATTCTTGCTCAACAGGTTTTGCATTTCCGTTTCTGCTAAATGTGTCTCCTGGAGCACTAATACCTGTGCAGCCGAATCTCGAAGATATTGCATAATATTATTTCTTCTCGGTGAGGTACGAAGCCCATTAGTGTTCCAGGACAAAATACGTAGATTATGCATTACAGCAAGAAAAGAGATATCCTATAACTCAAAAACCAATACTGCCAAACTCCAAAGAGAAAACTATAAATTGAGCGACTCCTTTCGTTTTTTTCTAGAAAGTGCTGTAAAGGACGTTTTAGAGGACTTTTTTTTTTGCTTTTTGCCCCCCCCCAACCCCCCACCCACCCCATGCCCCCCCACCCACAGAGGTTATTGCCACTAAAAAAGCTGTTTTGATAGTGAGCATCTGTAGAGGGCAGTTTTGAAATGGCTTAAATGGGGCACACATCAGAAAGGTGAGGACCAAATTAAGGTCCCACTGTGGCATGATAAAGGGGAAGGGGGAAAACAAGTGGGTTAACCCCTTCATGAATCTCTGCAGCAGAGGGGATTCGAAAACAGAAGGCTGATCAGGCAGCTGAAGAAAAGAGGAAAGGGTTGACAGGTAGCCTTTTAGAGTGCCCAGAGCAGAGCTCTTCTGTGCCAAAGAAAGAATAAACATGAGAATATCTGACAGTGTGGCAGAATGGGGGTCAACAGACCACGCTGAATAATATTTATCAAAATGTACTCCATCGGCAGGTGTATACCCACTTCATGGAGGGATGCCTAGCAGCCATAATAGCCTCACAGACTTCGAGAGCTGTCAACTGTCGCTGCTCAATCTCCATGCAAGGAGGCAGAGGTGGATATTTTCGGGTGGAGGACCCTCCCCTGCTGCTGCGAACAGAAGATCCTCACTCAAGGGGCAGCCAGATTAGAGGATCGATGCACATTGCAAAAAGCTTGGGATACCAGACTCTCTGTGTCCAGTTAAGAGCCACAAGAATGACTTTTGCCCGGTCGCTCCAGATCTTCTTGAGCACTCTGGGCAGGAGTGGCATGGACAGAAAGGCTTACAGGAGGCCTGAGCTCCATTCGCAACAAAAAGCACCGCAGAGCGAGAGCCACATTTGAAACTCCAAAGTTCAAAACTGTTGATATTGCGTGCTCTTTTCGGAGGCAAACAGATCTATCCAATGCTCTCCCCACTGTTGAAAGAGTCCTTGAGCCCTCTCTGGATGGAGATGCCACTTGTGATCCTTTAGGCACTGTCAGCTGAGTTAGTTGACTTTGGCATTCAGGGACCCAGCCAGATGTTGAACCACCATAGAAATGCCCTGTTGTTCCAGCCAAGTCCTGAGGCACAGGACACAACCCCGCCCTGCCCTGCTTGTTGCAGTACCACATGGGGGTTGTGTTTTCCGTGAACACCTGAACAAGCCTTTCCTAGATGGACGGAAAGAAGGCTTTTAGTGTCAACCGGATTGCCCAAAGCTCCAACAGGTTTATATGGAGCCGAGCCTCCGACAGAGAACAGGGTGCTCTGACCTCCACCTCTCTTAGATGGCCGCCCCATCCCATACGGTACGCATTCGTCCCTACTGAGTGGTTTAGATGGGAAAGGGAGAGGTGTCTGCCCTTAATCCATTCACGGTTAAATAGACACCACTGCAAATTTTACACAGTGCCCTCCGAGATCTGAACTAGGTCGGTGAGATTCCCCCTATGCTGTGCCTATTGGAACTTCAGGTCCCACTGCAGAGCCCACATGTGCCATCTGGCATGGTCGAGAAGTAGGATGCAGGAGGGCATGAGGCCCAACAGCCTCTGAGTCATTCTCACCAGAATTCACGATAGAGACTGAAACATCGGTATCATAGGCTGAATATCCTGGACTCACCTCTCGGGAGGATAAGCCCGAAACTGCTCTGATGAAAGGGAGCATCTAAGAGGGAATCAGACGTGACTTTGGCACGTTGATAGTGAACCCTAGTGAATGTAAGAGGCTCACCATAGTCTGGAGGTGGGAGACAACTGCCTGGGACGAGCCTGCCTTCAGCAACCAGTCATCGAGATAGGGGAAGACTGTTCTCCTAATCTCCCTAAATGGACTGCGACCACCGCCATCACTTAGGTGAACACCCAAGGGGCACTGTTGAGGCCAAAGGGGAGCACAGCAAACTGGAAGTGCTCTTGGCCTACCGTAAACCGCAAGTGGCAGCAATGGACTGGCAGGACGGGAATGTGGAAACAGGCATCCTGCAAGTCCAACACTAACATCCAGTCTCACAGGTCCAGAATAGAGAGAACCTGAGCGAGGGTGAGCATCTTGAATTTTTCCTTCTTGAAGAAGTAGTGGAGGGCTCTGAGATCGAGGATAGGACGGACCCTGTTTTTGTTGGTTTTAGCACTATGGGCACTTTACCCCTGATATTTAGTGCTAAAGTGCATATGCTCTCCTGGCAAATAATGTAACTGGATTAGTGTTTTCATTTTTGGCTTATTTGATTTACTACTTAGTCGCTAGTATAGTGCACTGTGTGTGCTCAGGGCCTGTAAATCAAATGCTGCTAGTGTGCCTGCAGCACTGAATATGCCACCCACAAAAGCAGCCTTTCAAAGGGTTCTCAGACCTGCCACTGCAGTGTCTGTGTGCAGTTGTGACTTTGAAACCAAGGAGAGGTGCTCCATGAGTCCAAAGGACCAGAGCACCTAATTAAGAGAGTAGTTAAAAAACAAAAATCCCTTTGAACTATTCAATGTATTCCTTATAGAACTAATAACACTGTTACCCTTATGTCAAGCATACAGTTACATACCAAGACAACTCACAAAATATAAAAATGGAACCACTCTACTCAAGGTGTGAAAGTACTTATTCACAAGTTTGAATACATCAAAATAGTACATCAAGTTAAAAAAATACATTAAAAATACAATACATATAATGTATTGAAATTAATTCAGAGACCTCAATGAGAAAAAATTAAAAAATCTCATCGCAAGCTCAAAAAAAAAAATACATAGATATGCAAATCCCCTTGAAAGGAAACAACATGAGACATTACATTTTACATTTAGGTTGTTATTTTGAACAGTATTTTGACAAACCCTAGCAGGGTAAGACCTTACCTGTCTAAATGGCCACTGTCACACACATACATTTAACAAGAATCACTGAGTCGACGTGTTTCGGTGGTCATAAATGAATAGGGCCACCTTCTTCCGGACTAACAATCACTTTCCTTAGCCACACATCAATTGTTCAAAACTCACCTGTGCCTCTGCACTCAGTTTGGTATGGCTCCCACGTATGTGTGGAGAAGAATAACAATTTTGTTGTTTGTCACTTTAATATATTATTCTGTTGTCTATGAACAAACACCTGTTTCTTCGGAGGTTCAAACTCTGGTCGAGACAACTCCCTCAAATTAAAATAGTGGGAGAATACCCATTCGTTGTATTGGCAAAAACCGGAACACGTCTCAGTTAGTCTTAAAAATACTCTGGTCGTTCAAACTTTCAGAAACAACGGATAACTATTGCTGTCATAACGAAGAGGAAGTGCCGGAATATGTGGGGCATCGAGAGCTATAAAGCCTACCCAGATGTGTTCCGGTATATTTTAATAAAAAGGATGAGTAATTAGACCTGCTGCCGTTGTTTCTGAAAGTTTTTGAGCAACCAGAGTATTTTTAAGACTAACTGAGTCGTGTTACGGAAAGTGATTGTTAGTTCGGAAGGAGGTGTCCCTATTCATATATGACCAACGAAACTCGTCGACGCAGTGGTTCTTGGTAAATATGTGGTGTGACAGTGGCCATTTAGACAGGGAAGGTCTTACCCTGCTAGGTTCTGTCAAAATACTGTTCAAATTAACTATCTAAAGGCAAAATGTAGTGTCTTGTGTGGTTTCCTTTCCAGGGGATTTGCATATCTATGTATTTTGTATTTATTGAGCTTCCTAAGAGTTTTTTAAAATCTTTTCTCATTGAGGTCTCTGAATTGATTTCACATTATGTGTATTGTATTTTTAATGTATTTTTTTTTACTTGAAGTACTTTCTATTTTGATGTATTAAAACGTGTGAATAAGTACTTTCACACCTTGAGTAGAGTGGTTCCATTTTTATATTTTGTGAGTTGTCTTGGTATGTAGCTGTATGCTTGACATAAGTGTAAAAGTGTTATTAGTTCTATAGGAATACATTGAATAGTTCCAAAGGGAATTTTGTTTTTTTAACTATACAGTTGTGACTGCCATGTCAACCTGGCAAGTGCACCGAATCGACAACCCCTAATCTTCCCTTTTATTACATGTGAGTCACCCCTAAGGTAGGCCTGAGGTTACTCTGTGGGCAGGGTGCAGTGTATATGAAAGGTAGGACATGTACTGATGTGTGTGACATGTCCTGATAGTGAAATACAGTGTATTTCATTTTTCACTATTGAAAGGCTAGCTGTCCCGTAGGATAGAATGGGAGGCACTTTAGAACATCTTACAAGTACATTTTCCCATTGGGACAAGCTAATGAAATGGAGTTTAGTATGCCTAAACTTAGAATGTAAAAATGAATCTTTTAGCAAACATGATGTTTATGTTATGCTGTGAGGAGGAACTGCCAATTCGCTATGTGCTCTACTGTGTTGGCCTACTACTTTCTACTTCTTTCTTGGGCACGGAAAGGAATGGATTGTACCTTCATCATACTGATGTTAGAATTTTCTCCAAAGGCTTGAAGTTGAGCTTGCCTCTTTTTGGAAGTCTCAGGGAGATAAAAGACTTCAGAAAACTCGCTTGGATCAAGGAACCTGCCAAGAAAAGGATCTGGAAAACTGCCAAGAGGAGTACTGCCCTTTGCTGTGCTGTTGCTTTGCTGGGTTGGACTGCAGTTGCTGCTTCTGCCTTGGGCAGTGAAAGGACTGGACTGAACTTTCTTCACTTGTTGCTCTGTATCTCCAAAGACTTGAAATAGACCTTGCCTCCTGTTCACGAAGTCTCAGGGACAGCAAAGACTTAATTTACCTCTGGATACTGCCTCTGGAATGTGGGTTTCAGTTGCCACAGAGGGGAAAAGCAGCCGACACTGGGTAACTTACACTTACAACGCATCTTTTACGTCGCATTCCGTTACAATGCGGATTTTACAACGCGGGATCCATTACAACGCATGTCATTACAATGCATGGCATTACATCGCAGATGCTATTACAACGCATACCATTACATCGTAAGTATTGGTAAGTTTTATTTTTTTTTAAATTTTATTTATTATTTTATAATTTACTTAATTATTATTAATTATAAAAAAATATTTATTTCGTTTTAAAATATTATAAATTAAATATATTAATTTAAGTAATTTTTTAAATAAGTATGAGTATAGGAGTATATGTTTAGGGGTGTTTTTAGGTTTTATGGCAGTGTTTGGGTTTTGGGGTACAGGGGTGTTTTTAGGTTTTAGGGTAGGGTTTGGGTTTTGGGGTACAGGGGTGTTTTTAGGTTTTAGGGTTGGGTTTTGGGTTTTGGGGTACAGGGGTGTTTTTAGGTTTTAGGGCAGTGTTTGGGTTTTGGGGTACAGGGGTGTTTTTAGGTTTTAGGGTAGGGTTTGGGTTTTGGGGTACAGGGGTGTTTTTAGGTTTTAGGGCAGGGTTTGGGTTTTGGGGTACAGGGGTGTTTTTAGGTTTTAGGGTAGGGTTTGGGTTTTGGGGTACAGGGGTGTTTTTAGGTTTTAGGGCAGGGTTTTGGGTTTTGGGGTACAGGGGTGTTTTTAGGTTTTAGGGCAGTGTTTGGGTTTTGGGGTACAGGGGTGTTTTTAGGTTTTAGGGCAGTGTTTGAGTTTTGGGGTACAGGGGTGTTTTTAGGTTTTAGGGCAGTGTTTGAGTTTTGGGGTACAGGGGTGTTTTTAGGTTTTAGGGCAGTGTTTGGGTTTTGGGGTACAGGGGTGTTTTTAGGTTTTAGGGCAGTGTATGGGTTTTGGGGTACAGGGGTGTTTTTAGGTTTTAGGGCAGGGTTTGGGTTTTGGGGTACAGGGGTGTTTTTAGGTTTTAGGGCAGGGTTTGGGTTTTGTGGTACAGGGGTGTTTTTAGGTTTTAGGGCAGGGTTTGGGTTTTGTGGTACAGGGGTGTTTTTAGGTTTTAGGGCAGGGTTTGGGTTTTGGGGTACAGGGGTGTTTTTAGGTTTTAGGGCAGTGTTTGGGTTTTGGGGTACAGGGGTTTTGGGGTACAGGGGTGTTTTTAGGTTTTAGGGCAGTGTTTGGGTTTTGGGGTACAGGGGTGTTTTTAGGTTTTAGGGCAGTGTTTGAGTTTTGGGGTACAGGGGTTTTTTTAGGTTTTAGGGCAGTGTTTGGGTTTTGGGGTACAGGGGTGTTTTTAGGTTTTAGGGCAGTGTTTGGGTTTTGGGGTACAGGGGTGTTTTTAGGTTTTAGGGCAGTGTTTGGGTTTTGGGGTACAGGGGTGTTTTTAGGTTTTAGGGTAGGGTTTGGGTTTAGGGATAATTAAATTATATTTACCATTTTAAAATAGATTAAAATTTATTTATTAAATTAAATTAATAATTTAACAATAATTACATTTATAAATTAAATTAATTAAATTAAATAAAAAATTATTATTAATTTTATTTAATTTCATTATAAAAAATATGTACTTTAAACTAATTACTTTTTTAATTAAATGAAATTAATTTCTATTTTAATAAAATTACATTTATTTAATATATAATATTTATTAAATAGTTATTATTTTTTTAAATTAATTAAATGACAATTTTACAATGTCTTTTAATTAAATTTTTTTAAATAAATTAATTACAATAAACTTAATAACATTTTTAAAAAAAGGTATACTTACCTATACTTACGATGTAATGTCATGCGTTGTAATAGCATTTGCGATGTAATGCCATGCATTGTAATGACATGCGTTGTAATGGATCCCGCGTTGTAAAAACTGCGTTGTAACGGAACGCGTTGTAATAGAACGCGTTGTACTGACACCAAAGCTAATGAAATGGAGTTTAGTATGCCTAAACTTAGAATGTAAAAATGAATCTTTTAGCAAACATGATGTTTATGTTATGCTGTGAGGAGGAACTGCCAATTCGCTATGTGCTCTACTGTGTTGGCCTACTACTTTCTACTTCTTTCTTGGGCACGGAAAGGAATGGATTGTACCTTCATCATACTGATGTTAGAATTTTCTCCAAAGGCTTGAAGTTGAGCTTGCCTCTTTTTGGAAGTCTCAGGGAGATAAAAGACTTCAGAAAACTCGCTTGGATCAAGGAACCTGCCAAGAAAAGGATCTGGAAAACTGCCAAGAGGAGTACTGCCCTTTGCTGTGCTGTTGCTTTGCTGGGTTGGACTGCAGTTGCTGCTTCTGCCTTGGGCAGTGAAAGGACTGGACTGAACTTTCTTCACTTGTTGCTCTGTATCTCCAAAGACTTGAAATAGACCTTGCCTCCTGTTCACGAAGTCTCAGGGACAGCAAAGACTTAATTTACCTCTGGATACTGCCTCTGGAATGTGGGTTTCAGTTGCCACAGAGGGGAAAAGCAGCCGACACTGTCACCAACACAGCTGCGGGCTCCGTGTCCTGAAGGCACCACCACACTTTGCACCGCAACCCTGGTCTCACCGATGACGGCTGCTGCCACCAAGCTGCTGCTTGCACTGCGACCTGTGGGCACCGTACTTTGCACTGCCTCACTTCACTCCGCCGCCCTGGTCTCACCGACGACGCTGTCCGCTGACCTCGACACAATGCTTACGACATCATGCAGAGTTGACCACTGCCATCTGCTGGCCAGCACGTGTACTGCTATCAAAAAACTTCTGGATCCAGTGTGACGCCTGGTAGATCAAAGGTACGGAATCTGCATCTAGATGTCTCTATCAGATTGTATTTGTGTAGGAAGGGACACTTTTCTGCACAAAATTAATCATTGACAGCATTTTCCCTTTTCTATGGGTGTTGCAGAATGTAGCACGCATAGAAAGAGGAAAAAACAAGGAGGAATAAATGTATTTCTCCTCGCTGCGCCACTCCTACACCTCCTCTTTGGAGGCGTAGGATTCTGATGCATTCTCAGCTTTACAAAACGTTGTAAAACTGGAAATGTGTCAGGTTCCATGGATGTTGCATGGGAACACACAGCAACACCCATGAAACGCACTTTAATGCAGAGCAATGCGTGAAATGGGCCCAAAATTTACAAGGCCATGATAAGTCACGTAGGGTGACTTTACGTGGTCTTGTAAATATGGGCTAACCCATTGAGCCCTCGGTGCATTAATAAAGTGACACACCGGCAGCGCAATGGCTTGTAAATAAGGCCCTAAAAGTCTGTAATTTTGCAAATGAGCTGATGGACACCCTAATATCTACAATACAATGGTGTTGCTGATCTCTTTCCAAGAACTGTCTCACAATTAAGCTACCTTGAGCCATGTAGGCACCTTTTCACCATAGTACAAAGGAATGTACATGATGTCTAACATAGGTTTTGTCTTGAAACTGTGCCTTTGCAGTGCAAAATAGATACAATTAGACATATTTTAAATCTTTTCCACTTTGCATGTGTGCTGCACTATACTTTACAGCACATGCTTATATTTTGAAAATTTCGAGAAAATAAAACTTTTCTCACTACCATCAAAGGAGCGTACATTTGGGTGCAAAGCCCAGTGTACAAATGTTTAATAGATAAGGCTTTGCATCAAAAACCATGCATAATAGCATTGGGGCACACATTATGGGACTGCCCTAATATAAGTCATTTGTGCTCCCATGACGGAATTTAACACAAAGCAGCCCAAAATGTTACTTTGTGTTACTTTTAAAAAACCAAATCAACACTTTGTGCCAGTTTGTGACATTTCTGGTGGCTTTGCACTGGTGCAAAGTGTTGCTAACTCTGGGGCATATTATCAAGAACGGGGTTAAGATTATCGCCGCTTTAGTGGCAGGAAACTGCTGCTAAAGCGGCGATAATGGGCTTGATAATATGCCTCAGAGAATTCCAATAGAAGCCCATGTTCACACAAGAACATGGGCTTCTATGGGAATTCACAAGGGCATATTATAAAGCTTATTATCGCCGCTTTAGCGGCAGTTTCATGCTGCTAAAGCGGCAAACATCTTAACTCTGTTTCTGGATAATATGCCCCTTTGTCTCTTAATAATTTGTCTTCCTAGTCTTGCTTGCACTGAGCCCATGCCCGAAGTTCGGGCAGAGGTGGGACATGTCTATTGTTGTCTGGTGCCCAGCCCTGGCAGCAGGTCAAAAAGCACTGCTGTTGGGTGAGCTGGGCACCTTGTGCATGCCCTTATGTGCCCATACTTTCTGCTCACTTTGCCACTGGATTCAAGCAAGCCAGGCTGAAGACGGCTGGAATGCCAGAAACCGGTCCTCGGAAGCTTGTTTCCGGTCCAGGGAAGGCATGGCTTGGCAGTTCGGGCTGGACTGTTCCCATGAGGCACAGGGTCAGACTGTTTTGCATATAGCCATGTATGAACTGGGGTGGCAGAGTGGGCTAAAGAACGGTGATGGATTAAACCCAGATCTTTTGACTGGGTGCGAGTGTTTGATTGGTTCAGATGGTCCGTCCATCACCACCCCCTTTTGTACCGCATACTTTCTGTGTGTCACAGTCCAGAGACAGAAGAAGAAAAAGAAAGACAAACCAGGCAGCAAAAGAAAGTGGACAGAGCATTAGTGTGAGAGAATAAGAGAAAACGGTGAGAGAAAGAAGAGACTATTGTTTGACAGCAAAAGGCGTTTGGCAATATGCTGTGTGGAAAAGACCACAGTGATGGGATGAGAGTAAAGATTGGGCACAGACTGTCAAACCGGAACATTAACATAGTAGTGAGGTTGAACAGTTAGGTTGAATACTGATGGTGTCATCCCTTGGGGAAAAAAACAGAGGCCTGCACCCGAAGAATTCCGGCTGCAAAAAGTCCTCATTGCTTCTTCCTTAGCCGAGGGCAATGTTGCTGGTAAAATAAAGGGGCTCCTGGTGGTACTGAAACTCATTTCATGCCATCTCCTTCCTCGGGACAAGAAGCCGGTACTCTGGATGAAGCCTGTACCCTTTTCGTCAATGAACAAGAGTGCTAATGAAGATTGGAAGAATGGGGAGCAGATATACCCAGGTCAGAACCTTCCTTCTGGCGATTACTGGGGATCTACATATAAATGTTTCTGTCCCACAGCACTGACTGTAAGAGACACTGGCTGCGTCATCAGGTTTCCAGCATTTGTCAAACAGAAAAGGTTTCTAAAATAGTTGAAGCATCTAGAGGGGGCAGGGTGGCGGAAGTGGGGACATAGTGTGGGGAGGGGCTGAGGAGCAGCCCATAGAGCCCCCCATGTAGCTGACTGCAAGGTAACGCAACCCCTCTGTACCACCCACTCTGTCCATTCCTCGATGTAGAGGAGAACACCGCCAGGGCTCTCATTCTGCCAGCTTTCTTTGGAGAGGCTGTGCTAATGTTTTAGCTTCAGGTGAAAGGAAACCGTGCACTTTGATTCATTCTATCCCACCCTCTCGGGCACAGTGGTTGTCTGACCCTTTACCTGGCCGTACTTTGGGCTACAAGTAGTGTGCTTGCACAGAGCTTTGACATCTGTTTTTGAAAGCGTGGGTGAGCTACATGATGTTTACAAGTTGGTAATGTGTTGTAGGTATGCTTAGGTGTACAATTCCGCCCCACTCGTGGAGCTTTTCCCACTCCGCGCTCGGCGTAGAGTTCAGAGTTCTGCGTAATGGCACAGAGCGGATTTTTTCCTCTTTCGCAGGCTCGCCAACATTAAGTTGGCGGGCGCAAGCAATGGAAATCCAATGCTAGACCCTCTTCCGGCAAGATTGCTCAACCCAGGCGTTCACGGTAGGTAACTACCGCTCACATTGAGAAACCTGCTGCTCAAGTTGAGGAAACTGCCACTCGAGCGGTAGAAAGAAGCTGCGCACTCTTGGACTGCGTGTGGTGCCGCTCGCGCTGATTTTACAGCATGGGACAAGCTCCCGGCGCTAAAAATCAGTGCGAGCAGGGTGACTTACCTCACTCCACCGCTTGCTGAACTCCATGGAGCATGGCAAAGATTTTTGTTCACTTCGCGGTATACTGTGTAGCGAAACTCCATGAACTCCGCCCAGGCCTAGTTGTAGGTATGGCCAAGACCACTTACCATACCAATGTCCTGTTCACAAAGCAACCCAAGAATTACCGTTTTGTCAAGATTCATTCGCCAAGATAGTGATTTCGGGCCCGATTCACAGAATGAACTTAAGACTCAATCCTAAACTTACTACTGTTTTGGTATTCACAGATTGCACTTACTACTTTTGGTATTCACAGAAAGAACTTACTACTTTTGGCATTCACAGAATGCACTTACTACTTTTGGTATTCACAGAATAAACGTCCTCATTTTGGTATTCACAGAAGTTAGGACTCCTAACTTTAGGACTCCTAAATGCCTTCTGTGAATACTGAAAGTCTTAAAATTAGGATTTTTCTCAATTTAGTAGTAGTAAAGTTAGGACTCCTAACTTTAGGACTCCTAAATGCCTTCTGTGAATGCCGAAAGTCCTAAAATTACAATTTTTCTCAATTTAGTAGTAGTAAAGTTAGGACTACTAACTTTAGGACTTCTAAATGCCTTCTGTGAATACCTAAAGTCTTAAAATTCGGATTTTTCTCAATTTAGTAGTAGTAAAGTTAGGAGTCCTAACTTTACTACTACTAAATTGAGAAAAATCCTAATTTTAAGACTTTCGGTATTCACAGAAGGCACTTAGGAATCCTAAAGTTAGGAGTCCTAACCTCTGTGAATACCGAAATGAGTAAGTTCATTCTGTGAATACCAAAAGTAGTAAGTTTATTCTGTGAATACCAAAGTAGTAAGTGCAATCTGTGAATGCCAAAAGTAGTAAGTTCATTCTGTGAATACCAAAGTAGTAAGTGCAATCTGTGAATACCAAAACAGTAGTAAGTTTAGGATTGAGTCTTAAATTCATTCTGTGAATCGGGCCCTCCATCTGGGGGCCACCACTACTGCCTGACAGCTGTTGGGTTTCCAGTATGTGATATATTGAGTTTGTGGAGATGGAAGTGGCATAATAGTCTGAGCCCATGTACTTACCTACTAGTTGAAATACTGTGGGAATACATGGTCTTCTTTATGTAATATCCATGTATACTCACGGAGCACGATTGGAGTGGTGAACCAGGGCGGTGGAAAAAAAGCCAAGTTGTAAGCATTTAAAGTTGATGAACAAACGTCATTGTATATTTTTGACACAAGTGGACAATCCTTTCAAGGCCACGAAAAAATGCATAGTTTTCGGATACTTGGTTCACAAGTAATTACATGGATTGTCGCCTTGGGGCGAGAGGAATCCCAGCAAGTTTCTTTTAATGACACACATCAGATGTAGCCACGCACGACTGGGATGGTGCTGACACCATTTTTAGGATCATTAATGCAATATATCATTTTTCAATGTACCCATTTATGCTAAAAGCTTCACAGTCTGTATGTAGCACATCATGAGTGATGAGTTATGATTTTGCTTCTTTCGAATGACTTATGCTTCATTTTACGATTTAGGGAATAGAAGGGTGTACTGTCCATAAATTACTCAAAATGATTTTTCCAAACAGATGCGTTGGAAAGTAAGTGAACTCAATGGAAAGAGGAAATGTTCATTTTTTGCCAAGAGGAAATGTTCATTGTTTGCCATCTTGACACAGTGAAAGGCCAGGGGTTCAGCTTAGAGCCAGATCACGAGGAGAAAATTAATGCAGGGCAATCAACTGAGAAGGGAACAAGAGAAGCGTGTAGGGAAATTTTAATGAACAAAATGGATGCCAGAATCCTCGAAATCCATTAAGACTGTATATAATTCTGCCGAATGCCTTCAAAATGTTTCTCTAATTACCTATAAAAAAATCAATAATTCAAGACGTGTTGCGATATGATGTGTTCGGTAAATATGTTTAGGAGGTTTTATAACGCATTGCACGACACTCTTGTGGTTATTTCAGAGCTCTGTGTGGTTTGATATTAGACCACGAGGGGTGAGTAAGAGTCCAGTCAGAGATGGAGGGCCCAGTCTGAGGTGATTCGAAGTTTCCAGGCACAAGAAATTAATGTGAAAAAAAGCAAGTCAGTTCAGAATTCCGGCTCTTCCAGAAAAGTATAACGTTTTCCCTCGGAACTGAATTCTATCTGTATTTTAGTAAGCATAATTGATCAAACTAGATAAATTAACTGGACTGGTGCCCCCCTAAGGACTGTTTTGACAAATCTATCACCAAATACTGCCTCCGCCAGTGCCCAGTTTGGGTCTGGAATACGTTTGTTGAAAGAGGTACAATCCGAAAGTGTTTTAAAATGGCTTTGATGTTCTTATTATAATGTAAGGAGAGTGACACACCGACAATCTTGCCGAATGTGCATTACTTCTGACAAAACTGTTATTGTTTCCAATGACTTTATTGATTGTTTAATAAAACATATTCTTTTTCGAATTATTATTGTTTCATGACAGTTTATCATTTTCTATAAAAGAAAGCAAATAAAACAATTTAAAATGATTTCTACAACGCGCCTGGACACTTTCGAGTAGCTGTGCGCTGTAGCTCTGCGCTGTACAAATTAAATATAACATAACATAACATAACATATAACAAGTGAGTCAGCACTAAACAACAAAAAGGTTAACGATAATGTGCCCTCAACAAAATGCCTACTAAAATATTTGGGAATCTGCAGAATTCAGCCAGAGACCTATCTTTCTACATTCACACTGCAGGATATCTGAAAGAAAGGCTACTAATACCAATTTGCTTTATGCAACGAGGACCTCTAACGGAATTGTTTGGTACTAACACCATCCAGAATCAAAGTGGTCCATTAATTTTGGAAAAGGCAAAAAGCAAAGATAAAGAAAGGGCAGTAACATGGCGGCAAGAGAAGGGCAGAATTGTAAACAGCAGCAGCAGCACAAGGGAAGCGGTGCTGGAACAATTTTCAGAACGGCGGTGCTATCATTAATACTAGGGGAGAGGATGGCGTAAAAGCCAGGGCTTAACACCTTGTGATTCTGGACAAATCATTTAATGTCCCCGTGCCTTAAAAAAAATGTGGTCTTGTGTAATGTGAGGGCAGCTCATGTA
This sequence comes from Lissotriton vulgaris, assembly GCF_964263255.1. Classification (NCBI taxonomy): domain Eukaryota; kingdom Metazoa; phylum Chordata; class Amphibia; order Caudata; family Salamandridae; genus Lissotriton; species Lissotriton vulgaris. The sequence continues at coordinate 1,478,955,702 of NC_141695.1, read as the reverse complement.
AAGCGCTCCAATACCTTTGCGTGGAGTTCGCTGTATATAAACTGCATCAAAAAAAAAACTTAAATCACATAGATTATGAAAAATCCAAGAGACACACAAGTGTAGAAAATGAGCCATGCCTACTCACCAGATAGGTAAATTCGTGTATTATGTAATTAATACAAGTAAGTATTTATTAGAACATCCAAATAAATCAAATAAAGAGATAAAATAATGAAGTGAACTTATCGATCATGTTAAAACACTTTATCTGACATAGACGGCAATCAGTAATACAAGGGGGCAAATTTACAAGCCCAGGGCGCCACTTTTGCTGCGTCAGTTCTGTGGCGCAGCAGCAGCGTAAAGCTAGTGCCATGCTGCAGGGGATTTACAACGTGGCGCATCTAGGGAGATGAGTCACGTTGTAAAGCCCTGCGCCACATGAAACCTGCGTCAGGTTTCATGTGAGCGTACTGGCGCAGGGTGGGTGTTCCGGCGGAGGAACCCCTTTGGAAAAGTGCCTGAGTGAAATCTACAAGATTTCACTCAGTCTTTTCACTTAGTCACGTATCCGGCCCTGTTGCGTCAAAACCTTGCGCCTGCTTTAAGCAAACGTAAGGTGTGTCGCATCATGTGGAAGATAGGCCGAGTTGGCACAGTGTTGGAGTTGCGTCGTGCCTGCGACACAACTCCAGCACTGCGCCAACCTTACGCCAGCAGATGCGACACGCCTCTGCCTATCCTTGCACCATGGCGCGCCGCATTGTAAATGCAGCGTATCCGTGGTGGCACAACAAAGGCATTGCGTGTCGCACGTTTCTTGGCGCATCCCTGCTGATTTACAGGGATGCACCAGGAAAAGTAAATCTGCCCCAGGGTATCTAGGCCAACTATAAGCAAGTTTAGCATAAAGTGCAAATAAGGCCTACATTGTCTAAAGTTTCGTTAATTATATTTTCGCAAAGGTGCCATTTGCGCTCATTCAGATGCTCCGTCCATCACCACCCCCTTTTGTACCGCTTTTGGCCGCCATAAGTGTGGCAGGGTATACTCGGACGTGAGTCCCTTGCTCACTTTGCCACTGGATTCAAGCGGGCCGGGCTGGGGACGGCTGGAATGCCGGAAACCGGTCCTCGGAAGCTTGTTTCCGGTCCAGGGAAGACATGGCTTGGCAGTTCGGGCTGGACTGTTCCCACGAGGCACAGGGTCAGACTGATTTGCATATAGCCATGTCTGAACTGGGGTGGCAGAGTGGGCTAAAGAACGGTGATGGATTAAACCCAGATCTTTTGACTGGGTGTGAGTGTTTGATTGATTCAGATGCTCCATCCATCACCACCCCCTTTTGTACCGCTTTTGGCCGCCATAAGTGTGGCAGGGTATACTCGGGCGTGAGTCCCTTGCTCACTTTGCCACTTGATTCAAGCGGGCGGGGCTGGGGACGGCTGGAATGCCGGAAACCGGTCTTCAGAAGCATGTTTCCGGTCCAGGGAAGACATGGCTTGGCAGTTCGGGCTGGACTGTTCCCACGAGGCACAGGGTCAGACTGATTTGCATATAGCCATGTCTGAACTGGGGTGGCAGAGTGGGCTAAAGAACGGTGATAGATTAAACCCAGATCTTTTGACTGGGTGTGAGTGTTTGATTGATTCAAATGCTCCGTCCATCACCACCCCCTTTTGTACCGACTCCTTGTGTATCGCCTGTCACTGGATTTAGACTGGTTCGTGAAAAAGGAAGATGGTGGAATGACTCTGCTTTGGGGAGCGCGTACCCTGAGCCGCTCCAGCACCACCGCACACCTACCTGAATGCTGTGACTGCTTTGATATGCTCTTGCAACCAATTGGGATTTTGACCACGCACTCAGTGTTGTTTAGAACGGTGAGTTTTTTTACGAAAACAGTTTCTGGAGTGTAGTTGGTGCTGGGTGTGGATGCCCTTCTGAGCCTCAGGGTCAAAATGAATGTCAAATACGTGTTTCCTGTGTCACAGGATTCACAATCACATCCGCACTCTGTTGAATATTTTCATGTGTCGGTGAAACGATTGTTCAATAAATTTCTTTGCTCGATTGTTTGATTAATTTCATTTAATTCTCATGAAATTTTCAGTGTTCATTTCTCATTATCCTTTTTGTTTCAATCACAATATTGTAATCATCATTTTATACATTGCCCGATGCATTTCGAGCTACACAGCTCTTCCTCAGGGGACTTTGTGTCTGAAAACCAAGATACATTCCTTTACTAATAGTATACCGATTTAGTTTGAAAACAAGCAAAATACATCAATGATAAGTCATTTACTTTCAATAATTGAATGTGAACGCTTTTTCCAAGTTCCCCAGCGTGAAAACAATTCTCAAAATGCACTAAGTGATCAAAATGATATGGTACCTTATATCCCCGTGTTCAAGTCGGAGACATAAATACATGTGGGTTTGGTAAAACTACCGAGTAACTGACCTGTGCCCTCATGGTTTGTATACGAAGCTGTGTACTGTAACAGAAAGAGTGAACACGCTTGTGTTACAACTTCGGCTGAATAGATGTGGCGAACGTTTGTCTCCCACCCGTAAAGGCCTCTAATCTAATCTTACCGAATGCTTGATCGTGTGGGTTCCAACGGTGGACCGTCGGCGTGCGTCGCTCTCGCTGCCCGGTGTCTCTATGGTCTATGTGCCGGTCTAAACAAAATGGTAACTAAAGAAGAATGGGACCAGATTCTTATAGACACAACCAAAAAGGTAGAGGAATATACTAAGGAAATAAATGATCGCAAACTAAGAAAATTTAAAAGAGACACCACTGATTACCGCCTCGGAGAGGTATATACCTGGGCTGATATATATGCCAGAAGGAGGCAGCAAAGACCCAATAATGACAAATCGACAGATGAAACATCTTCTGATGACTCACAACCAAGAAGAGGATTCTTTGATAACAAAAGACCAAGGAATGCCTCAGGTGGCAGACAAACCCAAGGCACAGAGTCATCAACAACCAGCACTTCTGGAACATCAACCACCGAAACTACATCAGATCAGACGCCTTTTTTAGACAAAGGTCCTGGACCTCAAATAGAACCCGGCGGGGGAAAAAGACAAACAAACACAGGATCAGTGGCACAAAACACCAGGAGTCAGAGACCTTAGTCATTAACATATCTAAGTACAAGATGACACCCAATGAAACACAAACCTTACAAAAGGGCTCATCATATGTACCAACGTACCATTCCAATCTACTCGAAACCAAAGTATGTTTGTACAAATTCCTCAGATCCCTAAGATTACGGCATTTCTTTTCAAATATTGTGGAGACACCTACACCATCCCATAGCAACGTCCTAATGGGCTTAAGAACAAAAAGTAAATTCACTCCACCAGTCAGTCACAAAGTACTGGATGCTTACGAAAAAGTCATAACCAAGGAAATTGAAGAAATTTTCAAAAAACCCAGATCAAAACAAATGAACCTATCCCAAAAAGACAAACAAACATTACAAAATTTGGCCAACAACAAACAAATCACGATTCGACAAGCAGATAAAGGCGGAGCACTCATCATCATGGACACTGAGTACTACGAACAGGAGGTGGATACACATGTCAAAGATCAAGAAATTTACATGGAGATGACAACAGATCCAACCAAGGAATTTGAGAAAATTTTGATCAACATCATGGAAAATGCTATAAAAATTGGCGTGATAGGCCAAAAAGAAAAAGAGTACCTAGTGAAATCAAACCCCGCAATACCATACATATACATGATCCCCAAGATACATAAGCACCCTACCAGACCTCCACTACGACCAATTGTATCCACAATAGGATCTATACACGAACCAGTTGGAAAGTTCATTGACCAACATCTACAGAACATTGTACAGAAATCTTCCACATACGTGAAAGATACCACCCACTTCTTAAACATTCTTGAAGAACAGAAAAGCAACTTCACCAAAGACATGATCATGGCCACAATAGATGTGAAGTCATTGTACACCTCCATACCGCATGATTTAGGCATGATTGCCATTGAAAGCTTTTTGGTAAATGAGGAGAAGAATGAAGATCTGAAGGTATTCATACTAGAATTAATTCACTTCACCTTATTCCACAGCTACTTCACATGGAAGGAGAAATTCTACGTACAATCATCTGGAACATCGATGGGAAATTGTGCGGCACCCACCTATGCTAACACGTTCATGCACAGATTCGAACTTGACAATATACTGAATCAACAAAATTGGTCGAACAACTTGATCTTATACAAAAGGTACATCGACGACATATTTGTATTATGGAAAGGTACAAAAGAAACTCTCCTTACTGCCTTACAGCAACTTAACAACATTCACGAAAGAATCCAGTTTACCTTCACCATCAATAAGGATATAATATCCTTTTTGGATGTATCCATCACCAATCACGAAGGAGAATTAACCACCAGTGTCTTCACCAAATCAACTGACAGAAATAATCTGCTTCACTACAAAAGTTTTCATCAGCCGTCTTTAAAAAAACACTTACCATTTTCTCAACTGATCAGAATCAAGAGAATCGCGTCAACACCAGAACTGTATAACAAACACAAAAAAGAAACTTTACTCAAATTCAAAAACAGAGGATACCCTGAGCCCATCCTGGAAGCAGCTGCTGAAAGAGCGGATAAACTACAGAGACACCATCTGTTATCCACACAAGTCAAACCAGAAACACAAAGAACAGTGTTTGTCTCAAAATTCTCAACAAGAAGTTTTTCCATCAAAAAAACAATAATGAAACATTGGCCACTATTGGCCCTAGAAGAGGACTTCAAAGGACAGTTCAGCAATGCACCAATATTTGCATATGAGAGGACTAAAAACCTGAAGGAACTAATTAAACCAACACAACACAAAGTCACTGATGCACACAAAGGAACCGTCCCTTGCTACAACTGCGGTAATTGTTCAGCCATAATCAAGGGGAATGTAATTAATCATCCCACAAAAGGTACCCCCATCACACTTAAAGTATCAGGCACATGTGATACCAACAACGTGATATATCTATTGAAATGTCCATGCGGCCTAGCATACGTGGGAAAAACTCAGAGGAAAATAAAAACCCGAGTGGTTGAACACAAAAGTAATATAAGGTTGAAAAATCAAAAATCCACAGTTGCGGTGCACTTCAATGAAGCAAAACATAATCCAGCACAATTGAAATTTTGCCTCCTAGAAAAAGTTGACAATGTGCCAGGAAGAGACATGAACAATCACTTACTGCAAAGAGAAACATTCTGGATTGACTTTTTATGCACCCTACACCCGAAAGGGTTAAATGAAAGGATTGAACTTAGTTGCTTTTTGTAGCACCATCATACAACAGCAACCATATAGGGTGCTCTTCGCACTCTAGAGGATCAGAATTGACATGTACAGTTTTTTTTTGCAAAATGTTTGTATAACATATGTATATAATCAGATTGAACTATTTAGTACAGATTGCACAATTATCACGTTCCCCCGCATCACGGTGATTGCAAACAGCCAATGTGTCTTTAAAACATTCTTCCGTTTTTCTACACACTTTTTTCAAAATCTTTATTCACGTCTAGCACAGTTACACGCATCGTTTACGTAACAGATCACATCGTTTGTATACATTTTTTCTCACGCAATCGGCATGACACAGAATGCGCGCGCATAAGAACGTCACACACCGCGGAAGTAAACAAAGCGGTCCCACGTGACCGGCACATAGACCATAGAGACACCGGGCAGCGAGAGCGACGCACGCCGACGGTCCACCGTTGGAACCCACACGATCAAGCATTCGGTAAGATTAGATTAGAGGCCTTTACGGGTGGGAGACAAACGTTCGCCACATCTATTCAGCCGAAGTTGTAACACAAGCGTGTTCACTCTTTCTGTTACAGTACACAGCTTCGTATACAAACCATGAGGGCACAGGTCAGTTACTCGGTAGTTTTACCAAACCCACATGTATTTATGTCTCCGACTTGAACACGGGGATATAAGGTACCATATCATTTTGATCACTTAGTGCATTTTGAGAATTGTTTTCACGCTGGGGAACTTGGAAAAAGCGTTCACATTCAATTATTGAAAGTAAATGACTTATCATTGATGTATTTTGCTTGTTTTCAAACTAAATCGGTATACTATTAGTAAAGGAATGTATCTTGGTTTTCAGACACAAAGTCCCCTGAGGAAGAGCTGTGTAGCTCGAAATGCATCGGGCAATGTATAAAATGATGATTACAATATTGTGATTGAAACAAAAAGGATAATGAGAAATGAACACTGAAAATTTCATGAGAATTAAATGAAATTAATCAAACAATCGAGCAAAGAAATTTATTGAACAATCGTTTCACCGACACATGAAAATATTCAACAGAGTGCAGATGTGATTGTGAATCCTGTGACACAGGAAACACGTATTTGACTTTGCTTTGATATGCTCCTCATGCTAATAGTTTGTTTTCTCATACACTTCTCCAGTTTTGACCCGCCTTCGATGTGCTGGTGGTGTGTACCTGCCTCTACATTCAGCTGATGCAGAAGGCAAGGTGGTTTACTGGGCTAACTCACACCGTCCTGGCCTTTCAAACTTCAACGATGGTTCTCGGCATGGCGCCACTGTGCCCCAGCGTTCAATGAGGAGGACAAGAGGGCTGTGAAGCCACGATGTCAGTAGTTGTGAGTACAGAAACCCCAGCAGTGGCAACAACGGCAAAAGCAGCAGCATCAGTGGCAATGCTACTGGGTGGCCAAATCCCTGACACTGGTGCTGGACCACGGGTTGAGAAACTAATCCCGAAGCTGCTCCAGTCTGGCAAGGCAGTAAGTCTGCTCCAATCCTGTGGATCAGAAAACTACATTCCGGTTTCAGAAATGGAAGATACACTGCTCAGTGCTGTCAAAGAGATAAGCGTCTGCACTTCATCTTCGCAGGCACAACATTCACTGGAGCTGAGGGTTTGAACAAGGTAACCATAATGGAGGATCTTCGATGGGTCTCTTCCGAAACTTACAGCAAGATATGAGACAAATAGCTGTTGCTGACTTTCAAAACATTCCAGGGGATAAGGGGTACTCTCTCTCAACAATTGGGTGGTCTCCCAGATGCAGCACAGGCAGGGAGCAGCAAAGAAAAATGGCATTATTGGGGGCATAAGGCGAAAGAAGATCTGGAAGGCTTAAGGCTGGGAGGATCACCCTCGGCTAGACCGAAGGACCTAGCCACCATTATGTCAGATCCAGTAGTAAATTCAGTTTTGGCAACGGTACACACTGTGGCATTCAGGGGTATAATGGAGTAAGCAGCCAACAACAGTGGGGCCTCTTTAGAGCCAACAGCAAGTTTGGAGGTCATAGTGGCCAAAGCATGTCTTTCCCCAGTTAACAAGCTGCCTAAAATCAAAGCCGGAAATGGTCGAGGAGGAATTAAACACCATTATGGGGAATCTGAGGGGCAACACCATAATGGCTCTGTGATGACACGCTCAAAAGGGGGCTCTAAGGCCAGCCCACTGAGAAAATGGGTTACCTCCAAAGGCGAAGTCAAAGCCATAGTCTCCCGGCTATCCAAAACCGGCCTTACAACATCATCTATGAGATCTTCAGGGGAGGGTCTCTCTCCAGTTACTTGCCAAGACTCCCAGTTAAACACAATCCCCAGCCCAGAATTGCAGACCAGCTTAGGAGGGATCTTCGACCTGCCATGATCCCCTATCTTACCCATAGATACCTGCAAGCCCAAAGTGGCGTTAGAAACCAAAACCCGTAAGTCTACTGAGATGGACGAGCCCTCATTATCCACAATCCTGTAATTTCTGCACTCCCAATGAGTTGAGGTACAAGAGCACTACTTGTAAGTTAATGCAGACAGTCGGGAAATTAAGCAGGCACTGACACAAGTTACCGGCAAAGTAGCACGTATTTCCTCAGAAGTCTCAGTCCTACAACAGCGGGAAGCAGGTGCAGAAGAGATTAGCAGTGGTTAAGTCAATAAAAAGTCATGAGACACAGATGGCACTTTTTGCAGGATAAAGTTGAAGATCTCAAAAACCGGCAGTGGCAAAACAATTTAAGAGGTTTTGGCATCGCTGAGGGGGAAAAAGTTGCGGGCCAAAGCAGATATGGCCAAAGTACTCCAGTTAGAATTTCATGATCTCTCGGACCGGGATAAGGATTCTCAGGTCCAGAGGGCTCATGCACTTACACTCTTTGTAACTCAAGGGGCTCATACAAAATCACCACACTCCAGACCAAAGCTGTTTTACATAGGTAATGTCATTCTTCATCAGGCAATCTCAATTAAAGCCTGACAAAAAACTTCTCTAATGGTAGACTCTATGTCCATTTTCATAAGGACAGATTGGTGCGCCCCACCTCCAGGAGCAGGGCAGCCCAGCTGTATCCATGAGACCCCACCCCCTGCACAGACCACACATCAGGAAGCACCCAACACCACAGCTGTCTTCCAGGACCCCCACGACCAACACATGCCTTCCAACACAGTGTGTTAGGGTGCCAGGAGGAGATGTCGGATCAGCTGCGGGTTGGGTACGACCTCATGGCAGCCAAACAAGATGCCATATGTGGGTGTCTAAGTCCCATCAGGGACCACTCACAGTCCCTAACGGACACCCACTGTCCGCTCCTTGCTCTACAACAATCCATGGCTGAAATCGCTGGAGTCATGACTCTGTGCTGAGAAGAACTGTCTAATCAGAGTGGCCTCAGCGATGTCAGCAAGGAGTTGCGTACCATATGAATGATCATGGAGAACATGGAGTGGATGCAAGCATTACAAATGGCTGCCTCGGCTGCACACCAGCAAGATGTAGCTGTGATAACCTCCATGCCCTGCAGATTCTTGTCATGGCATTGCCACCACAAGGCCTGGCGCGGATGAATGCTGGTGCTACCACTCCATCCACATCTCCTCCCCCTGAAGTGTCAGTGCCATGCAGTGCAGCAGGCATTCCATCTCCAGCCCCTGATGTGTCACTGCCACACAGTGAGGCAGACAAAACACCACCACCTGCATGTGAGGCACCTGACACATCAGAGGACTAAGATGATATTGAATCTGGCTTTGTGGTAAGAATGAAGTTGTAGCGTTCATCTCCACCATATGGCCAGGTTCAACTTGGTTCTGCCCTCTGCATCATGCCCTAGAATAACATCTCCCACTGTCCCCCTATACACTGAGCAACACTCTCCTTGGACCTCAACATGGACTGCCATATTTGGTTTGGTTACCAATGACACAGCAATCACACTGCAGACTGTAGTCTTCCACTACCTATGAACCTGTCAATCCCAAAAGGATTCTGCTGGCTCTCCACTGCCAACAATGTAAAGTGGGGTTTGCATGGTCATGTACTGGCTTCAACACTCCACTGAATGTGAATAAAACCTTCCAATTGACACAGGTGTGTCATGGCCATGATCAATCAAGAATGAAAGTGTGGATAAATGTAGGGACAGTGATTCCACAAAAAGGTACTCTCTGGGTAATGCTATCAATGCGCAGGTATGGCTGTGACACACATTGTCATTCAAATCAATACTCATCACAGTTGAATAAAAGTGGAGGTGCGTAGACTTTATTAGCATATGCGTGTCAGTACGGGCAAGATAAGTGCCACAACATGCAGACCAATGCAGTAGTATGTCAGAATGAGGAAAGTTGCCAAGTTCCACTGTCCACTCCGGGGGAGTGCCTCACCTTTCACAGGTGTGTGTTAAGCTGCATTGTTGTCCGCTCATGCATTCGGAGTCCAGGCGAATGCAGCCATGTCCACTGTTGTTGTGGGGTATGTGAACAGATCTCCAAGATGCAACAAGGTGTTGGGCCATTTGCAATGTGTTCCAATCTGTTGTGGCTGCAGGTAAGTAGTTACTCGTCCATGAAAGCGATTGCAGATTCGTAGGCTAATATTTTCAACATGAGGTCGTCCTCAACTTCATCAAACAGGACAGTGAGTCCATCCATTAGCAGGTCCGGACAGATGTGCTGTGTCCTCCCCCTTTCACCAACTTGCACTACAGCCCAATAGGGGAGGGACTCACTCAATGTGGTCATTGAACACGAGGATTTTTGCAATCTCCCAGGTCCAGCGTCCAGCATGTATGCCAAGGATCAAGGCATCTCATAAATGGGTTTCACAGTGACACTCCTGGTCATGTGCCAACACGGGGTGCTCACACATGTCAAAATCCAGTTCATTTATCATCCTGTTGGATAGTCAGACATCCATGTGCCACTCGAATATGCACGATCGACAATGCAACACAGGCTAAATGCAGGTGACGTTGGCAAGGCAGAAGCTTAGCTGGTAACTGATCAGCATCACTGCCAATGGCAGTGTCCCCAGTAAATGCAGCATACTTGCACAGTACAGTTCCACGTGACAGGAGTTGTGCATGTGTCCGGGATGTTTTGCCATTGCGTAGGCAGCTCTGGTTGAAGCAGCACTGTTCTGACCTGCGCCAGTTCTGTGGATGAAATGCAACAGCTCGGATCAATAAGTTGTTTTAGTGTGCAACGGTTGTACGCCTGAGATGGTGTGGAGTAAGTGTGAAGGCCAATCCATGCAAGATAACTTTGAGCAAGGACTTCTGTCTGTGGGGTATGTAACGTTGTTCCTTCGTCGGGCTGTGCGTAGTGTGGAAGTGGTCATCAGCTGCTATGGTATCTGTCAGGGGGTGCCAGGCACATGCAATTTCGAGGTCGGAGTTGTAGATGTGCTCCCGCCTGATAGTTCAAACAAAGAAGCTTTCCTCCCTAAAGTTAGTTTGTCATCTGCTTGCATTCAGGAAATGTAATGTGGCTTGTTGGGGGTGGGGTTTGGGATGTGTGCGACTTTGGGATTTATGTTTGACATGTCTTGCATCTGGCATTTGAGTGGCATCACTGTGTGTTACGTTGCCTCACAGCTGCTCCTCCCTCCCCCTGAACCCATTTACCTCTGGGGGCTGTGCAATTGCATCACTTGCACTCCTTTGGCACAGGTGGTGGGCCACGTGAGTATAGGCCTATGGTAAGGATGGGGTGGACACAGATATAGAGTACATGCCTGGCTGAACTGGCACTGCTAATGTGGCTAGGCATTTGGCTCATGCTGCGGCAATATAGATACACAAAAAACGTGGTATGTATGATCCTGGACCCCGAGCGGTCTTGCGCTCCTTCATTACTCCGTTCGTGCGAGCCCGCACTCCGGGTGCGTGCTACATTGCAACATTGTTGCTTACAAAGGGGGATGACTTAGCTACATGTCCAAGCTCTTAGCCACAGACTGAGGTGACATGGTTGCCTTTGCTGTCCATGCACCATGCAATGTGGTAGGCCCTGGGACCATCATTCATACATAATGACCACACGGACACACTTGAATAGGTAGTTGAACTGGCTATGGGCACGTGCACCCGGACCCTTTTTATTAACAGGATCACATATCCAGTGACGCCTATGCTGGAAGGGTGTTGGGTGAGTGTGAGCCAGCCCTCAGGGAGTGGTTGGTGCTGGCAACAACTTGAACAGTGATCACCATTAAAGTGGAAACAGAAAATACCAACATAGCATAAACAACTGCGAAGCATCATGGAAGTAGCCGGAGCAAGTACAGAGGTCACCCATTATTCAATCAGAAGGGGCCATGACTTGCGGTGCTCTGAGGTAGGGGCACCAGAGCTGAGCGTGCTACTGTGAAAAAATTCTCAATGATTGTGTATCTTTGGGACATTCCTGCTTCAGCTGCAGTGGGGTGTGTTACACCTGCCTCATCTTCATCATCATCGCCTAAGGACTTCCACACTGCCTGAGGTGACATTGTTGTATCTGCAGGTCGTAACTCAGTCATAAAGGTTCCATGGGTTGTAGTGCACACAGTTAGTGGCACCTGTGGTGCTCAGCAGGTGTGCAGCCTACAATAATGCGTTGTCCGTGAAGGTCAGGAATGGATTGGATGTGTGTGAGCCCTGCTGATCGCAGTGTAGGCCAGAGGCAGAGGTCAGCAGGGGCCCACAGCCACGTGGCGTTGACTTGTGGTGCACAGCTTTAGTGGCACCTGAAGTGCTCATGGGGTGCGCAGCCAGGAATGATTTTTTTATTTTATTTTTTTTATCCTCATTTTGCGATTGTATGTGTAAGGAGTTTCGGGAGTCTGTTGTTCCAACGTTCTATCCCGTCACTGCCCCATGTTTCTCGTACTTGGTTGGGGAGTATCCCTTTAGGTGTTGTTTCCAAACAGGTTTCTCCTTTATCCTTTATCATTGTCAATAATTCTGTTTCATAAGGGGGGAGGAGCTAGCCATCCTGGCTACTCGGCAGAGAATGATTTCCGCCTGAATTATTGCCATCGCTTTAATCATTGGATTTAATTTCCGGAACCATACAAAAGATGTTAGTTAACTGTTTGGAAGTACTGTTCCCATATTTCCCAGAAGTTTGATTTTTTGCCAGTTTTCCTTTTCCTATCAAGTTTGTTAGTTTTTAATATGGAGTTTAGCCAGTTTGCGTGTATAGGAGGTACTGGTTTAACCCAGTTTATGCAGATCTCTCTCCTTGCTAACAGTATTAACACAAACAAAAGCCTTTCCTGTTTTTTAGTCAACTTACTTGTATCTATATCGTTAGTGAAGTAAATCCCAAAAATAATAAGAGTAATACTTACATCTATTTGATGTCCCAACATCATAGTTATCGTCTTACCAACTTCATGCCAAAAGGAGGTGAGTAAGGGGCATTTCTGGAACATATGGATGTCATCCGCCTTCTCCATTCCACATTTGGGGCAGGATTTTGTGTGTGTTCCTTTAAATTTCGATAATCTTTTTGGGGTCCAGTATGCCCTATGGATTGTGAGCAAGTGGTTCCTTTTCAAGGTGGCTGGTTTTACGGTGGACCATCATTTTTCTAGAGACTTTTGCCAGAAAGTTTGTAGATCTAATCCAGGCATATCTTTCCTCCATGTTGTTTCGGGAACTGGACAATCTTCCTCTCTGGCCACTATGAAAGCCCAGTACCATCTAGATATTTCCTTTTTTATTGGTGTGGTTTTTATCATTTCCTTCTCCAAATCTTCGTTACCCATTTTTTTTCCTGTAAGAGATTTGGCCCAGCTGGTCAACTGATAATATTTAAATTTAGATAAAGTTGATTTAGTGGATAAGAGTATTTGGTCCCACGTGATTATGGAGTTGTCTATCAGGAGTTGTCCCCAGCTTTCGATTCTAGCTGCTTTTAGTGGTAAGGACAGAGAATCTTTTAAACAGTCTGGTGTGCCAGGGGAGTCCCATATCGGAGCCATAGTGCTGTAGTACGGTATATTTACTGTGTTTCTAATTGGATACCATATTTTTGCAGCATTATATAAAATCTTTAGTTTTTTTTTTTTAATTTTGGGTGGCCAAACTTGTATAAAAAATGGTCTAATTTTCCCTGTCATATTCTGTAGAAAAACTGGTTAGGATTGGTACTTCCTTAACAGAGGTCTCATGTTCTTAAATTGGAATGCACTGTAATATTCGAGTATATCTGGGCTAGCTATTCCTCCTTGCTCTTTCTTCCTCCTTAATTTTTTCCATGCAATTCTTGTGCTTTTGGATGACCAAATGAAGCTGGCTAGTTCACCCTGGATTTTCTTTAGTGCGTCTTTCTGGAATTCCAGGGGTATGGTAGTAAAAAGATATGTAAATTTGGGTATGATTGACATTTTTATAATGTTAGATCTTCCCAGAAAGCTTAAGGGTAGCCCGTCCCACACTTTGAGTAGTCTCCTTTTTCTACGAGGATTCTGTTCAGGTTCAGTTGGGGGATTTTTTCTAGCTCTTCGACCAGGTTTATCCCCAAGTATTTTATTTTATTTCTAGTGTATGGGGTATTGGGTGCGTATTCCAGCTCATAGCCTCAGTTTTCGTTTGATTTGTTAAATAGCCTGATACGTTGCCAAACTTAATTATCGTGTCCTCTATTGCATCGGTGGAGTTTTCAAAGTTATCTGTGAATTTCATCAAATCATCCGCATAAAGTGCCACTTTTTTTGACCAGTTTTGATGTTTGAAAGGAGATATTGAGGAATGGTTTCTCAGGGAACATGCGAGTGGCTCAATATAAAGATTAAAAAGTAGGGGAGATAACGGGCACCCTTGTCTTGTGCCTCTTTGTATTTCAATGTTGCTGGTGAGACTTCCATTAATTAGTATTTTTGCTCTTGGTTTTTTATATATTTCTCCTATCATGTAGCCAAAGCTTTCCCTTAGATTGTATTTATTGATGGCTCGGTTTAAAAATGCACAGTTGACTCTGTCGAATGCTTTGGCTGCATCAAACGTGATTATGGTTAGAGGCATTTTTTCGCAGATGGCTATGTCTATTGTTGCGAACAGTTCATGTGTTATTTTGTGAATTTGTCTTCCTTTTATGAATCCTTTCTGATCAGGATTGATCAGTTTTGATATTACTGTGGCTAACCTCTTTGCTATGACTTGCATGAAGATTTTGTAGTCACAATTTAACAGTGAAATGGTTCTGTAGGATTCACAGAGTTTAGGATTTTTTCCAGGTTTTAAAATGATGCTGATCATCGCATCATTTCATGAGTCGTGAATCTTTTCATGATCCATGTATATTGTATTTATTAGTTCTGTTAGTTGAGCTACCACTGATTCCTTCATTGCTAAATAAAATTTGTTAGGTAATGCGTCAGGGCCAGCAGCTTTACCCCTTTTCAAATCTTTTATGGCAGCTCTCACTTCTTCGGGTTTGATTTCACTATATAACTCTTTCTTCTCCTCATCCGTTAGCGATGGGAGTGGAACGGCGTCTAGATAATTTCTAATCTGATCTTCGGTTGAATTTATATCTTCTTTGTATAGATTTGAAAAAAAAATTGTAAACTCCTGCATTATTACGGAGTCGTCAGAACTTGATATCATTTGGTTATGGTTCTGAATACAAGATATTTTATTTCTTGTTTGGTCTGTTTTAGTTTTCCACGCCAGCATTTTTCCACATCCTTCCCCATATTCGTGGTTTGACATTTTGATTGCTTCCCATTTTTTCCTCACTATGTTCTCCAGGTAGTCGGTTAAACTCTCGTTAAGCTCTTGGTTCTTTTTTTCTAATGTTTCCTTTGGTTCTGAGGGGCTTCCTGACGCAATTTGTTCTTCCATTATTTAATATCGTTTTCCATAGTTCTAATTTCCTGTTTCTTGATTTTAGACTTGTGAGCTCCCAGATTTAGCAACTTCTCCCTAGCAACAGCCTTATAGGCGTCCCAGGTAATTTTTTTTGATGTACCGACTTGATTGTCCTCAAAGAAGTTTGCAGAAGCCTTTATTAATTCATCCATGCATTGCGGATCAGACAGTAGAGTCCGATCAACTGTCCAACTGGGTAATGTGTTATTTTTTGTCACTAGGAGGGTTAATTGAACTGCAGAGTGGTCAGACAAGTGGGCTGGTATTTGCTCAATGCTTCTAACGCTACCTAGTAAGCTCTTATCTAGCAAAAAGAAATCAATTCTGGATCTGTGGCCCAGTTTTTTATTGTGGTATGTAAATGGCTGCCTGTTGTCTCTCTTTTGTTTCCACATGTCCATCAAATCTAGATCTTTTTTATAGTTTCCTAGCCATTCCCTCATCTTGGGTAGGTTTACATGTTTGCTAGGGGATCTATCCATTTTGGGATCGAGTAAGATGTTAAAGTCGCGACCTAGTATTATGGGGGCAGTGGTGGATAAAAGCTCTGCGTAGAGTTTTTGAAGAGAGATCGGATCGTCCAGATTTGGACCATATTAGCCGCCTATAGAGAGCATTTTATGATTTATTCTTACTTTGGCTACAGCCCATCTTCCCTTGCTGTCCACTGCCTTATATTCGATCTAGGCTTTAAGTGATTTTTTGATGATGATTGCTACCCCTTTAATATTACAATCTTGTTTGGTGCATACACATGTATCCACCCAGTTACATTTTTTCACTATTTGATCCCACTCAGTACTTAGAAGGTGTGTCTCTTGCAGTATGATCATTTCACTGTCGGCTTCCTTCAAATATTCGAGAATTCTACTCCTTCTATTAACCGTTCTGAGTCCGTTAACATTCCACGAGAGAACATTATTTTTTTTCTGATTTGTCGTCATTTATTTGTGCAATTTTTTGGGTGATATTCTAGGCTGGTTTGAGTATTATGGTTCCTGATAACTCCTTTTATTTTAATTAAAGGGGAATTTGTTTTCCCCTAATTTGCTCCCCACCCGTGGTCTGGTTTTACTCTGTGATAATGTTTTTTTGGGGGGGTACGTTTTTCCCACCCTGAGGAAGCCTTCCTTCTTCTTTCTGGGCGGTATTTTCGCCCATTTCGAGCTCCTATTTCAACAAAGTTAAAAGATCACTTTCCCTTTTTTTTTTCTTTGTTATTTCTCCATTCGCAGTTGGTCCTTGATCTGTTCAATGAAAATTTCTACCTCTTTGAGGTCCCTTATATTGTGCATTTCGTTCCGCCACATAATCCGGAGGGCTGCGGGGAACTTCATTTGTACTGTGGCCCGAGGGATTTTAGTTCTTGCATGAACTTCCCCAGTTCCCACTGTCTATCCTGAGTGGCTTTGGACATGTCGGAGCGGACTCTAAAAGACCAATTGTCTTTTTTCAGTGTTCCATTTTTTAGGCCTTCACTTAAAAAAAATTATTTTAGTGTGTAAGTCTTAAAATTAATTAAGATTTTTCTTGGTGTCCTTCTTTCTTTGCTCTTTCCAAAGGGATCTCTGTGGACCATTTGAATATCCTCCATCAGGTTGTTCTCTTTGGTCCAGGGAAAAAATTCTTCTAACAGGGAGATGATGAATTTTTTAATGTCCGTCCCTTCCAGATTTTCTGGGACGCTTAGTACTCTTAAATTGTTTTTTCTCGCTTGATTTTCTAGCGATTCTATTTTTTCTTTGATAATTCTGTTGCTATCTTTTAGTGATCTTATATCTTTATGATTTATGTCCACTTTTCTGCTAAGAGTCTCTACTGCGGACTCGACCGCAGTGACTCTTTCTCCTAGTTCGTTTAGTTTCTGGTCTAAACTCTCACACACTTCATGTATTTTATTCTGGTTGGTTTCCGACACTGTAAATCTCTCCCTCATTTCTCCCATCATTTTATCCATGAATTTTTCCATGATTTTTTTGGTCTGAATAACAGTGGGGGAGTCATTCCCTGGTTCGTTTGAAACCTGTTCAGGAGGTTCTGTTATGTGGGGTTTGGTGGGACTCATTGTTGACTCCAATCGTGGAGCTGCATGCGAGATTTCTCCCCTACTTGCGGACTTCCTTATGACCTGTGGTTTATCTTCTGGATTTGCCAATTTCAATCCCTCGTCTATTAGGGGAGTTATGTTTAAAGTTTTGTCTAGGGTTGGAATTAGAGGTTCACACTTGTCTTGTTGGGCAGTGCAGCTGCCTCTGACTTGAACCAGTTGCTGAACTTTAAAGAAGGATCTTAGGGAGGGGGTTACTTTAATCTTCTGTTCTGGTTGAGGTTTTCCTTGTTCATTCGCTGCTCTGGTTTTTATGCTTTGCAATAGGCTTTTGAGGATAGGAGACCCTCTCTGTTTTCTTTTTGTGCTCCTAGGAGCCACGATCTGTTTTATGGGAGGGAAGTTTTGTTTTGAAAATGGTCTATTTCTGAGGCAGTAGGACGATTTTACTCTGCCACCACTCTCACTGTGGATTTGCGTGTCTCTACCCCCCTCAGCTTTTCTAAACTCCGGGGTATCTGGTCTGTTCACTGTCTCGTACTCTGTCCTCTCACTTCCCCTCACCACCTCACCTCCACCCTCTGCAAGATTAAATTGGTTGCACCCAGCAATCAAGTCTGGTGCGGCAGCCCTCTCACCTCCTTTCCCCCCCTGTACCTTGATCATGGACGTGTAGATTGTTCTCCTTAGCGGTTTTCCTGCTGGGGCTTGAGTTCTTGATGATTTGCTCCGGCTTTAGATGACAGCAGGATCCCCCTTTCAGGTCGTTTTCGGTGCTCGATCTCCTCTGGGATAATGAATGGTTTTCGCCGCTTCCCTGGGTCAGACTCCTTCGCTGCTGCTGCCTTTTCCGAGCCCGGACCTTTAGATTTATATCTGTTAACAGTATTGGATACGTTCTCGTCAGTTCGGTAGTGTCTTCCTTTCTCTACTTGAAAATTTAACGAGTTCGTTAATTTAGGCGTCGCCGTCTCTATGATGCTGCATCTGTTTCTAAGTCTGCTGCTACTGCTGAAACTCCCCCAGAACAGGAAGGGGATTCTTCCCAACGCCTTCCGGCAGTTTTTGCTCGCATCCAGCCCTGCCGCCCAGGTCCCGGCGTACGTTGTCTTGCTTGCTCCGGAGGTGCACCAATGAGGGCAAACTTGCATACCGGGTCTTTTTTTGGGATCACCAGGGAGCATCAGAGTACACCAGGTAGATCACTTTTGTGCGATTATCATATCTTCGGGTTTCGTTGAAAAAAGTGAATTGAAAGTGGGGTTTGTTCTCAATTACGATTCGGTGAGCTCGGCGCTCCAGACCGAGCGTCTTAAACCGGGCGCCATCTTCCAGCAATGATTTATTGTCTGTGAAGGTCAGGAATGGATTGGATGTGTTTGAGCCCTGCTGACCACAGTAGAGGACAGAGGTAAGCAGGGGCCCACAACCACGTGGCATTGACTTGTGGTGCACAGAGTTAGTGGCAACTGAAGCGCTTAGGCGGTGCACAGCCTGTGATGATGCATTGTCCGTGAAGGTCAGGAATGGATTAGATTTGTGTGAGCCCTGCTGACCGCATTGTAGGCTGGAAGTAGAGGTCAGCAGGGCCCACAGCCACGTGGCGTTAACTTGTGGTGCACAGAGTTAGTGGCAGCTGAAGCACTCAGAGGATGCACAGCCTGCAATGATGCGTTGTCCGGGCAGTCTACTAGACTGCGTCATCTGCAATCACAACTCAATCTGAATTGTGAGCCCTGCTTAACGCAGTGTAGGTTGAAGGCAGTAGTCAGCACAGACATAACTCTGCGGTGCTGTGCCGCTGGGTTCGCTGGAGGCCTGTGTCAAGGAGGCCGGCGGTCACTGCGGCAGCCTCGCGGCAGGGTGAGGGCTGCCACCCTGGCAGACACGTTGGCCTTCCCAGAAAGGAACCAGGCCCAGAGCCCCGGCCTATTTATTCACAACCCTATGCTGGACTGGCGTACGCCGGACCATCCCAATCTGCTTACGCTTACAGGGGGAATACACAGCTACATGACCGAGGTCTTCCCCACTGCCTGAGGTAACATGGTTGCGTCCACTGTCCACAACACTACAAGTACCAGCAGTATATGTCTACATGGACATGTCTGTGCTCTGTGTACTGAGGTCTGTCCAGCACATCACCTCCACACTTGGCATTGTTTGCATTCTTATTCATGGGTGACTTGCCTTCTTCACACATACTTGGTTCCCACCTCTACCCACATTCTGCTATTGTGTGGCTGAGGGGCCATGCCATTTTTGGAACTTCCGCTGTCCTGTTCTGTGCTACCTCGTTGGTAGTCGGGGGTGCTCCGGGGGGGCAAGGGGGTGGTGGCGGTGGGTGGTGTGGCCCTCTTGGCTCTCCGAGCTACATAATTAGTCTCTCCATGACATGCCTTGGTCTTCAGATGTGGTTCTGGGCTGGGCTCCCTTTTTCATACTGCAGGTAGTCGTCCAGCTTAACACCAGTAAAAGGCAGGTGTTCAATCCCTGCTGCTAACACGCCGTATCGCCTGATTTTGGATCGCATCGCAGATCTGGCTGATCATTGAGAATATCGCAAAGTGGTGTTTTTGCACGGGAACGCCTACTCTGCATATCATTAGCGTTAGTTGTCGCTCTCATCCGTGGCAATGTTTTTGCGGAAGATATCGCTGGAAAATTGACGATATTGGCAGTCTGCACCAGCTAAAGAATGGGGCGATAATTCTTTCACCACTTTTGCTGCGCTTAAGTGCCGATAACTCGGCGATAAGTCCTTGAGAATATGCCCCTAAGAGTATAATTCAGGCAATAAGGGGAATAGATAGTAAGCTCTATACAATAACCTCACTTATTTTGGAACAATTTCCCCAGTTTTATAGGGAGCTATATAGTCAGCCGCAAGTATCTGATCAGGGTGAAGCCGCAGAATACATTAAACAGTGTCCCCTACCCTATCTTAGAGAGGATCAACCACCGATTTACAGGTTATATGCTGGAAATTGAGGCAGCATTAATGGCCCTACCTTCCGGCAAGGCAGCCAGTGAAAATTCCCCACCTGCTGAGTTTTATAAGACATATAAAGAGCTACTGATTGTAGAGTTCTGTATGGTCGTCCAATATATCCAGGCAGGGAAGGATATTCCAGAAACTTGGAATACAACTAACATTGTTGTCTTTTTAAAAAAAGGATAAAGCTGCTGAAGAACTGGGATCATATAGATTTTTTTCTATGACCAATACTGAGGGTAAATGGTTCGCCAAAATGTTGGCCAGTCGCCTGCTCCAGTCGCCTGCTCCCGTAATTTCTGCTTTAGTATCTCCACAACAACACAGATTTGTCCCAGGTAGAGATACTACAGGACATACTAATACGGTAAGTGCAGCATTTGATGTTGCTGAAAGGTGTAATATTAATATCCAATTAGATGCAGAGAAGGCATTTGATAGTGTTTTTGAGGTTGTTTATGGGCCACCCTGCACGCCTCTGTTATAAGAGATGATTTTATCAAAATCATACAGGCATTATATAGGAACCCATGTGCTTGGGTTGCCCATGCCAGGAGTTACTCAATTTCTTCTGAATTTATTGAGGGACACGACAGGAATGTCCACTTTCCCCCTTACTATTTGCCCTATACATAGAGCCGTATCTACGGTCGCTCCTTAGGAATACATTAATTCAACCATTGATCTTTGGTGATCAACAATTGAAATTGACTGCGTATGCCGACGTTGTGGCGATTTGTTCCTTTAATTCAGTAACAGCAATTAGCCAGATCACTCATGAGGCTTGTATTTTTGGAAAATGTTCTCGCTATAAGCAGAGTTTATCTAAAACTGAGTCTCTCTCAAATTGTAAACCCGACTTTCCTATACTAGGGCTTACTACTTCAGCAGTCTATTTAGGTATTAGGTTATGCCCTGAGGATTGTAATATAGTTAAACTGAATTATGAACCGCTGCTATCTACAATAATCCTTACATGAAAATCATGGAATGAGCTACCGCTTTCCATTATCAGGTGGGTAAATATTATTAAAATGAATATTCTTCCTAAATTTCTCTCCCTTTTCAGGTCAATTCCATTGACGGTCCTGGATTCTTTTTTTAGATTCCTAGAGGGCGCTATTAGAAGTTTTATTTGGGGCTACAGACGTGCAAGGTGAGCCATTCGGTTCCTGAATCTTCCCTAGAAGAAAAGAAGGCTTTCACTCCCAGATATCAAACTTTATTTTTGGGCCGCCTTCACAGGACCTTTGAGTAGTTAATCTACCAGACCCTTTTTTTTTTCAAAAGACAGGGAGGTCTCCTTTCGGGTCCAATCAGGGACAAGGAGGAATGAGGCAGAAGAAATAAAGGGAAGTCCCTATCTCACCATAAAATTGGAAAATGGAACTCCTAGAGAATAGTGGAGGGGGTGTTCACACTTTGTGTATAAACCATAACCACATGGATAATAAATCACAACAAAATGGATAAAATCAAAATAAAGAATGATCTGAAATACTAAATATAGAAAAATTGTACAATGTATTCAAAAGATAATACAATCATAAAACAATTTCTTTAAAAATCATTTTTACAAAACAATTTTTGTGCCATTAGGACCAGTTAAAAATGTGACAATTCACATGAAGAACATTTAAAATAATTGTTACAGGGTTGTAGACGCAGCGTTTCGGTTTTATGATAAGACCTTCATCAGGACAAGGTTCTTTTGCTATCTGTTGTACGGAGATAATTCCAAATTCACACCACATAGGTTGGTTATATAATCAACTTCTTCCTCTGAATTGCATCACTATTGTCTTCATATATAGTGTACAAATCTTATTTGAATGAGGATATTCTTTATGAATCAAGGGAGCCACAGATCTTTTGTAAGTGATAAAAACAACTCCCACTAATTTGGGAGAGATAAATTTAAAAATACAGCGCGTGGCTGGATGCGCTTATATCAATGCCGTTCATCAACCGCTTTAATTCATTAGCGTGAAGCGCGTCATCTTCTCCAGGAGCCCCGATTTTAATTTGTCGAGCTCTTAAAGCATTACGTCGGCCTCCCTGCTCCTCTTGACTCACTCTGTGTTCAGTTACAAAAGATTGGTTATCCAGTTTGGTTGAATGGGATTCTACTGATATACCATGCCCATGTCTCCAAATCATTGAGTAAAAGTGTGGAGAAAAATGTAAGATCCATATACAGGAGCCCAATTAAATGCTAATAGCTTGGCGAGGATACCACATCTCCTTTAAAGATAGGGTGGATGATTGAGCCTTTCCAGCTTTCTGGGATGACTTCTATTGCCAGAATATAGTTGAACGTTGCTTTCAGAAGGGTTGTCCATCTTGATGTTGAATGTTTAAAAAAGCATTGCATTAGTCCACTGGGCTGGGGGCATAGTCAGCCATGCTTGTTCATTCATCTTTATTAACTCTACTGGTGTATATGCTAGATGTGCCAATGACCAGGCGGCCACATCATTGGTGAAAGACTGGTCTGCTCTAATTACATCCTGGGAGCTTCCTTTAAAATGTGATTACAGAAACTCCAACCAGTCACACTTGCTTATGTTTACATTATGGGCTGCTCTTGGACCCTTTTTCAATGTGGTCTATAAGCTTCCAGAGTCATTTGATTTTGAAGCATACAGCTGCTAGGCCCACAGTCTTTCCTGTTTTCACTTTGTAAATGCCCAAATATACCTTTTCAGTTGTCTTCTATCCTTACGCAGACCTTAATAGATCCTTGTATTTGGGGGCTCATCGTAGCTGCCTGAAAAGCATGCCTACGATAGATCTTACTGATAAAACAACATAGCCCACAAAGGGTCATGTGTGGGAAGCAGGTTACAACAAATATTTATCATTTGAGCATGACCATGCAAAATGTCTTCATTTGCTTTGATCCTAATAAAACCCTCCAACATTTAAATGTGCTCCATTTGTGCTTTTCTAACTGCTGATAATTTTTGTTAAATGAGTGCATCTTATTTATAGGCATTCAAACGTTATTGTGTTTTAGAAATAGAAATGACATCCTAGAGGCTTTCCTTTCACAAACCCTGTACCCCAGCAAGATTGTCAAATAGTTCACTCTAGGAAATCCCCTCAATTTGCAGTCCGGGAAAGAAAAGTAAATACGAATTCACATGTTAAAAGAAGCAGTAATTTGGTAGAAGGCATTGCCTGACACTTAACTTCTGTCTTTGAAAACACAGCAAATGTGAAAAGATAAAAATAAAGTTTAAAGGTCTGTTTATTGCTCTTTCACCTTTCTAACTGCAGCATGGCTATTTTGGGGTGATGCAGCACCCACTGCACCCCTACTTCCAGCACCAATGCACAAGAGTGTCTATTGTATCCCTTGTGTGCATATAGTAATGTAAGTGTAGTAGTAACACAAATCTGCAAGCATACGGTTAAAAAGTGTACTGAAAGTGTATTTTCTGTAAAGTTTGTGTGTATATGTGTGGTTGGGTGTGGATTTTTGCAGTGTGCGTGTGTGCATGCGTGTGTGGGTGTATGTGTGTGTACATTGGTGTTTGTGTGTGTTTCTACTCCTACCTATACTTTTCTCCCCTGGACGTTTCTTCTCCGATCTTTGTTTCGAATCCTGAGATCTCAGGGGCATATTAGCAAGAAATAGCGATATTTATAGCTAAATGCGCTTAGTGCATTTTTTTGTATCGCTGCCTATCGCTTGTTATATTAGCGGAGAAAACATGCTATTAGGAAGGTTTTTCTCCATTGTGCTAAAATATGCAGTGATACTGGCGAAATGCGTGAATATCGCTGGAAATCCAGCGATATTCAGGCAATTAACGCCAATGGGGACCTAACTTGAGAATCCACCTCCCATTGGATAAACAGGTAAGTCATGTTTTTAGCAGGCGTTAGATTATAGCGATAATCGCGCTTAGCGCAATTTTTTTTATCCCTATGCCTGCCTTGCTAATAGGCGATAGCTGTGTTAGCAACTGCTTTCAGTCGCTAACAGTTTGGGTACACCCACTTTGCATGTCATTAGCGATAAATATCGCTGACATGCAAAGCCGGCCCCAAACCGATCGCTATCGCCTGAAAGCTGTCGCTAACTGCTGTTAGCAACAGCTTGCTGATAAGGCGACAAAAATATCGCCCCTTTAGCGGTAAAACGTGCCGCTAAAGCGGCAATATGGCCCTTACTAATATGCCCCTCAGAGTTTTACTTGAGTGTTTGTCGAGCCCTGTCAAATGCCTTGTTATGTGCTCTGTAATAAGCAATTATCTTCACTCACGGTTTACCGTCTTATCTGTGTAACAACAATGTTGATAAGGATAGTGTAGCCATGGCGGCTGCGATGATCACTTCATCAAGCATTGCTAGAAGGTATTTTCCCAGGTTTTGTTGCAGTTGAGCAATCCTGGCAGGCACGGTGTCCATCATGACAGTAATCATTTATACTACTCTGGCTTATTACAGCTCTGTGAAGTTGTAGTCTTTATTTACAGATTGAGAGGAAGCTAAAATCCCTCAAGACTATAGCCAGCTCATGCGTATTGGGCAAGTCAAACCTCTTTTTCAATCTGGTGGCCATTTTAAAAATACTTTGAAATACTTTTAAAGAAATGCAGCAGACTGCTCAAGAAGGTTGCATTTTATGTGCAGTAGCTTCTAGTCTCAAGCTCTGAATATACAATATTGCAGATAACAACAGAGGTAAGTCTTGAAAATGAAGTGCTCACTGAAAGTTCAGATTTGTTTGTCCGTTGTATTCACATTACTGTTAGCACCCATAATTTTTCTAGACCATTCACAGATTCATTGCTTAACTTGTCAAACAATATGGGGGTTATTAGGATGGTGGCCACCCTAGCGGTGATGGGACTGCCCGCATGCCATGGGCTGGTCCCCCCACGTCAATTATGATGCGACTGCTACCGCGGCGGTCGCATCTAGCATTTTAACATTGCGGCGGGTGCTGCTGGCTGCAACACCCGCTACAATGGTAAAATGACATGTTGTGCATTGCCATGCACAACGTGGCAGGCACCGTGTAGTGCCTACCACCTTGTGCATGGCAATGAACCATAGGTACCCCCCAAGTGCAGGCCCACAGCCCCCACCCCCTGGGGACCCAAAACGGGTCCCCAAAATAAATCCCTGCCAGCCTTTCCATGGCGGCTTCGCTGCCATGGAAAGGCCTGGAGCACCACACATCATAATATGGATGGCAGGGCCTGCTAGGCACCGCCACCATATTTGTGCCCCAGCTCCGCCCAGCCGGCAATCGTAATGATTGCTTACCGGGGGAAAAGCGGCAGACGGACTTTCCGTCCCCCGCGTTACCCACCACCATTGTAATCTGGCGGTGGGTAAATCAGGTTATGATGGCGTGGCGGTCGCCGCCGGCAGTGGCGATTGTTATGCCATCCTAATCACCCCCTCAGTGTCGATGCCCTTAGTTTTGCTCAAAAGTCTGCTGCCAACACTATCGAAGATTAAGGTGCCAATTACCCAGGCTGCATAGTCTTGATTCCACCTCATACCTTTTTAATGCACTATCAGACACTCCCTACCCTGCTCCATTACTCCACTATTGTAGGTTCTTTTTCATCCCTCCTTTCTCCCTTTGTCACTGTTTTTCCGTCGGTCTCTTCCTCCTTCTTTCCCCATTCTGTGTTTTTCTCTCTTGTGCTCTGGATCAAGGTCTGTTTGGGAACAATAAGTACCATTCACTAAAAGCAAGTGCCGGTGGGCCCTACCTGCAACCACTGGATCAAATTAAACACTTTGAGATTTATCATTGAGTATGTTTTAATCTTTCATCCATGACATCTGTGCAATCTACACTGTAAAAGCCTGTTACTGTTTCATACTAGAACATGTACTGATAGCTTGCTTGTTTCAATATGGAAATGTTTCAACTCTTCTTCCTGTTTCCAATACGCATGCATATTCTCGCTTTCGTTAGCATGTTTGCTGCAATGTAACAGAAACAGGCTCATGATGTTAGCCTGGCAAACCTCACATATTGCATTATACCTCACATATTGCACTCTTGCGTGCACTCTTGATCATATTGTGCCACTGTATTCCTTTGAGATAGTCTACATTCTTTTTTTAGATTTCTTGTAAAATTGTAATGGTGTTGGAAGAGCTCACATATCCATAAGTACTACAGAGGTTATTGTTGGTCGCTCATTGTGTCAAGCAATAAGTCCATTCACACACGCACTCTGAACAGCTCTCCATTCCTTTTGTGGTATTTTATGTTCACATTTTACATCTATTGCCAGATCATAATTCTTCTTGCACCAGGTTGTGCTACATTCTTTTGTGCTAAGTACAATTTAGTGTTCAATTGAAGCTAATATGGCACAGTATGGCACACCCTGCATATTTACAGCACAAATGGGAGGCAACAAAACAATGGAACATATGGAAGTACAAATGACACACATACTTAGTAGCAATTAATGCAAATAAAATGCCATTGAACATAGAAATTTTACAGCATTGCTTAGGACCAGAGTTGCAAGAAGTATTCGGCAAACTATCAAGAGCAATACCTTTACCTGCTGGAATTATTTTAAAGAGGCTATGATTAGATTGGCAAAATATTTTAAATGCAACATTACAGTAGGTTTTCAAAGATGTAGTTTTACTCAGGCACTCAAGTGAATTCGAAACTTTCAAAGAATTGATTGACAGGTTTGAGGGTATTAGCCGCTACTTGCAGCTTTGGAGCCATTTTAGATGAAACGTTAACAATCCAGTTGATGGTTGTGAGATGGTTCCCTTTTTGGCATAATCACCCTACTTTCCTGTAAGGCCATAATATATGGTGCAGAAATACACCCATGGCATGGAAAGTTAAATGTCACCTGTGGACTGCAGCCCTTATTGTCCCATCAAAGGTGTGACAGGTAAAAAGGCTTCAGGCCCACCTCCGTAGCCTAACTGCTGCAGTCTAAACCTGCAGCTTGACCTGTTAAAAATACAATTTTTGACAGGAAAAAACCTCCTTCCTTTTTTAAGTATTAATAAGTCACCCTTATGTGGGTCTTGTAGTCCACAAGGTTGGGTGTGTGGTATTTGAAAGAAAGACATTTAATGGTATCATTTTTCTACTGTAACAAGGCCCCAAAAGCTATTTTCACTGTGGAAGGCTCTGTAAAGAAAACTGGGGTGCAGATTGAAATATTATTTCTGCTCTCTCATGTTTGAGACAAGCTAGAAAAATAGTACAACTACTATTTTTAATATATATTAAAACCCCAATGAAATGGTAAAGTTAGATTTTTAGGAACTATTTAGGAAAAAAAAACTCATAGAAGGTTACCTTTTCCCTGACCGAAGCTCCTGCGGCTAATTTGCTTTAGCGCCTCAGCAGCTGTGAGGCCAGTGCTCGACCTTAATGAAGTGCAAAAACTACTCTCAGAACAGGAAAAATTTTAAGGTTGTGGGAATCTGTTTTTCTTCCCCTTGAAGATGGGTTAGGGTGCACCCAGGAACTTCATTCACTTGTAAAGGGCATTGTAAAGGGTTAGACACGGGCAGACAGCCCTTTGTCCTCCGGGCCAGACTGTGTCCAATCCCAATGGGAGAACCAGTTTTGAGTGAACCCCGGAGGTGAGGACTGTACATTTCCCTGGTCACATCTCTGCATAAGAGAGAAAGGGTTTTTCCCTCTTGAATTTTAGGAGTAAGATGCACTATAGAATTGTTTTCAGGTGGGCAAACAGGAACTGCATCAGAAGGGGGTAGGGTTACCCCAGGGAACTATTCTCCTATTGGTTAGGGAAAAGCCAGGAATCACCACACCCAAATGCTAGTGCTAACCATAAACATGGCACCTCAAGGTACTCTTCTCTGAACACTCTCTGGATCTGTGGAAGCACAGATGAAAGACTGCATATGCTCTTTCAGACCTGTGAGGATACCAGAAGAGCTGAACCTGCTCCTCTTTTACCAGGACAAAGAAGTGGACTCAGTTGGCTGACCTTGTTTGTGGTATAGGCAGGCAGCAATAGACCCTTTCACTGAATTGCCCAGCTGACCAGAAGGATCTCGAGCTGGACTGCACCCTACTGGTTGTCTCTGCTAGAATAAGTCTTGATGCCCTCAAGTGTTGTTACTGAGGTTGTGCAAACCTTGGTTAAGTCTAACTGACTTCTTCTAACAACTCTGAAAAAGTTGGGAGTTAGCACATTTTTTAACTTCCAGAGGACGAGAACCAACCACCCTAGCAGTTCTGTCAAAAACATGGCTTTGAGGGGTTGAAGAAACAAGCTGCTCCAGCTTGGAGTTTCTCTATAGCAGAAAATCAATTTCAGAGGGCCCTTGGCAAGAAGGTATCCATCATTTGCCTTGCCCCGCAGGATTCTGAGCTAAAAAAAAAAAAGACAAAGTCTGAATAAAGAAATCTTCACGAGGCTAAGGTGCTCAAAGTATCTGGCTAACAAGCGGAATTCCCTGGAAGTGAAATTCACTTTTCCAGCTTAGAAATTTTCCAGCCAAAATTAAAAGCTTCAGCAGGAAACTCGTCCGAAAGCTATTCGACTTCAAGAGGACTTCCTCAAATACAGCCTGCAACTTTGCTCAGCTAGAAGATTTCCACTTCTACTTCAGAGACTAAGGGCCTGATTAAGATGTCAGTTGGACTCTCGCCCGACCAGCACCTTAGCAGAAGCAGGACTTCCTGATTAGATGTCGGCGGTCCTGCTGCCCTGATTACCACGCAACTGCTGTTACAGCAGTCGCAATGTGAATATTTTCTATTGCGGCATGTGCTGAGGGCTGCAGCACACGCCACAATAGAAAATAGGCACATTAAAAACATCCCTGCACCATGTGGCAGGTGCCACACGATGCAGCAATGTTTAAGGGGGCCCAGGCCCCATAGCAGAGGGCCGGGTGGAAGGGGTCCTGCTAGGGGCCCCCAAAGTCACTTTCCTGTTGGCCAAGAGAAGATTAGCCATTCACTGGGGGAAAGGCTCAGATAGACAATGATTGCTCAACATGATATAATGTAGGGACACCCTGGGGACTTATGCGGAAGAGTAGGCAATCTCGGCACGGCCAAAAGATATATGGGCCCCGCTAACAGCTTAGCTGCTGGAACATCCAGATGCCATAGAAACTACACCAGCGTACGGATCTTCCATTTTGCTGGTGATATATGTCTATTGCGCAGCTACCGACAACCTTGTGAGATGTATGTAACAGACATGTAAAACCTGATGGCATTATCTTTTTGTTCTGTTGTTCTGAAGAAACCAATAAACATGAAAAAAATCAAGAGTTGGCAATTATTTTCATCAGTTCAGTAATAACAACAAATGGATTTTTGTTTTGATAGTTGCAACCATATGTTATTCAACAGTGCGTTTTTGGCAACCAGTCATTATTTTGTTATTTTACTGTGGCTTTACACAATGCTATCTAATATTCTAACATTGCGTAAAGCCATAATATTTGATAGGATTACGTTACAGCGAAATCAATGCAGCATATAGCCCCTTTGAATATGGACATGAAACTTTTTTATGTATATGTGAATGTACGACTGTGTAGAAGAATGAGTAATTATGTGGTATTTGTGCAAATGAATGAGTTGGTAAGGTTGTTTTTTTATAAGATAATACCTTTGCTGTTCAAAGGACCTACATTTAAAGCAGTTGTGATAATGTGTTGAAATTTGGAGATGTATTTCTTTACTTAAAATGCTAGTTTCATATCATGTATTGAACAAATAAAGGATTGAATTCAAGACAGAGTCTTTCTGAGCCATGTGCACATCTATACATTTTTAATGATGTATAGACGGTAATATTTTTTAAGGTTATATGAGTTTTGTTTTTTGTGTTCATCATATTGTGCTCTTGAAAGCTGATGATTCCCTTTGCTACCTGTGCCATATTGTCATGTCGCTCCAGGGGCTGATAAAGCTGCTGGATGGTTTCATGGGCGTCCACAAGGGGGCAAGCGGGTGCACTTGTCCCCCCTGGATCGCCAGTGCGTCCGGTGTGGGCCCAGTGGGGGAGAAGGGTGCAAGGGGGATGGTGATGAAGTTAAAAATGTACACCCCCCTGGAAACATTTCTGGAAACGCCCATGGATGGTTTTGATGCAGCGGCGGCCTCATGAGGAACTGGGCCAAGTCCTGTCTGTTCCCCTACGCCCGATTCTAGAGCAGGGTGGGCCTGAGGGGGAGTGGATGCTCCTGTCTTGGTTCCTGTGGCAGTTTGATACATTTAAATACCTGGGCATACAGATTTTCCATGTGGATGGCCATCTCATGGAAGGGAATGTCTATGCGGTGCTGAGCTCGGTTTACAGGTCCATACTGTTCTTTTCTCCTCTGGGCCGAGTGGCAGTGTCCAATATGCTCTTGCTTCCATGGCTATTGTTCTTTTTTGTTGTCTTTCAACCTGCTCATCCTGCGTGTTTTTTTCAAAGATTTTATGGGAGCTGGAATGGGGTACAGGCAAACTATACAAGCCGCTGCCGAAGGGTGGGCTGGGGGGCAGGCAAGGATTGAACCATCCGTAGCGTCACCGCTCCACACAATGCTGTAACACGAGGCACACGTAAAGTCACAACTTCACTTCACATAGTCTTGCTGGCAAATCACCACAGGCCGGGCACAAAGGTTCACGAATATTGGATGCCTGCTTTTCAGTTGTGCCTCTCGGACACACAGTGGGATAGGGTTAAGGAGGTCTCACACCAGTGGTGACCGCCATAAACAGTGGGTGGTAGGGTGGGTGGGGTCACGCGGGTGGTTGGGAGGGATTGAATATAAAAAAATAAAACGCAACTTTTGCCGCTGGCCGCTTCACCGTCGCGCCACCTCTTCTCTTCCTGCTGATCCCAGCAGCCCCTGGGACAGACTCTCTGTCTAATACCCGTGCTGCAGAGCAGTGTGGGGATTGTTCTGAGAAGACACAAAAGACGCACTGCTCATAGTCACATCAGGGCCACAGAACCCCCTGCCCCCGAGATGCCCAAAACCGCAAATAACACACAGACACAAGTGTTACGTTTGGGAAAAAATTGCTGCAGGTTTATTACATACAACATATGTAATGATGGTGGGTTAACTTACGGGCGATCCAAGGGCAGGCCGCATTCTCGCCACCTGCCCGCCTGTTGAGCCAAACAGCACAGTGGCGAACCACCCAACTGCTGCACAATTATTATAATTATTGTAATTATACTACACACGCCCCTTGCAGGGCGTGTCTAGGCAAACCCCCGGCTGCACAGGCCCACAACCGCCCGAAGGACTACTGGGGCGCCGACACGAGTTCCTGCACCTCCCATGAGGTTACAGGTTAGGCTCTGAGGTTAGACTCTGGCACCCCTATGTGCCCGCTGAAGTACAGTTTTTTGCACCTCTCCTCTTCCGGATCGCCCAGTAACTCCGCCTGCAACGAAAAAGGAACACATTAACGCTCCCCCGGAGCCCCCCTCAATCAGACACTCTGGGTTCGAGGGGGCGACGAACCATGCGCCACATACAGTCAGTCCCTGCCTGGCCTGAGCAGACGGAGAGCACATACACACATCTAACCCCGGGCCCAGGCCGAGACATCCCGAAGCAAGGTGCCGCTCAAAAGAGCCCGCAAACGGTGTTAGGAACCGCAGATGGGAGGGGGGGGGGGGCGGGGGCCGATAACACCCACCTCCAAAGCTGCCCAGGATGGAGTGGGCCATATAGCCTTGCCCACATCCCAAGGAAACGGAATAGGCGGAGGGCAGTGGAAGTACCGCCTGTAGGCCTCGGCCCGCAGCAGGGAACACTCCCAAATCGAACCCGTAGCCCCCGCCTCCACAGCGGCCCGTTGCAAAGCAGGTTGCCTAGCCATAGCTCGACCTCCACAGGGAGGGAGTAGACGGAGGGGGGTGGGTAAGCCTGTAGGCCTCAACCCGTAGGCCACACTCACCGCAGCACGAGTGTCCCGAAGAAAAGAGTGTCCCAAAGCTTGTCGCGCGACGTCAGGTGCGGCAAAGAGGCCTCCCCGAAGGAGCAAGGGGGTGATAAACCCCCTGAGGCCCCTCCCAGCCGCCCCGGACGTGCGTCAGCAACCTGCCTACCTCTACTGGGCGATGCCTGCCCAGCTGAGGAGTGGCTGGCCACAAGGTGGGCGGGGGCAGCCCTCCGTGACTAGGAGCCCGCCCTCTTGATGGCCACTGCGTGGCCTCGGGCAGGCGCAGAATATGTGTGGGGTTTCTCCAGCCCGGCTGCTCAATGCAGCTGGGTTGGAGAAAACCTAAGTGTGAATGTGTGTTTTGGTCGTACTGAGAGGGATGGCCAAAACACATATGTCCACTTAGGGAGTGGAGTCCACTAGCACTCCTCCTCCCCCTCCCAACCTCAGCCCCGCCCACTGGCATAACAAAACTTGAGGGGGCCCCCTGCAAGGTACGTGGAGGATCCCCCTCCGGACTCAAGCAAGAGGTCTTGGCCCGGTGCTTTTATCAAGTGCAGGTGCTCACATTTTTGGGGGGAAGGGCCACACACACTTCCCCAGCTCCACCCACTTCCACCATTAGCTCCACCCACTTTCTCTATTGTCCCCCACCCTCATCTCCATAACGCACCCTCTCGCATGCATTTCTACATAGCTCTTGGTGACAGGTAGTAGCTCAATATTCTATATTAGTATTTTAACTTATAGACTGCAAGTAATAAAAGGATCTCCCTCACAAAAACAGTATCCCACTAAACTATTTATGGTACACACATATTGTGATCTGCATGGTGCATGTGCTTTGAAGCATGACTCCTCTGCAATACCTTACGATAAATCAAAAGTAAACTTCCACTAGACAAAGCGCTATTCTCTGTCCATCAGCTCCATTAATCACCAGTTATAGTAACATTTTTATTTTTACCAGAAAAGTGCTGGTGGCAAGGAACACTGTAGCAGGTGCTTTTAACTCCATCATATATTTGAGAAAATGGCGCCTCCCAAACCCCCACCTCCCACCCCCAAAGTCAATGCCCAGTGCTGTAGCGCTGGCCCTGTGCAGGCATGTGTAAGGTGCCTCTTGCAAATATTCACTGAGCCAGGCGTAAACAGTGTGAAGAAAAAGACAGATCTGAAGTGTTTCAGGAAAGATGGAGGAATTCTGAATCTACCACAGTTTTCGAGCTCATCGCAGATTCTAGATATTTTCATAAGATGCGGGGTTACAGTAACATAAGGAAGGGGAACGTAACAGCCAAACTCCCCCTTAGGTTACTACCCCCTTCTGTGCTGCCATTTGACCGTCTTGCGGGTCCTTCACAGCATGGCATATTACATCAGTGAATGAAAGAGCGTTTTAAGAATTGTCCAAGGGTGCCTCCCTGCCTCTAATTGAATTTCAGCTGGTAGTGAGGCAGCGGTACATAAACTTGTGGGACAGGCAGTTTGTGTGTGTGTGCCTCATGATAAGGCGGGAAGCTATGGTGAGGCATCGAATTTTGAAAAACTTGCGGTGCGCACACTTTCACTGCTTTTTCCCACGCAAATGAGAATGTCACCCATTTGTGCAGAAAATTGCCCAAACTGTGCAGTTCTAGGATGAGAGGTGATCCGCATGTGATATTTTCTTGGAGGTTGAAGTGCAGAGCAATATCTGGCAAATTAGGTTTGCTTTCTTTTTTCCAAACCGGATTGCTGTTTCTCAATATGGCAGCAAAGATAACATTCATGGTGGGGCCACGCTGCATTATTCCCATCAGCATGTCAGAGCTCAGAGCCTGGGAGAGGATGACATTAATGGCATATGATGGGCTCTTTGGAAATCACAGTTAAAAACACAACACTTACTTTAACTAGT
This sequence comes from Lissotriton vulgaris, assembly GCF_964263255.1. Taxonomy (NCBI): domain Eukaryota; kingdom Metazoa; phylum Chordata; class Amphibia; order Caudata; family Salamandridae; genus Lissotriton; species Lissotriton vulgaris. The sequence continues at coordinate 1,478,921,624 of NC_141695.1, read as the reverse complement.
TTTATAGAGTGAGAATGACCCACGTTGACACTGTGTGATCTCACAGAAAATAGTCATGATACATCTTACTAGCAGTATGTTACAAAAAACAAAATCAATACTTACTGGTATAACATTGCCTTTAATTAATCTGAGGCTTGAGGCCTGCTGCAGCTACACGAGTTAAGAGTCCTGAGTCCGTCACACTGTTTGCTTTAACACCTTCGCTGCGGCGGCTATTCCGCCGCAGCGCTAAGGGGGCGGGGGGCGCGCAGCACGCCCATGCTGGTGACGGAACCACTCCGTCACCAGCCTCGGTTGAGCTGTGCTCATGACGGAGCGGTTCCGTCATTACCCCGCCCGCTCAATAGAACGCACCGCGTTGGGCGGGACATGACGGTACTGCTCCATCATCAGCACAGCGCTACCGCGGCTGATGACAGAGCGGTTCCGTCATCAGCACGGAAGTAGTTAATCAACTGAGTTGCGGCTGCGCAGTATGCTCGGGCGGGTAAAAGTGTAAACACAGTCTGCATTGTTCCAAATCTGGACACCTGACATGACGATTCAACGCCAACGAGGGTCTGGCTAATTTAGTTTTGCAAGCAGTGAGTGGTCATTTGTAACGCTGAGGCAGGGACCCATGCAGTTTCTGGTGGTGTGTGTGCCTCATGATAAAGAGGGCAGCAGCATCACATTTTTAAAAGTTTAGGCACAGGTGCGAAACATCAGTGGGTTTGTCGTCACGAATATGCAGGTCTAAAATGAGAGACAATGATCATATGAATTGGCATGTATTTCATAGACCCGGCCCTGAATAATAATAGTTGGCAAATCACCCCCCTCTCCCTGCCTAGTGGGTTAGCATCCAGTAAACACACGAGACGGTAGTTGGTCTTCACAGCGTAGTCTTTATTACCTTAAGATACCACCAATTTCAGCATTAGCTCACTGACTGTTAATCTCTTGACCAACTTTATTATTGATGTATTTATTACACCACAACACGCAAAGTGAAATATCAGGATTATACACTTTCATATTTGTAGTTACATTTTGACTCTCCACAGGCCCTTTGCCATGGGTGGTGCCAGCAGGCCACAACCAAGATACCCTGCTCTCTTTTGTGCTGACCGCCCACCGGCCAACAGAGCCGCAGGTACATTTACCACTGCTTATAACTAGCGCCGGCTTCTCAGGTAGGGTCAGAGAATCCAGAACCACCAGCAGGTCAACCCCCTCTCCCTCCAGCCCGGAGCCCCCAATAGACTGCGCGCCCTGTTCTGGGGTCAAGCAGCCACCGCCAAACTGAGTTCCTGTCATTTCTCTAGCCCAGGACCCCGCCTAACCAGAACACTAAACTTAGGGATGGGTGGGTGGGTAACTTCCGCGATGCTCCGATATGGTTCTTCGAATTGCGAGAGGACAAAGAGGGTGTCCTTACTTGCCCCATGGCTTTTAAAATCCCCGCCAGCCTGGGGTTTCCTGTAGCCCGCGTGACGCGCTTCCGGGTGTCCCCGAGACGCGCTCTTCCGGGTCGCTTGACCCGGATGAGTTCCTGATGACGTTCCTGCCCCTTGATGCCACTAAAGGCACCACGCCTTCTAGGTGGGGTGGTGCGCATCAGTGCCGGTGCTAAGCACCGGAAAGCTCCGGCACAAATTAAGCACTGTCTCGGCCAGAGTACTTTGCTGAGGGGGCCCCATGGAGCTTGAAAAACACCTGCAGTGCGGAGGCTGCAGGGGCCTGTGTTATGCCACTGACCCCGCCCCTCCCAACACCACTGGCTAAGAGCCGGCAAATGTAAATTAAAACGATGCAAGAACATTGTTTTAATTTACATTTGCTGGCTCTGAGCCAGGCAGTGGAGCGACGCTTCTCCGCCATTGCGGAGGAGCAGCTACTGTCTCATGCAAACTACATCTTATGCTATGTTTTGGAAGGCCCTGGCTGCGCTGGATGTGCAGTTCTGCCTCCCCATTTTGTTAAAGTGGGCAAAGGCTGCATTACGCATTCTTGCAGAGTCCCACAGACGGGTTAGTTCCGGGCTTGGGGTGCTGATATGGGACCTCTTCATCAGGAAACTGGAGGTGAAGAACGACATGAGATCCCTTTAGGCAACCTGTTGCACACCTCTCCATATATTTCTTCCTTTGATTTGATACTTGTAGTCTTGGTACTAGGGCTATGCGCTTTGAATTGTGTCCTGGTGGGGTGGCGTTCCAGTATGATGCATTGTCAACTGTGTGCATGGTTCGCTGACGGCTGAGGGACAGTTGTGTACTCTTGCTCTGATGACCCCCTGTAAGGCGTTTATTGATTACTGATATGGTGTCACATGTTGGTAGGGTGACCATAATTTAAAAGCCAAAAACCTGGACATTTTACCAAAATAGAAGGACTACGATTTTACTTCAAGCAATGAGAGCGCTCCTCAGCAGAGAATTACAGAACAGGCAGTAAGAACATACATAAAATGCAATTTTAAAACCCAGTAGCTTGCCTGTTAATTAAATTGCTTTCTTGAAACACCTGCTAACTATCCCTGCTTTGTAAAACATAAAAAAACTCCTACCGTTTTCAGTCGACCCTCTTTAAAAACAGTGACATTCAGCTACATTTCTTGAAATTTTATGGAACAGCTGGTTAAAAACTGGGACCGTTCTGGCAAAACGGGGACGCCTGGTCACCCTACATGCTGGGGTGTTGATGACGTGTATTTTCGCTGCATTGCTGCTTTTTAGATTTCGCCGTAAAATCTAGGGGCATATTATCAAGGCAGGCAAAATGAAATTATCGCCGCTTTTGCGGCCGTTTTCAGCTGCAAAGCGGCGAGAATTTCATTGCCCTATTAGCAAGCTGTCGCTGACAGTTAGCAACAGCTTTTAGGTGATAGTGAGTGGTTTGGGGCCTGCTTTGCATGTCAGCGATATTTATCGCTAATGACATGCAAAGTGGGCGTACCCAACCAGTTAGCAACTGAAAGCAGTCGCTAACGTCGCTATCGCCTATTAGCAAGGCAGACATAGCGATAAAAAAATTCACGCTAAGCGTGAATATCGCTCAAAACAAACGCCTGCTCAGACCAGTTCTTAACCTGTATATCCAATGGGAGGTGGATATTCAGGTTAAAGCCCTATTGGCGATGATGTGTGAATATCCCTGGTTTTCCAGCGATATTCACGCATTTTGCCGCTATTGCCGGATATTTTATCGCATTGGAGATAAACGTTGCTAATAGCACGTTATCTCTGCGATAAAATTCAGCGATGCTTGGCGTTAAAAAAAGTTTCGCTAAACTTCTTTAGCGATAAATATCGCTAGTTGTTGATAATATGGCCCCTAGTGTTTGTCATATATCTTAAAAGGAGCTCTTATCAGTTCCCATGTCGAATTACTGTCTTTATGTGCTTTTGTCTGGAACTTTTCTTATGTGACCCTTGCTTGTCGACTGCAAGTTTTTCTCTCTCTTTCACCCCGACCCTCCTCTCTTTATTTGTATGCCATCAGCTGAATACATTCAACCAATAGGCAAGATTAGCATCAGCAAATGGTTGGTTTACTTGGCAAACGCATATTTGTGCTTATGGTTGTAACGAGTTCAGAGCGTCTTTGAGAAACATGTACATCTTTCCTTGCATCATGCTGCCATCTGCTGGACCTGCTGTTAACTTTTCAGGCACACAGACCCACTAGTGTGTTTGTATACAGATCGAACGTCAGTCAGTGCAGCAGAGTACAAGTATTTGCAATGCAATAGGTCTCGAATTTGTAAATGACAATCTTTTTTAGTCATTGTTTTTGTTTGCAGCGGAGAGATTATTTACATTTTAAAAAAGTGCACGCTATACTATAAGCCTTCATAGCAACTGTACAGTAAAGCTATGGTTGTGTTAACATAAACTAGCTGGGCAACCTAAAAGATGTGTTGCAGATTTACAAGCCCTTTGCGCTTCCTTGCACCACCATTGCGTCCATTTTTTGGTACAGCAGTGGTGCAAACAATACGGCCCATTTACACCGTGACGCATCTAGGAAGATGCGTCACGCTGTAAAGCCCTGCCTCACATTATAATTGCGTCAGGTACAATGTATGCAGGGTGGGCATTCCCATGCAGGAAAGACTCATAAAAGTGAGGCAGTGAAATCTACAAGATTTCACTGCGTCACTTTTAGGACGCCACTGCGTCAAAACCTTACGCCTGCTTGAATGATACAGCGCAATGAGAATAGGTCTCAAAATACATTGCTGGAGTTGCGTCGTGCAGGCGACACGACTACAGACTTTTGCCCCAAGAGATGCATCAGAATTTGTGACGCATCTCTCAATCCTCGCTTCATAGTGTGCCATATTGTAAATATGGCGCCGCCATGGTGGGGCAAGGGATTCTTAGGGTGGCGCAGGGAAATTGCTGCATCTCCACAAATGCGGCACTTTTTTGTAAATCTGCTGTGTTTAAATACAAAATATTAATGTGAGGTCTCCGTGCTCTGTGTAGCCCGGCTGTCTGTTGATTTTAGACTTTTGTTTAAAACATGTATGGTTGGGTAAATGATTCATTTTTATAGTTTTTGTACACATTTATTATAAATGAGATAGTGCTCAAATGTATTTCTGTACACAATTATTTTTAAGAGCTTTAGAACATTTTTAATTTATAAAAAATGTTGACATTTGCCTGTTTCTTGAGACAAAAACTAGAAGCACACATAAAACCTATTTCCTCAAGTGTATGTAAATGGTGATTTGAGAGACGTTTTGAGGTAGGGCAAAGTGGGCTGTGCCCTCTGATGTTCTGCAGAGAGTCTTGCCCTTATGACCTTGAATAATTATTTAACAGATTGTTTTGAAACACTGTTTCCCTTTAAATAATTTTTAATGTTATTGATGTGTGACAGTCTATTACAGACATTTTGCAAAGAATTTGTGTTTATGTTTCATGCAACATCCATAAATAATGTTTCCATTAGATAAAAACAGAATCCCATATAAGACAAATAGGAGGGTGTCACAGATATTGTTTGTAGTAATGTTAGTGAGCTGCTGCTGTATTTCAATATTGAAAACACACCTCACTGATTCCAGAATATATGAAGTAAACATCTTAGAATATGGATTAGTGCGCCTGTGCACTGTTAGTGACCTGGCCAAAGAGGGCATGAAAGAGCTGAAATTGGATCATAAATTCAAAGCTGTTTTGTACAAGGGCCCTAAAATACATTTGGCCCTGGGCCCCCAAAATCCTTAAAATGTCCCTGGATAATTTTGATACTACACTGGGATTATCCAAGGCCTACCCTTGTATTTGAAACGGGTCTCGCTGACAACAACAGAAGAAGAGTAATGGAATAAGAAATTCAGATGGCCTGGAGGATGAGATGAAATATCTTGAAGATGCAGAGTGATAGAACAGGTAAAGAGGGTGGAAGGCCAGCAGCAATAGGTGAAAGGGTTCCGCCGGAAGGGCAAGATGGTAACTGGTAGCAATGGCAAGTTAAAAGGGTTGGCAGCATGAGCAGGTGGGCTGAGGTGGCAGCTTTGGAAGGTGTAACGGTCAGAGAAAATGTTCCAAAAGGAACCGCTGCAGCAAAACAAGTTTGAAAAGCCTTAAAGCAACATTAGGGGGAGCAACAAGAAGGTGCAGACTAAAGGTTCGTGGACAAGCCTGGCAGACGAGCAGTTGCAACTCCAGAGACTAAAGAAGTGGCCTGATGGGAACACATGAGGGTGGGGGGGAGGGAGTGGATATATGTCTCCACCCATCCAGGGTTATTTGACGAGTGGCCTGTTGTGGATGGTATAGGCAGAAACGTCTCATGGGCAGGCTAGTGCCAAGCCTAGCACGGCAGATAAGGGAAAATATTAAAAGGTACAATGATAGTTGGTGTCTTGCTAGAGTTTGAGTTTGAGTTTGAGTTTTAAAAGTTTTATATAGCGCTCTTTCACCAGCGGTTTCATGGCGCTGTAACTGGCAGATCTCCACAAGGGACAGGGGGTGGAGGACAGGGGAAAAGGAACTACATAAAAATTTTACTGAAAAAATAAGCTTTAAGTTTCTTACGAAACTGGGAATATGAGGTAAGGGATCTGAGCTCCAAGGGTAATGAATTCCAGAGAGCTGGGGCAAGGGTCGCAAATTTTGACCCCCCCCCACTTTTTCCGACGAAACCGGGGAACTGTCAGCAGGGATTTGGAAGAGGATCGGAGCTCCCTAGCTGGAAGGTAAGGGACAATCTCCGAGGAAATGAAGGCAGGGGCCGTGCCCAGTCGAGCCTGGTAGGTGATGGTCGCAAGCTTGAACTGGACACGTTCCCGAACCCGGAGCCAGTGTAAGATTTTCAGGAGGGGAGTGACGTGTGAGAATTTGGGAAGGTTAAAGACCAACCGAGCCGCCTGGTTTTGAATCATCTGCAACCGCCTGAGACTATATGCAGGTATGCCTGCATATAGGGCGTTGCCATAATCCAGGCGGGAGATGACCATCACAAGGACGATCACCTTCAAGGCCTCGAAGGTGAAAAATCGAGAGACCTTGCGGATGGTCCGGAGAGAAAGAAAAGAAGAAGAAACCACAGAGCTGACCTGGGAGTGAAGGGTGAGGTGAGAGTTGAGTTTGATGCCTAAAGTTTTGACCGAAGTAGAGGGGACCGGAGGGAGACCAAGGGAAGGGGGCCAAAAAAGTGAAGACCAGGGACTGGAGCAACCACCCGTCAACACCAATTCGGTCTTGTCGGGGTTGAGTTTCAGGTGGTTGAAATCCATCCAGTCCCGGATAAAAATCATAATGGACTGGAAATTAGAAATAGAGGCAGAAGATGAAGAGAGGTTGAAAACAAGTTGGAGATCATCCGCATAGTTATATACGGTGACCTCTTTTTGGTCTAAAGAAAAATAAGGGGAGAAATGTAAAGGTTGAACAGAAGAGGTGAGAGGGAGGAACCTTGGGGGACCCCGCACTGAACCTTCCGGAAGTCCGCAGAGAAGTCACCCAGGCGAACCGCCTGGGTGCGGTCCCTCAGGAAGGAGGACAACCATGCCAGGGCCGTACCCCCGATCCCCGCCGCCGCGACACGGGAGAGTAAGATGGTGTGATCCACCGTGTCAAAGGCGGCAGAGAGATCGAGGAGGACTAATGCCTGGAATTGATTGGTGTCCCTCCCCTCCCTGAGGTTGTCGAGGACCGAAAGGACTATGGACTCCGTAGAGTGTGCGGGGCGAAAGCCAGCCTGACGGGAAGCCAATACCCCATTCTCTTCCACGAAGGTGCTCAGAGACCTGGTGACATGGCGCTCGAGCACCTTAGCCAAAAATGGTAGGAGAGAGATGGGGCGATAATTGGCAGGGATCGAAGGGTCCGCGCCAGGCTTGTTTAAGATAGGTAAAATAATAGCAGATTTCAAAGGGTTGGGAACAACTCCCTGAGAAAGGGAGCTGTTAAGAAAGTAAAGGGGGAGATCAGGGCAGGTGGTGTAAATGTGACGAAGTATGTGAGCGGGACAAGTATCAAGAGGAGAGCCAGATTTTACAAGGGGGATTAGTGAAGTAAAGGTTTCCTTAGTCAGGGGGGGAAGAGTATTTAATTGTCCTTGCGGGGAAGGGCACTGGGGGTCAACAAAAGACGGGGAAGGTGGCGGGATGTTGGCTTTAATGGTGGCGATCTTATCAATAAAAAAACTGTTCAAAGAGTGACAAAGGGCCTGGGAGGGGGAGGGCTTAAGGGAGGTACGATCTAAAAAGGCTAGGTTCTGAACAATCGAGAAGATTTCCCTGGATTGGTTCTCGGCTGTGAGGATCTTGGAGGAAAAATAGGCTGTTTTAGCGGCAGATTACGAGGTCTGATAGAGGCTGAATGGGAAGGGAATTGCTGAGGCAGGTGACAGGGTATGGGATGGATGATTATTGCTGGACTTGGCCCTTTTGGCAGGTTCACCCCTGAACTTTTTGCAATAAGCTCTGACATGGTGGTAGGGGTTTTCGGCCTATGGGCACTTTAGCAAGTGCGCTCTCTGAGTACGTGTGGTGAGATTGGCCTGCCCTCCCTTAGGAATGCATGGGGGATATATGTGTCCATGGTAATTCCTGGTATGAGAGGAGTGCAGGGGCGAGTTTAGTATGTATAAACTCGTGAGGATAAATGCTGGACAATGATGTGCGCAGATTTATGATGACTGGTGGAGAAATGCCACTTTTAGAAGTTGGCTTTTCTGTGTATTGTGTGTCTGCCTGCCTGATGTGAGTTGCATGTCTGACTTGTGATTGACAGGAGCTGAGAGGTGTGGGTGGCTCCAGGAGACAGGGGGAGTCTGCCCAGTGATGAATAGAGAGATCTGCATGCAGATGGGAGGGAGGAGTTGCACCTGTGACCTGAATAGGGCTGTGCCTTCCCTCCACAATGCTAACTCCGCCCCCTGTGGTGCGTCTGATCCCTGAGCCCCCACCTGACAAGGGACAGAGGAGTTGAGCAAAACAAAGTGCTCCAAAGCTCCCCTAGACCAGTCATAACTGGTATCCCCAAGCCCTGTGCTGTGACACAATGGGATTTGGTAGTATAAACATAGGGGCTGTGACCCCATGAAGATGTGCTGTATTGGTTCCTGATCTTGCAGGGCGTGCTGCTGCTGGGGCCCAGGGAGGGCTGCCAGGAGGGCTTGCCTCCCTGGTCCCTGCATTGCCCCTTCACCTAGGGACTGATGTTTTTTTACTGCAGAGCCCCTTCATCTATGGGGACGTACTTTGGATGGCCCTAGCACCCTGTGAGCGTTTTTTTTTACATTTTAAGGAGCGCTTTGGTTGTCCTGAGGAGTGCTCCCATTTGTGACTGGCAGCGAGAGGCGGCGATCGAGTTTGAGGGAACCTCGATGGAGAGAGTCCCCCGCATTGCCGACTTCTGGCAGGAACCCACACCGCACTTATGCATAAATCACAGCGGGAGCCCACCCCCCTTGTTCGCCGCCTTTGGTGATCTTCAATGGGTGCCAACCCCACTGTTCATGTAGTTATACGAGTGCCCACCCTGCATTTACCGAGAGAAACATCACCGCAGCTGCAGGGAGGAAGTCAAGCAAAGTGGTGCCTGGCGGTGGGCGGGACTTCCAGTCTTGTCGAGGGAAGTACGGGGCCCGTGCTGCTGGAAAGAAGAGGCAGCCTAGAGCAGTGTGGGGCTCCTGTGAGCGAGGGAAGCCCCGCGCCAATGCCGGCCGTGAGGAGGCAGAGTCCACAGAGAATCCAGGCGGGAGCTCACCCGCACTGGACTGTGCAGGAGAGGGAGTCCCTGAGGAGAGGGGGCTCTCCTGAGAAGAGCCTGCGAGGAGGACGGAGACCTCGAGCGGCGCCAGTGAAGCCCGGTGAGTGAGGGCTCTAAGGGAGGCAAGATAAGAGGCACCCGTGCAGGTGCCGATCTGCTGAGCGGCCCCGCTTGACAGTGGGCCGCTCCAACATGAGCATGTGTTGTTTTAGGGGTCAGCGCACTCCAACGAAGGCATGTGTTGTTTAGGAGCCAGCGCGCTCCAACGAGGGCACAGTAGTTTCGGGGTCCCTGAGAGGGCCCCTGAGGGCCACAGTGTTTGGGGGCATTTCTGGCCATTTTGCTACAGCTGCCCCCTTTAGCTAGAGGGCAGCTGCAACATCTTTGGGGATGCGAAAACCACAGTTGATGGACAGAATGCAGAACAATGTCATACATTCACACCAGTACAGAGATCTGGGCCTAAATCCATCGTTTTTTTGCACTCCACACCACCCCAGTTCAGCCATGGCCATATGCAAATCAGTCTGACCCTGTGCCTCATGGGAACAGTCCAGCAACATCTTTGAGGGGCATTTTTGTTGAGAGCCCCAGTGAGGCCCAGAAGGCACCAGGAGTGTCCAGGCCTCATTTTAATATTCACAGCTGCCCAGTAAGTAGTGGGCAGCTGCTACGTTTAGGCCGCAATTCTTTGAGGGCATGTTGTTGAGTTAGGAGTGAGATGCACTCCTTTGCCCCATACTTTCCCAGCTGCCCAACAAGTAGTGGGCAGCTGCAACATTTAGGCCTGTGCAGAGTGAGCACCCTTGTCTTACGCTGCATTGGCAGCATGCCCTGACTTTTGGACATAGGGCATTTGTGCCCTTTTTGAGATGGCCAGTTGGCCAGGGGGGACTGTTGGGTTTGTAGGGCACCAGGCCCTGATGTGATTATATGGTGCAAGGAAATGTAATGTATGTAGTATGATTTACGCACCCTGTTCTATACCTCTAAATGTGTTCTTATTATTATGAGGTTGTTTTGCATATTATGGTTTATGCTAGTGAGATTATGTTTCACTATGTGATTTATGCCCCTAATGTGAGTTATGTGTAGGAGGTTGGGGTCTAATGTGTTTAGACTTCTGAGGGGATTGCATAATGTATTTATGCTAGTGAGGTTGGCGCAGAATGAAATTTGCACCTGATGTGATACTGTGCATAATGTAGTTCATGTTACAGGCTGATGCTAAGTATAGTGCTTACCAGTGGTTACTGGTTGTACGTTTATGATCTGTTTGACTTTTACTAAGTTCACTTTGTGATGGTTCTGACAGTGGTCCAGTGGGCCCTGTCAGGTGTATATAATCCCTTGTTAAATATGACCTAGTGCCAGGGGGCACCATGTATATTTGTGTTTACTATTCTAATGTGTTATGAGAATACAAAGGCTATTTTTGATATAACCTTGTGTGGAGTTCCTTTTGTGGTCAGCCTGGGATGTTGTTGCTGTGTGCATGCGCAAATGCTTTACATATGGCCACCGGGATAAACCTGACTGCTCATGCCAAGCTACCATGGGGGTGAGCAGGGGTTATCTTTGGCGTGTAACTCCCTTGCCCTGACTAGAGTGGTTGTCTCTGCCTGGCTTTGGCGCAAGCCTTAACCAACCAAAGATCCCATTTCTAACAGTTATCATCCAGCACATGAAAACCAAAAGGCCCTTTCCTTCGCCGAGCTGGGTCTAATCCTCTCCCTGGGCTTTAGGCGGAGGATGAGGGAAGAGCATTGGGGGGGGGGGGTCGGGTAATGTGCAACATTCTCCGAGGGGGAGGAGTGGAGGAGGTATTAGTAATGTGTAATAATGGAAGGAACTGAGGGAGAGCACATGGCCAGTAAAACTGTTGATACATCTAGAGCTCTGTTATGAGAGAATGGGAAGAAACTGGTGCATTAATTGGAACAAAACTTGATTGGGAACTAAAGAGGTCAGAGCCTAGCCCGAAGACAGGAGAGAGTCCTTTTCCGTGTGAGACTGGAGAAGGCCTGGTGAGAGGCCGTGCAGTGACGACCCTGCCTGAAAAACCACGGAGACTAGCTAGAGAACCCATAGAAAGAGATTGACACTGGTGGTGGTGGTGTGGGGGCCTTTCCCTAAGAAGGTAGATGCAAAACCAGGGTTTTACCTGCCAAGCGTGGTGGCTGAGAATCGTTGGGATGACTGCAAGGTAAAGAGTCAGAATATTGAGTAGGGAATGTCGACTTGTGTTAATAGTGAGTGCAAAATATCGAGATACATAAATATCGACTGCAAGAATATCGTGGTCAAGAATATTGAGTTTCAGGTAAAAAATATTGTTTTCTAAAATATCGAAGTCATTAATATCATTTGCAAACATATAGTTGTAAAAAATATCGTTTTTTAAGTTAGTGTTATGTATTTTAGTATGTATTTAAAATGTATGTGCTCTTTTCTTTGTCTAAGTATTGAATTTGTTTTTTAATATATATGTAAAATGTTTATTTTTATTTTTTATTACATTTTCCATTTTAATTCCATAGTGGGTTGTGGGTTTATAGGGGAATACAGTGGGAAGTAAGTTAATTGTAATAAATTGAATATTAATTTTTATTTATTAGTATTTGTTTATTTTTCATATTAAAGTGTTAATTGTGGGAATTAATTTATAATTAATTAATAATAATTGACTGTTAGTTTTATTGATTAATTAATTGGTAAAAATGTTAATTGTGTCATTTTTTAGGAGCAGGTTGTGGGTTTATAGGGGAATAGGATGGAAAATAATTTACTGATAATTAATGTATTAATATTTTTTATTTATGAATATTTATTTATTTTATATTTTATATTGTTAATTGTGGGAATTATTTATTATTAATTATTTATTAATTGGTTGTTAATTATTATTAATTAATTGGTAATTATGTTAATTGTGTTATTTTTTTAGCAGCGGGTTGTGGGTTGATAGGGGAGCTGGGTGGGAAGTAATTTAATTGTAATACATTTATTAATATTTTTAATATAATATTTAATTAATTTGATTTTATAGTGTTAATTGTGTTAATTAATTTATTAATAATTATTTATATTTTGCGTGTTAATTGTTATTCATTAATTAATTAATTGTTAATTATGTTAATTGTGTCATGTTTTACCAAATTGGTGGTGGCATTTAGAGGGGAGTATGGTGGGAGTTAATGTATTTATAATTAATTAATTATTTGATAATTAATGCTAAATAATTAATTTGCAATTTGCCAATTGTGTAATCACTCTTATGTGTGAGTTGTGGGGTTTATAGTGGTAAATGGTGGGAAGTGATTTTTTTTAAATTAATTAATGATTTGTTGTTAATTGATATTCATTTATTAATGTAAAATTAGTTATGGAAATTGTGTAAATATTTTAAGGTGCATGTTTTGGTGTTTATTGGGATAGAGGGTGGAAAGTAATTTAGTTAAAATTAATTAATCATTACTTGATAATTAATATTTATTGATTAATTGGTAATAATTTTTGGTTAGTGTTTAGTTTTTATTTTGTTCCGGGATTTAGTTTCAATAGCTGTAACGTTTGGTTTGTACATTAAGTTGAAACATTTTAAATGTGTATTATAATTATTAATATGTGTTTAATTGACAATTATTTGTGTCAATTATGGAAGTACACTTTTTTGTTTAATTTAGATGTGTGTTGTAAATTGTGTGGTATTATAGGGTAGGAAAATAAATATTACATTTATGTAAATTGTAATTTTTTGATTAAGAATAATTTCTATTACAAAATATTTATTTGTGTGTACATTTTTGTTACATTAAAAAAAGTATTATTTTTAAGTCATTTTTATATTTTTGCTACATTAAAATATTTGTATATGATTTGCTAATTTTTATATTTTTATACATGTTTTGTTTTTGAGTTTCCTATTATATTTCATATTGTAGTTGGTATTTTGTTTGTTTTTAAATTAGAATTTTGTTCTTTGGGAATAGTAATTTTAACCCCTCCTCTATTCAACACTTTACCTACTGTTGCATTTGCAGGAGTGGGAATAGAAATGTGTACCCCTACGCTATCCAACACTTTCCCTACTGTTGCACTTGCTGGAGTGGGAATAGTAATTTTTAACCCTCTGCTATCCAATACTTTCCTTACTGGTGCACTTGCTGGAGTGGGAATAATCATTTTTATCACTCCGCTATCCAACAGTTTCCATACAGTTGCACTGGCTGGAGTGGAAATAGTATTTTTTATCCCTCCGCTACCCAACACGTTCCCTACTGTTGCACTTGCTGGAGTGGGAATAATAATTTTTTCCCCTACGCTATCCAACACTTTCCCAAATGTTGCACTCATTGGAGTGAGAATAGTAAATTATTCCCCTCTGCTATCCAACACTTTACCTACTGTTGCACTCCCTGGAGTGTGAATAGTAAATTATTCCCCTCTGCTATGCAACACTTTCTCTACTGTTGCACTTGTGGAGTGGGAATAGTAATTTTTTACCCTCCGCTATCCAACACTTGCCCTACTGTTGCACTCCTTTTTTTTACTCTCCGCTATCCAACACTTTCCCTACTGTTGCACTCCTTGGAGCGGGAATAGTGAATTATTCCTCTCCGCTATCCAACACTTTCCCTACTGTTGAAGTCGCTGGAGTGGGAATAGTAAATTATTCCTCTCCGCTATCCAACACTTTCCCTACTGTTCCCCTAAATGTAGTGTAAAACGTAGGTTAAAAAAAATATTACCTATTTTAATATTTTAATTTATATTATATATTTTTTTAATGTTACAGGTGTATGTATATATATCTTTCTTTTTTAATATATTTCTAACATTTGATAATTAATTACAATTATTATTGATTAATTATTTTTAAGTAACTATATATATTTACATTTTATATATGTAGGTTTCATTTATTTTTAAATGACATTTATTACTTATACTTATTCAATTAACAAATAAATCTATTTTTTTAAAGTAAAATGTATTATTTAATGTATTTTACATTATTTATAATACATATTAGAAAAACTATATTTGGTACTTCGATATTTTTAACAACAAATTTGTTTCCAATATTTTTGTTCTTACCATTATGAAGATATGAAGTCGATATTTTTTACAATGATATTTATGACCTGCTATTTCTGTAGGTCGATATTAGTGTTGTCGATATTCTGTCAGTGATCCGACTGAAAATGGGGCAGAAAAGCTCCAGAGTCATTGAACGGAAGCAAGACTGAGAAAGGCCTGGCACGGAAAACAGCAAAGAACTGGGGAGTAAGCAGGCACATCACCGGACTTGGACGGAGTGAGGCGTTCATCATGGAGGCCAGGGCTGGCTTGAGCCCATAGGCTGCCAGCCCTGGAATTCAGCCGCCTTCCACTGTGTGTCTTCTACTCCCTTCTGTTGAGCCCCAAGCACCAAGTCTCCCAGTTCTGGTCCCACCATTGTTGAAGATCCGCGCTGCATAAAAAACATAGAATTTTGAAAAAATAGAGTTGGGCGAGCAGCGCAAAAGTAAACTAAGGTGCGTGGCCGCCATAGTTAAAGTTGAACCGCAATGCATTCTGCACTGCTTAAAAAAGCATTTAGTATTGAAAAAATGCAGTTGGGCAGCCAGGCAGAAGAAAAGAAATGTGCATGGCCGCCATTATAAAAAATAAATCACGCGGCACACTGCTTAATAAAACATACAAATGCAAAATACAACAGTTGATGGACAGAATGCAGAACAATGTCATACATTCACTCCAGTAAAGAGATCTGGGCCTAAATCCATAGTTTTTTTGCTCACCACACCACCTCAGTTCAGACATGGCGATATACAAATCAGCCTTGACCCTGTGCCTCATGGGAACAGTCCAGCCTTAACTGCCAAGCCATGTCTTCCCTAGACCGGAATCAAGCATCCTAGGACCGGTTTCTGGCTTCCAGCTGTCCTCAGCCAGGATAGCTTGACTCCAGTGGCGTGGAGAGCACGGAACTCATGTCTGAGCATACCCGTCCCACTCGGGGTGACAAATGCAAAATACAACAGGTGATGGACAGAATGCAGAACAATGTCATACATTCACCCCAGTACAGAGATCTGGGCCTAAATCCATCGTTTTTTTCTCACCACACCACCCCAGTTCAGACATGGCCATATGCAAATCAGCCTTGACCCTGAGCCTCATGGGAACAGTCCAGCCTGAACTGCCAAGCCATGTCTTCCGTAGACCGGAATCAAGCATCCTAGGACCGGTTTCTGGCTATCAGCCATCTTCAGCCAGGATAGCTTGACTCCAGTGGCGTGGAGATCACGGGACTCACGTCTGAGCATACCCGTCCCACTCGGAGTGACAAATGCAAAATACAACAGGTGATGGACAGAAGCAGAACAATGTCATACATTCACTCCAGTACAGAGATCTGGGCCTAAATCCATCATTTGATTGCTCACCACACCACCCCAGTTCAGACATGGCCATATGCAAATTAGCCTTGACCCTGTGCCTCATGGGAAAAGTCCAGCCCGAACTGCCAAGCCATGTCTTCCCGAGACCGGAATCAAGCATCCTAGGACCGATTTCTTCGGGCTTGACTGTTCCCATGGGGCACAGGGTCAAGACTGATTTGCATATGGCTGGGATCAAACTGGAAAGGCATGGTGAGCAAAAAAACAATGGATTTAGGCCCAGATCTCTGTACTGGGGTGAATGTATGACATTGTTCTGCATTCTGTCCATCACCTGTTGTTTTTCCATTTGTCACCCCGAGTGGGACGGGTATGCTCAGACGTGAGTCCCGTGCTCTCCATGCCACTGGAATCAAGTTATTGAGGCTGATGAGGGCTGAAAGCCCGAAACCGGTCCTTGGATGCTTGTTTCCAGTCCAGGGAGGACCTGGCAAGGCAGTTCGGGCTGGACTGTTCCCATGGGGCACAGGGTCAAGACTGATTTGCATATCGCTGGGTTCAAACTGGAAATGCATGGTGACCAAAAAAATCGACGGATTTAGGCCCAGATCACTGTACTAGGGTGAATGTTAATGTTAATGTTATTTTGAAATTTGTAAAGCGCAAACTATCGCTCCGAAAGGAGCATCCTGGCGCTATAGACAGGCTGTATGACATTGTTCTGCATTCTGTCCATCACCTGTTGTTTTGTAATAAAACATACAGAGATGCCATGTACATGGCTGTGGAATGGGGACAGGAGGGCGCCTGTTTATAATATAAAGAGCAGCGTCCATCATCGGGTGCCAAGCTAATCTATGAAAATACGTGGACTCTGCTTTGCGGGAGAGCCTGTTATGCCTGCAACAGCAGCTAGGAAAAGTTACTAGGAGAATAGTGCTCACCAACTGTAAATAAAGCATACTGAGTAACAACACGTTACAGGGCCAGTCCTCATGGGAGGTTACAAAAGGAGAAATGGCGGTACTAAAGAGGGACTACTAAGAATAATACTGAATCAAAAGCCACCATTTACAAAACCCAATAAGAAGAGCCCTTTGAAAATATGGGCAGAAAATGGGCGAAGCTTCAAGTCAATACCTGAATACAGCATGTCTCCTGCTAAGGCATTTTCCAGCTTGTTAAGTTTTTCCAACTTCCAGGAGTTTCACAAGCGATCTTTATCAACCATTTACTTTGATCCTGTTGTGGGAAAGTGCCCCTTTTTGCATGGTTACGCCCTAACTATTTGCCAGATACCTGATGCCAACTTGACTGCGTGTGCTGGGATCCTGCTAACCAGGCTCCAGCACCTGTGTTCTTTCCCAAAACTGTACCTTTGTACCCACAATAGGCACACCTCTGGGCCACATGTAAGTCCCTGAGGCACCAAGTGCCTTGTGACCAGAGAGGGCCTCTGAGGGCTACAGCATGGCACTCCCAGAGACCCCTCACCTTAGCACCCTCATCCTTCCATTGCAGACTAGGTGTTTTGCTGCAGACCAAACTAAAGAGTCAACATGGCACACACCGCTGTGTGCCATACCCACCTACACTGCCTGTGGAATGGGTAAGTCACCCCTCTAGCAGGCCTTAGAGCCCTGAAGGCATGATGCGCCATACCACAGGTGAGGGCATAGCTTGAGCATTATACCCCTACACGGTCTGTGCCTCTCACAGACATTGTAGGTGCAGTGAAGCTATTTTGAGTATATAGGCTGGGAGTTTGTCAATATGAACTCCACAGCTCCATGATGGCTTTACTGAAGTCTGGGAAGTTTGGTATCAAACTTCCCAGCACATTAAACCGACACTGATGACAGAGTTGGATTTAATAAAAAATGCGCACAGAGGGCATCTTAAAGATGCCCCCTGAAAAATGACCAACTCTGGGGTGGTTCCTGACTGGCTCCCGGCCATTTTCCACCACCAGACAGGTTTCTGGTCTCCTGGGTAGAGAGCCTGCTGCTCTTTGGGTCCAGGAACAAAGCACATCCTGTGCAGAGGTGTCATTCCTACTCCCCCAGGATGGGCAGGGTACTTGCAGAGGGATCTTCAGAGGCCTGCCGCCTTTGTTAGATACCCCAAGCCTTTTGCTAATATCAGCAACTGGCTCCCATCAATTCTGACCCCCACTTTGGGTACAAGAACCTGCTGGAAAACCTAGCAAGGAAGGGAGGGGGTGCCCAACTTTGCCAGCCTCACTCCAATCATGAAGAGGCCTATGCCCCTTTCCCACTGGAGGGTGGCTTACTAGGATATGTAGACACCCCAGGGAAGGGATCAATTAGTCCCAACCTGCACACCCCTCTAACGCCCCTAAACCTAGTATATTGGGGCACCCCTGAACCTTGCCTCTTCAGATTTGATGTGACAAGAAAAAGAAGGACTGAAGAGCTGTGCCGCAAAAGAGAAGGATGACAACAACTGCTTTGGACCCAGCCTCTCGGCCTGCCTGCTGCTCTGAACTCCTGCGAGCTGAACCTGGTGTGTCCTGCAGCCAGCAGCCTCCAAGAACCCCGGAGACCTGCCCTGCCTTCACAAAGATCTCCTATCTCCTATGGACACCAGATTAGTCCTATACCAACCCAAGCCAAGGACTACAGATCCGTCCCGATCAACGAGTCATCACCACTCAGCACTCAACACCCACGGCCCGAGGCAGAGTGGCCCAACAGCCAAGCGAGGCCCCCCCAGCAATCTTGACCTGAGTGCCAGAGTTGTACAACCTCCATAGACCTTCACCATTACAACTGCACTCTCAATCCAAAGGGTCCCCCACCGCAAACTGAACAGGTGAGAAGAATCTGACACGAAAGGACACCCCTGCATCCGCAGCTCCTGTGACCTGAGGTGTTTGACCGATGGTGTCCTGGTGTCGAGCAACTCTTCAACTTCATCCTCTAGTGATTGGTTCCCTTCGTCTGGTCTTCTCACTCCAGCCTGCATTCCTTTTCCTTGACCGACGTGCTCCATTGACAATGGGCTACCAATACGTCTTAATCACCCTGCACCCGGTTGCCCCGGCGCTGCTAGTAATGCGGACTTGGTGCTACTGTTGCTACTTGGTGCCTCTGGCCTGATCTTAACCCTAGGAGCTTGGCTCCGGAGAACGATTGGCCTGCTCGTGAGCAGTATCCAACCAAGGTGCCCCCTAGCCTCATTGGCTAACATTGGCACCCTGCACTGTGCACCCGGCCGCCCTAGTGCCCCTGGTGGTCCCCTGTGAGTGCTAACCTGAACCTTGGGGAAGTTTGGTTCTACCCCCAAAACTAAAATCCCAAAACCGATTTACTCACCTTTAATTTAACACTTTGTTTTTCCCACAGGACTGAATGGTGTGTTTTTCTCTAAAAATTCTTCTAAGAGTTGAATTGTATTGTAGTGCACAAACAGTAATCTATTGCTTGCAGAAGAGTTAACCTGCTTCAAGTGTCCTATGTTGTGTAAACTGTGTGGGAGAACATATCATACCAAACCAGAATTGTAATCTAAAAGTAATAAAAAAAATACTTGCTTGCATTTTTTAACTGTTTTCTCAACTGCAAAAAGTAATCTAAATGTTCCTGTAAATCCAGCTTTCTCTGTCTTACTGAAAGTAACATTGTATGAAGAGTTTAACCTACCTGCTACTAAGTGAATCTTGGTTCTAGAAATAAAAATAACAAAATAATAACTTTTTATACAAACAATTGGTTTGGATTCAGTCTTTGAGTGTGTGACATCATGTCTAGCTTGAGTGTGTACAACAAATGCTTAACGCTACCCTCCTAATAAGGCTGACTGCTCAACCACACTACCACAAAAGGAGAGTAGGGTATTATCTATTTTAGCCTCTGCTATAACTCCGGGGATCCACTGGACTCTGTGCACACTATAACTTACTTTGATTTAGTATTTAGCAGAGCCAGCTTCCTACACTGTTTGTTTAGTCTTAAGGCAGCAAACACATTTTTCAGTTCTCGGTGGTTCATGTAAATTTGTCACAACACTTGTTATTTACTCATGTTCTGCTCTGAGAAAAAAGAAGTTGAAAATGTCAGATGCTCCTGTTACGATTCATAGCTGTATTAATAAAGTATTTTATCATTCTGTCATTCTTTTTTAGCCTTTTTCCAAATAAACCTTTTATTGAGTTTGTACGGTTTACATTTCACACAGGTTGAAAACGAAGTAAGTAAAATTAGATACATTTATTAAAGGCTTACCATTTAAAAATGCTGTGGCATGATCATAAATCAGGGGTGTATAACATAGGGCAAGGAGGGGAGGACAATTGACAGACACTCAGGATCACACTAAATTGCATAAATGCATTATATTTAGATTCCTGGTTCACACAGATAGTTTTGTGAGTTGGTGGAACTAAATACGCATGGCTTACTAATGAATGTATTTGACTAAATTGCACATTGTCATGAAAAATGAGACTAAATATGGCTTGTTGTATGTAAAAGTGTCCTATAGGGTCATTCTGCAATGGTGCAGGAACTGCACTGGACACTCTTGGTCTAAGGGAGTTTGAAGGCTTTCCATTTGCACCCCTTAATGTAGCTCTCACGATCCAAGTCACGTACATGAGCATCTGATCTAGTCCAGTGTTTTTCCCTTAGTATTCTGGTTATTGGAGTTGTGTTGTATTATAAAATCATAACTACAAGCCCCAGAATGCAAAGGAAAAACCTGGGCTGAGCGAGTTACTTACCCATGGACTTGGGAACAAGGAGGCCTCTGTATTATTACCTTTAAAGCATATCACATATAGTAAAAATGCTTCACAAACCTTTATTGGTAACCAGCCATGCACCTTCAAAGAGCATCAACTCTTCCACTGGGAGGTTGTATTCTTCCCATTGTGGAAGCCCATTCAGAAGGTCATGAAGAGGGACACACAAGATATATGTTGCTTCACTTCCTAGCACCTGTGAACGAGAAAGGGCAACGCTCTTGTCAGCCTGCTCTGCCATTGAGACAAGTGCTTGCTCTTTCCCCCACTCCCTCACACATTTGAAGAGCAGAGAGAGAAAGGACACCTCTGTAGTAAAACGCAAAGCAAATTAGACTTAACCGTCTGACACCAAGCATTAAAGTGACTTAACAAAATCTGAAAGAATTTACTAGGTTTAGAGATATAGAGCAGATCAGTTGTTCTGCTGGCTTGGCACCTGGTTTGTGTGGCTTTGCCAGTTGTGTGTTGCCCTCACATAGAGAGTGGGGTCTCAACCCTCCGAGCCAACAACCAGCATGCCTTTGGGACCTTTACACGTGTCAGCTACAATATAGCAGAAGAAAAAAAAAGCTGGGGTTAAATGAAAACAGCAGCCTTTCAATTCCTGACCATTCATCTCAAATACTATATCCAATTCAGAGTTTATTAGTCATACAAAAACAACTTACAATTCCCAGCCTAAAACTAGCATTGGTAAACCCAATAGGTTTGGGTTTGTTAGGTTTCCCAAGCACTGTGCTGTGCTTGGGAAATCTATTGTTTTTAAAATATCATAAAAGGGGCTTCTCTCATCAGTATCCCAAGGCCCAAATACTCATTGCTATCGGTTTTAGTGGGTGGAACATTATTTCTTATGTTACGGCTGCATAGAGTTTACTATTTACCAGACTTATCTTGCCCTGGCTGCACGCAAACACAATGCTTATCTTCTACTAAAGCTGTTCACACTGTTTAAGATCCATTCACTGTTGAGACTTAAGGGATTGTTAAACTGTATGATAAGAGCTCCTCCCATGGAAAAGGCAGACAGCTTCTAACAGTATGCGGGAATGCTTGCTTTTATTACTTTGTTGTGTAAAGCAGATGCTTTAGCCTTAGAACATTTGTGGCATTTCCTATTCATGCCTGAGTACATTTCTTTGCTCTTTGTTTGCATTATCGGATCGATTTTGACAACTTAATCTATTTGGTCATTGTGATCAAATTCTAAATGTTGTAATAAGCAATGCACGTTAAAAATAAAGTTAATATACTTATTGTATTTTTTGTATGTTATTGAGTGCAGTAGTCTCCGGTGTTCGGAGCAGTGCATCATATGTGCATCCAGACAAATAAAATCTGTTTTCAAAAAAAGAAAAAAAAAGAAAGTTAATATACATAAACCTGAATGACGTGATTGGAGTGCCTTACATGAGCACGCTCTTTGGTGCTCTGAAGGGATGCTTTATCCTCCTTTAGCCGTTGAGACAGTTTCTGTATAATATTACAGTGCCAGACAACTGCTTCAGCATCTTGGATGGGGAACATCCTTTTCAACGCAACTTTTACCACGCAATGCCTTTACGACACAACTATTACAACGCATGTCATTACAACACATAGCGCTGGGGGGCGCTTTAGGATAGGGAATAGATTTAATTTACTATCCAACACCTTCGCTACTATCCACGTGGACTGGAGTTGGAATAGTAAATTAAACTATTCACTATCCAGCACCCCTAAACACTATGCGTTGTAACAGCATGCGTTGTAAAAACTGCAATGTAAAGGCATGCGTGGTAAAAGCATGCGTTGTAATGTCATACATCCATCTTGGATTGTAAACACGGTCAAATGCCTGTTCTAAAAGTATTCCTCAAGTGTTGTGATTTCAGCCTGTTCCTTCACTTGGGCCATTATTTCAATAGTGCAACAAGTCCAGGAACAATGGGATCAAGAGTCATGGGCATCCCAATAAACACTGATTATTGCTATATTTTGCTACTAAATAGGCAGCCATAATTGCAGTTATCTTGCAGGCATTAGGGTCATGATTTCAATTGTGCAGCAGGTGCAGAGGCACCAGGCCATAAAGTTGTCAGAATTCCACTTAACACCTAATATTGCTATATTTTACTACTATATAGTCAGTAACAATTGCAGTTACCTTACAGTTAAAAGGGTCTTCATTTGAATGGTGCAGCTGGTGCAGTGGAACTGGGGCCAAACACTCCAGGGACCCCACTAAACACAGAATATTGCTACTTTTTCTACTAAACAGGCTGTCACAAGTGCAGTTATCTAGCAGGCACTAGAGTCATGATTTCAATGGTGCTCCAGGTGCAGTGGTACCGGGTCCAAAAGTTGCCAGAACTCCTCTTCACACCAAATATTGCTATACTTAACTACTAAACAGGCAGGCACGATTGCAGTTACCTTGTATACACTGGGGTCATGATTTCAGTGGAGCGGCAGGTGCAGTGACACCAGGGCCCAAAGCTCTAGGAACCCCTCTAAACACCAAATATTGCAACATTTTACTAGTAAACAGGCAGTCACCGGTGCAGTAATCTGGCAGGCATTACGGGTGGGATTTAAATGGTGCAGCAGGTGCAGTGGCACTAGTCCAAAAGCTATCAGAACTCCTCTCAACACATAATATTGTTATTTAATCAATTAATTCTATTATTTACCTTTGCCATTTCATTTTTCAATATTTTGCTATTACTTACCCGTACTATACTACTATTAACAGCACAATATATTTGACCTTTTTGTTCACAAACAATTCATAACACTTTAACAGACTTTCTGTAACTTATATTGTACAACCACGCAGCAAACTACAACGTACAACAAAAACAGCTTATTATTAATTACATAGGCGAAACCGAATGGATTTGCCAATGCTTGTTGGACTATGGGACTGGTGTGCTAATGTAATTCCAATGTGCTTGAGCTTTGATCCAGGCAGTGGACTGGCCCTGTGCTTCTTGTTCATCTTGTTTTTCGTGTTGTGTTTTGTAAAACAAGTATAGAAATGGGGGAAAAAATAAAAATAAGCATTGCACCTGACGTAAACAGCTGTTCGCTTTTTGGTTGCTTTGAATGCTTCCCTTATTCTCTCAGTTTGGATTTTTAAATGTACAACGTGTCAACAATGTGATGTGGTTTAGCAGCGTAAACGTAGGCATTTCACATAACAATAGTACCACGAAATGTCAGAAATTACGCAAGATGACGCAGGTGTAAATGAAATTTCGTTCGGCCCCTAAATATCACGCAGTTTGCTTTTCCTAGGTATGGAAACTTGGCCCCCAGGAATTGAAGCCATCTGTGCGCTCTGCTTCCTGTGTGCGATTATTCACAGTCGCCACAACCAGATAATTAGAGCTGTAAATCATAACCAGGGAATTATGAGGAGATTAGCTGAAGGAAATTAGGATTGTTATGTTTGTTTTGGTATTATATAACTCCCTAGTCATTACTTATGTAAGGGCAGCTCACGTGTCTGAATGATTGATTGTTAGTGAGTCCGCTCATATGTCACCGAGCCGGTGAAGACGGTAGGAGATTTCTCACGTGACCACTGCTTCAAATAAATACAGGCAGAGCCCTAATGATTTCCACAGCGGTGTAGCCAGTGTGTCATGGGCCCCAGTGCAAGGAAGGAAATATGCCCCCGGCTGCTGTTTGGACTGTGAAATACAGCAATAAACAGGGATTAATGGACCCTCTATGTGCCCCGGTGTCACTGCACCTGCCGCACCAACAGAAGCTACGCCCCTGGGTTTCCTAAAGGGCCCCCAGTCAGCACTGCTGAATGCCGGTTTTGACAGTAGGCAAGGCCGCCTCGTCTTGCTCCCACCACGTGCTTCTTTCTATCGCCATCTTCTTTCCTCTTGCTCTCGATGTTCCTATTTCTTGTAAACCCTTTGTCACTAGTTCCTATATTTTTCTTCCCTCCTTTTTACTACATTTCCCTCTCTTGCTCAGAATCTAAGTCTACAAAAAACAAAATCCCCCAAAAATGGGTTCAAGAGCCAACCACCTGCCACTGCAGGCATGGCACGACCATTACCCCCAAATAAGGCTAGGGAAGCAAGAAGTTTGGGGATGGGATTGTCGCTGATTTATGGTGGCTCTCTCATTGCACCAATGCCTAAATGACCCCTAATTGTTTAATAAACGTAGCCTTCAGCACCAAAAGCCATTCAAAGTTATAGTTTGAAACTACTCTGGTTCAGCCAGGCTAGAGGAAGATCTTTCAGTTTGATACTCAAAATGCTGAAAATTACTTCCGGCCTATTCTAGGGGAAACATTTCCGAGAAACCCCACTATGCTTTGAATATTAGTATTTTTGTTCAGGGTGCCAACATATTGTGCTCAACAAGCGCAATTTATTCACACTTCCGTTGTTTTTCTTTTTTTCCAATAATATTTTAAAATACAGTCATGTTTTCGACCTTATTTTGCAGCACACTCTAAATTACACATGGGGCTTTTCTGAATTCTTTGGTAAATGCCAATAAAAAGTAACATCCCTATGTATTTTCAATATCTAGCGACAGGGCGTTTAAACAAATGTAAGAGGATGTTTGGCAGTCTCCTTCAAAGTATGCACCACTCATGAAGCCTCACTTCCTCCCGTCCATGTGTCTTCAGGTTGAGGCATTTTCCTGATGTGAGTAAGGGATGCACAGGTACGCCTTGTTCTTATGCTGAAGCCTTCACATAGGCGGATTTGCTCCTGGCTGCAATCCACTGTAAGAGAGAGCAACCAGTTCCAGGCCAGAACAAGAAAAGCCGGTTCCAAAAGCTGCAATGCAAGCATTCCATGGTCCATTAAATCTATTTTGTAGGCAGTCTGTAATTATTGGGTGTAGGACACTGAGCATCAGCGGTCAAATTAGCAAACAATGTGTCATGCTATGTTGTATGACGCTGATATTGCATTCCAGAGCAGAGAGTAAAAAAAATATAAAGGTCAAATGTGTGTATATACACAAATACATATGTGTGTGTGTGTGTGTGTGTGTGTGTGTGTGTACATATATGTATATATTTATGTATATATATTTATGACCAGCGAGCAAGGCGACTGGGATCGCCATAACGCGTTTGGTTTGGCTGAGCATGGCAATGCACTGATTAAAATGAAAAAATAAAATTACCAGCGGCTGCTGAAAGAAGGATGAGTCAGTCTCTCTCATTTTTTGGCGCATGCAAGCCGCACTGAGGGTGGAAACTGGATATATATATATATATATATATATATATATATATATATATATATATATATATATATATATATATATATATATATATATATATATATATTCGTTTCACCAAACGCTTCAAAAGCGAAAATGAACTCTTAGTCCAGCATAAATCACCACTTCATTAGACCAGGAGATCGTATTTCATATTCTTCAAATTTATTTCCAGCATGACAAACAGTGCATGGAACCAACCCAACGCGTTTCACCGAATAATCGGCTTGATCACGGGTGAATTGTGTTCCTCAAAACCATAATTAAATAAAGTTTCACATACCACTTCCTTGTGTTGACATAAACAAAGGACTAAGATTTGAATCAAACTAGCGCGGCCATATTGGAACAGTGTCCTACTAGTGAAAATGACAACAATTCTGACATTAAGAGTATGCTGACACAAATTATAAAGACCCTGAAAGGGAGTTCTAAACACCTTGTTTTTTTTAACCATTCAAGCTTGTTGTAATGTCAAATAATTTTCACCATAAGTCATAAACAACAAAAAAAAAGTTCATGTTGGTAAATCCCAAGTGGGAGATTCGACAGTCCAAACTCATTGTAGTACAAAGATACCCAAGTGGAGTAGTTTCTCAAACAATATCCGTATGAGTTGCCCATTAATAAATTCCGTCTTGCACATTCATTCTTCTTCAACAGATATTGCCTGTATGAAAAAAACAAGCCATTGAGTTTTGATATTCACTATCTATTACAAAACTAAATGATTCGAATCATAGCAGTGCATAACATAGCAATTGTAAAATAAAGTGATAAACATAAATTGTGAGTTAAAAACATGAGAAGCACAAACAGGAGACTACGCGAACAACTGTATACTCCTATACGTTAGAAATTATTTATATTCAGTGGTTTACTCGCCCAAGTGCCATTTCAATTCCTCTTCAGAGTTCAGCCCCCCCTGGTATACGGGTGTCTAAGTCCAGAATGTATTTACTCTCTAGCTGTCGCAGCCTACGTATTATAGCTCCACCTCTTTTCATGGAAGGTATTTTATCAATATGCATGGACCAGAAGCGCAGCGGACGAGCGCAGCGGGCGCGACGATTGCGCGCCGAAGGCGCGCATAAGGCAAGCTCGTCTGCGCTCGTCCGCGATCAGGACGCGACAGTGGCCGGTCCTCCTGCCCGACTCACCAGCCATAACATCGCGCCATATACCCGAACTGACCTGCTGTCTTTAAGACCCCCCGCTGCGCGACCCACTCTTGCTCTCTCTTGGACGCCCAGAGCCGGGACTTTGTCTGTACAATCTGTCACTTCTCCTTTTCATCTGCCGGCTTAACATCCCGTCCAATCCACGCCCCTACCTCAGCTTCTACTTCTAGCGCTCACCCCCCGCTGACCCTAAGATCTGCACTGATTAATTGCCGATCTTTGACCAAACATGCCTTTGACATCTGGCAGTCCCTCCGAGACAACAAGTGGGACCTGCTTTTCCTAACAGAAACATGGCTTAACGACACCACGAACCCCGCAATCTCCCTTGCTCTACCGGAGGGCTACAGCATTAGCTGTGCCAATAGATCCAATGGCAAACCGGGAGGTGGTGTTGCCCTAATCCATAAATCCATATGGACGGCTACCTTTCCCCCATTCGACCACATTGACTGTATAGAAGGCCTGCCTTTTAGCATCCAAACCTCACCGTTCTCCTCCTGTTCGGGAATACTTATCTACCGTCCCCTTCACTCCAATCTATCGCACCTACCGGTTCTGACGGACTATATCATTCAGCTCAGCACACGCTATTCCAACTTCACCGCATTAGAAGATTTCAACCTCCATGTCAACAATGAATCATGTCCGCATAACAGCCAATTTATCTCCATGCTAGCGGCCTGTAACCTAGTCCAACTAATAACCTTACCCACGCATAAAGCGGGTCACACACTGGACTTAATCGGCTCCAATCTCGAAACAAGCTTGAATGGTTAAAAAAACAAGGTGTTTAGAACTCCCTTTCAGGGTCTTTATAATTTGTGTCAGCATACTCTTAATGTCAGAATTGTTGTCATTTTCACTAGTAGGACACTGTTCCCATATGGCCCGCTAGTTTGATTAGAATCTTAGTCCTTTGCTTATGTCAACACAAGGAAGTGGTATGTGAAACTTTATTTAATTATGGTTTTGAGGAACACAATTCACCCGTGATTAAGCCGATTATTCGGTGAAACGCGTTGGGTTGGTTCCATGCACTGTTTGTCATGCTGGAAATAAATTTGAAGAATATGAAATACGATCTCCTGGTCTAATGAAGTGGTGATTTATGCTGGACTAAGAGTGCATTTTCGCTTTTGAAGCGTTTGGTGAAACAGATTATTACTGGCAGGGAACCCTCTGACCCTGCTTTGCACCGCAGTCTGTGTGTTCCGGTTTCGTCGGAGGAAGTGAAACGGATATATATATATATATATCTTACCTACTAGTAGTTGCCAGTAGGTAGTTATAGTTATGACCTAGTTTCCATTGGAAAAGCGTTAATTGAATTTTCAAAACCAAAGGGGCGGTCACAACAAATGCTGTCTTGAATATTAGGCACTCTTTTTGTTAAATGGTGTAAATCTGACAGTAGTTGCTGAGAAAGTTAAAGATTTCTCAGATATACAATTGTGCCCTCGGTTGATCCGCGATCCCTCCCGATCTCATGTCTGAGATCTGATTGGCCGCCAACACTTCAAAACAGGAACAGTTGGCAGCCATCTTTTGACTCGGTTGAACCGAGTCACAAGCAAAACTGTTAAAAAACAAGAAAAGTGGGCAGGGTAGAAACACCCTGACCCACTAGGCCTGTTCAGGGGGTCCCCCAGGGTTAAAAAAGCATTACAAGGAAATTCAGCAAGATTCGCGGTGCATCCGCGATTCCGTCCGTTTAAAAAAAAAAAACAAAGAATGGGATACCACGCTTTGTTTACTTTAGGTCCTCGGGTGGGCCAGGTCCGGGGGCAAAAAGATCAGTGGATCGCCACCTCCCCAGGGCCATTTTTTATTATAAGGCATGGGGGGCTCAAGCCCTCCACGCAGCCCCGGGGACCACCACCTCTCTGGGGCTAATTGTTTTTCAATGCAGTGAGGCCACGTGGCCTCCCGAAGCCCCGGGGACCACCGACTCCCCGGGGACTATAATGAAATGAGATGCATGGGGGGGCTCCTGCCCTCCCACCCTGCCATGGGGACCTCCACCACCCTGAGGCTAGTATACTAAAATGTGGGGGCCATGCACCCCCGCTGCCTTGGGGACCGCCACCTCCCCGGGGCTATTTTGAAAATGTGAGAAGGGCAGCGTGGTCCCCCCTCTTGGAGCTGTAAATGGCCCTGGGAACCACCACCCCCCAGGGCTGGCTCCAGCAATGTCCCTGGGTGCCCACCCCTGGGACATTGCAGTTTGCTATGGGATGGCAGGAGAACTGCTCCCGCCATCCCATAGCAAACAAGTGCTCCAGTTTAAACAAGCGAGAGCAGCCTTACGTTTACCCATAATAACTTATATATGTACTTGAGTAAACAGTAAAATAATACTTTATAAAATTTGTCACCAGTCCAAAGTGTAGACCATAGGAAAGTCAACAACCCGTTGATGGCGTAAATTGATGGTGAAGTCCTAAAGATTGTAACAAGTTTGAAAAATATATTACTCAGTGGTCCAATACAATAAAAGGAACTCAACCAGTACCATAATTAACCCTTTTGGGCAGTCCTCAAAGCCGAAACAAATAAAGGCAGTCCCTTCTGGTAAATTTGAACATCTAATGTCGGAGGGGGGCCCAGCCCGGCCTTTTACGGTCAGTGATGGGCAGGAATGGGCCTGCCCTTTACCCAGGCTTTGCCCGGGTGCGGCCCGCACAGCGGGACCTCGAGATTGGCTTAATGTGCCTCCAGGTGCGAAGAGATGGGTCCAACAGGGAGTGGAGGAGCCTGCAGGTTGTAGTCCTCTCACCAGTTCCTTTGGACGGGTTCCGTGCAGCTGGACCTCGAGAATGGCTTTATGCACCTCCAGGCGTGAAGAGATTAGGCCAACGGTGAGCGGAGGAGCCCGGGGGTTGTAGTCCTTTCCCCAGCTCGTTTGTTGGGGTTCCGTGCAGTGGGACCTCGAGAATGGCTTTATGCGTCTCTAGGCATGAAGAGAGGAGGCCAACAGGGAGCGGAGAAGCCTGGGGGCTGTAGTCCTCTCCCTAGCTCGTTTGGACCGGTTCCGCTCAGCAAGACCTCGATGATGGCTTTATGTGCATCCAGTCGCCAAGAGATGAGGCCAACAGGGAGGGGAGGAGCCTGGGGGCTGCTGTCCTCTTCCCATCTCGTTTGGACGTGTTCCGCGCAGCGGGACCTCAAGAATGGCTTATGCGCCTCCAGGCATGAAGGGATGAGGCCAACAGGGAGCGGAGGAGCCTGGGGGCTATAGTCCTCTCCCTAGCTCTTTTGGAGGGGTTTCTCGCGTGAAGGGATGAGGCCAACAGGGGCTGTAGTCCACTCCCCAGTTCATTTGAACAGCTACGTAGACTCTACAACTGGATGGCGATGGAAGAGTCCCTTCAAGACCCCCATGTGTTCGTCTCCTTATATGCAAAAAAGGCCTTTGATGCAGTTCATTGGTTTTTAAGATTCCAACCCTGAAGAACATTGAATTTGGACTGAAGTTTTTGGACTGGGTAGCACTAGTATATTGAGAACCCAAAGCAACAGTATGGGTTAATGGTGTAATGTCAGCAGAATTCCCCATCAGGAGGGGAACTCAGCAGGTTTGCCTGCTCTCTTCCCTTCTTATTGCTTTCACTTTGGAGCCTATGGCTTGCGTGGTCCATGACAATCCACCAATGAAGGGCTTTAGGGCCCCAGGACCCTTGATAGCGAAGAGAAAAATCTCAAAATATGCGGACGATATCTTTTTATATCTTAACCAACCACAAATCTCGCTCCCCACAATATTCCAGACATTTGAAATCTGCATGCTCATTCAGGATATACTATTATTTGGACTAAATCAATCCTCTACTCGGGGACCAACCATGATGCTTTATTAGGACTCTCAGGGCAGCTCAGATTGACAGTGGAGGGCTTCTGATACTTGGGCATTTATGTGGCAATAAACCCCTGGAAGAAGTATAGGATTTAATATAGAGAACATTTTGGAGAGCCCTTCCTCTCACAATAATGCGTAGAGCAGCCATGTTTAAGAAGATCACCCTTCTGAAATTTCTTTATGCTCTAAAAAACTGCCTTTATGAACTCCCAGAAGAGATCTTAACTAAAATTGAAGGAGAACTATGGAGGCTGTTGTGGAATGAGGTCTACCCTAGGATAGTCCTCCGAACGTTGCAACAGAATTGCTATAGTGGAGGTATCGCCCTCCCAGATGTGAGGGCATATTATTGGGCATCCCACCTCATCACAATAAATGACTGGAGCCACGTAAAAGGGGACCACCCCACCTATGCTCTTGAAAGAGCACATTTCACAAACCGACCGGATCTCCACTATCTTTATGGGGGAAAGGGAACAAGGTGCTTCCTACCTGTAATCCATTTGGCAATTGAGGCGTGGCACAAAGGGACTAGGTATCTGGGTTGGACTGGGAAAGTCACCCAGGAAAAACCATTAGGTGTTGGGAGTAGTCTTAAAGAATTTGGTAGATTGAAAGGGTTTCATTTTCTTTTTTTTTAAAATCTTTTTATTGTTTTAAACACAAACAGACATAAGGATGGACCATGGCAGTTACATAGAGCCCGGCATTTAGTAATAAAGGAAACATTGACATTTTTCAACAATCAAACAAATCAATTATGCAGGACCGATCAGGGGCGCCAGGTCCATGTACCAGCCCTATCACTGTGGTGTCAAGCCCTCCCTCTACAATATACTACTATGGTTGAAATGCTGGGTGTTAGGTCATTATTCAACTCCATATACAGGTCCACCCTCCCCCTCTAACCGCCGATCCCCCCCACCCCTGCCGCTAGCGCTACAACCAAAAGAAAAAATGCAAACAAGATATTACTCTAATGTGCGGATTGTGTAAGTGTCATCACATCAACAATACCATTAACCATTTTGACTACTACGGAAGTCGGGATTCACCTCACAGTCTATCCCCCCAATCCCTAGAGGAGACTCTATTGGTTTTTGTCCTCCGTCAGCGCGCTGGAATCTGAATCAGTGTCTAGATCTGAAGTCCCCAGCTCCATCACCAGGGCCTCCAAAGCCCGTGCCGCCTCTAGCGCCTTGTCATTACGGGACCTATGAGCCTGCTGCAGTCTAACTGAACTCTCGCTACCTGCCCACATAAGCAATGCCGCCCTCCATCTAGTGTAGCTAGGCCCTGCCGCTGCTTTCCAGTGAGATGTAATTTCCCTCTTGGCCAGTAAGAATCCTAGGTCTATAAATTTGCTAGACAACTTAGTTTTGCTAGTGTGTGGAAACCAGTGTAATAGGCAAGTCCCCTTGTCCGGAGTAATCGGTCGTCCGGTTACTCTACAGAGCAAGCTAGTTACCTCTTCCCAGTATGTGCCAAACTGCGGGCAATCCCACAACATGTGCCGCAAATCTGCGTCCTGTGATCCACAACGGGGGCATAGTGCTGTGTCTATCTGGAAATATTGGTTCATTTTAGCCAGCGTAAGGTACGCCCTGTGAAGTATAAAAAATTGGATCAATTGGAACTTAGCATTCCTGCTACTCTTCCATGCTCTTTTAATTATTTGTGCCCAGTCCGTGTCGGGTATTTCTTTATCCAAGTCCGTCGCCCATTGCTCTCGTACTTTTTGTAATGGGTTCAGCCCCTCTCCCAACATGCGTTTATATAAACACGTAACCGCTTTATATGTGTCCGCTGCCATCACCACGTACTGGCATACTCCGCTTGTTGGCAGCTCTGAGAGGTCAGTGCCCCAATGCTTCTGGATAGCGGCAACCAGTGCCGCGTGCATTAGGAAATGGCCGCGCGGGAGAGCAAAAGTCTCTTGCAATGCACCATAGGTCAATAGCGCACCATCTGCATACAGATCACCCACCATCTGTAGGGCCAGCTCCTCCCATTCCGCGAGGGCGAACCAGTCCCCACCATGCGGCAATGCTGTGCACATGCCCAGCGGTATTTCGGGATCGTATGGTCGCTGCACCCCAATTCTATTGTGGAATCATTTCCAGCAATGCCTCAGGGCGACCTCTACTATCGACAGACCAGTAGTCCGCTGTCTCTGCTGTAGGACCACGAAGGACAGAACATGCCGTGGCAGATCTGGTTCAGATTCCCTTTCCGGGCCTCGAGACGCCAATACCACTGCTTGAGTAAGGTGTTGGAATTGTGCAGCTAGATAATACAATTCAAAATCCGGAACTGCAAGGCCCCCTTCAGCTCTTGGCCGCATCAGAGTATCCATTGCTACTCTGAGCCGCCCTGATCTCCAGATGAAGCCCCCAATCGCAGAACGGAGTTGTCCAAAAAGTGCAACAGGGATCCGTATCGGCAGGGTCCGGAAAAAATACAAGAGCCGAGGAAGCGCCACCATCTTCAGCAGCGCTACGCGACCTGCCACCAACAAGGGTAGAGTCTCCCAGAACCGCACGCTACCCTTCAGGCCCCTCAACGCTCTGCCGATGTTGCCTTCCAGGAGATCCTCCCGAGTATGGTACACATGCGTCCCCAAATAGGGGAGACACCTAAGTTCCCACGCCAAATCAGGCGGTAGTGTGGGCGGGTCGCATGTTCTGGTCACCGAGAATATGCAAGTCTTCGCCCAGTTAACCCGCAGTCCCGAGACGTCCCAGAACCAGCCGAGGAGGGAGCGCGCTCCGTCCAGGGCCTCCCCCGCGTCTCTCAGAAACAATAGGAGGTTGTCGGCATACAGCGAGATATAGTGCGACTGGCTGTTAAGTCGCAAACCTTGGAACCCCCCCCCCCGTCCTAGCGTGCGCCGCTAAAGGCTCGATCGCAAGGGCGAACAGCAGCGGAGAGAGCGGGCAGCCCTGTCTTTTGCCCCGCCCCACAGGGTAAGAGGAGGAAATGACTCTACCAACCCGAACCCTAGCGGTCGCCGATTAGTACAATATTGCAGTCCAGCGGACATATCCATCTCCATGCCCAAATGCTTTCATGACTGAAAACAAATAGGGCCATTCCAGGCTGTTGAATGCTTCAGCAATATCAACCGAAAGGACCATCGCCTGCCTTTCCGCTCCATAGTCTCCATCCAATATTCTTATCAGCCTGCGTATGATGCTAGCAGTATTGCGAGTCGGGATAAAACCGGCCTGATCAGAGTGAGCTAACCGTGTCATGAAGGGGAGGAGCCTAGTGGCCAGCACTCGACTCAATATCTTATAATCAGTGGTGAGCATGGACAGAGGCCTATACACGGTTGGATCAGTCGGAGATTTCCCTGGTTTGAGGAGGGGAACAATAATAGCCTCCCTAGTGGAGGTCGGCAGTACCCCTCATTGTCTAGCCTCTTTATACATTGCCAGTAATCTGGAAGGCAGGAGGTCAATATACGCTAAATAGAATTCGATAGGCAGTCTGTCGCTACCCGGAGTTTTGTTATGCGCCAATGGCGCCGCAAATTTCAGCTAATGTAATGTCCTGACCAAGGGACTCCGCCTCCTTTTCCTCAACAGTAGGCTGCTCTAGGTCCTCCAAAAACCTTTGGACATCCACCTCCCCAGTCTGTAATTGGCTGGTGTATAGACTCGCATAAAAAGACCGGAATCAGTCATTTATTTGATGTTCTGTGTATTCTAATCGTCCAGAGGGCGAAGTCAATGCTAATATAGGGACGCATCTAGGAACGGGGTCAGCTAGCCAAGCCAGCAGCGTGCCCACCTTATCCCTTTCCGCATGTGCACGGCCAAATAAGCTCTGCGATCGAAGCACCGTAAGCACTCCACAACCACCACTACTGCTTCCTTCCGGGACTGGACCGTGTCGCGCGGCTCAGAACCATCAGAGTGGGCTCTTTCAGCCTCCCGCAGGGCCAGTTCGCCCGCCTCGATTTCTTGTAATAGTAGCTTCCTTACCCCCACCCACTTAGCAATACATATCCCGCGAACCACCACTTTAAAAGCATCCCACTCCAGGGCCGTTGTCGTGGGCGTGCCTGCATTCTTCGCAAAGTATTGTTCCACCCCATCCCCCAGCTCCGCACGAAAGGCCTGATCCTTCAGCATATCCGGGCGCAATTTCCAGGTCGGTACAATAGAGCGCTTCGCAACCCAACAGAAACTCACCAACAACGGATTATGGTCCGATATGGTGCGCGCTTAGTATTCGCTGCCAACCGCCAAGGATACCAGGCCAGGAGTACACAAAATCGCATCCAGCCGCACATGCAAATCATGCAAAGCCGAAAAGTACAAATAATCACTATCATCTGGGTGCTGAGCTCGCTAAACATCAATAAATCCCCAGTTATCCTGCCACTGGGCCCTAACCTTCGCTAGTTTATGGACCGGAGCTGTGGACAGTGGAGGATGCGACCTGTCCATGGCAACATCTACAACTGAGTTAAAGTTTCCCCCATCTGGATTTGTAAAATAATCCGCGAGGGCGACAGACAAAGTCTCCAGGAAGGGTGCCTGTTCCACATTTGGGGCATAGACACTACAGAGGGTCACCTCCCGCCCATAAAGGCGTCCTCTAACCACTACATAGCGGCCCTCGGAATCTACCAGTTGATCAGTCACCTGAAAGGGGACCCCGGCCCTAATCCAAATCAACGCCCCTCGTGCAAATGCTGAATAAGTGGTGTAGTAAAGCTGACCCCGCCATCTGCACTGCAGAGCCAGCCCCTCTGTCCTATTCAAATGAGTCTCCTGTAGGAAGGCTATCTGCGCACCCCTACGCACCAAATAGGAGTGAACTTTATATCTACGCTGCATGGAATACAATCCCCGTACATTCCAGGTCACACATTTCACATCAGGTAATGGACCCATAACAGTAAAGCAAAAAACGCACAATTTGTTCCTCCCCCCTGGTTGCCAAGTAAAGGGCCCACAAGACAGATGGACAATACACAAAAGCTCCACATTCTCAATTAGCCGTGCCGGCAGGCAATGTCCCCCAAACAAAGCAATCCCATCCCCGAACAATCCCGCCGGCACCCAACAGCACCCTCCCCCCCCAAGAATAGGCACCAACATAGAGAATCCCATCCAAACAAACCCAACCATGTGCCACAAGCAAACCTAAGGCAGGCTAACTGGAACCATCCGGTGGGGGGTGGATAGAGCCTAGCAAATAACCTATGAGTAATCAAAACCACACCCATTGTCTGCCCCAGGTCCCCCCATAAATGTGCTCCCCCCCTTAACCCCCTGTCTTTACTGTTACCTTCCCCACCCATTCAATAACGGCCCAGGGTCCTATCCTTTCATACATCCAATACACCATAGGAACCCCCCAACAGTGACAAACAATGTAGCACTTCTAGCCATATCAGAATTCCCAATCCCAAGAAGAGTACAATGTCTACTCATCCAGTAGTCCGTCTGCCGTTAGTGGTGTAACCAGCGGCAAATGTGCACTGTCCGAAGCAGAGGATTCTGCCTCAGATTGGCCCTTGTCACTTCCCAGGTCCAAGCCTGTTGTTGAGGTCCTCAGCAATTCTCCAGAGATCGCCGTCACCGCGTCCAGCACTCCACTGCGCTCCACTGCCGTTTGTGAGGTCGATGGCTTCCGTAAACCCCGCCGTTGGCGCCGTATTCGCTGCGATCTGTGAGGCTGGGAGTCCCTAGCCAACTCTTGCGCTTCCACCTCCTGATCGTCTTTGCTGGCCCTGTAGGATTCCAGCCATGCCCACGCTTCCTCTGGTGTGTCATGAAAACAGGTCTTTCCATCGAGGGCGATGCGCAACTTGGCCGGAAAGAACAAAGAGTACTGGATCTCCTCTGCGCGCAATTCTTTCTTGACAGCCTGGAAAGACATGCGGTGCCGTTGGGTGTCGAGCAAATAATCCGGGAATAGAGTAACACTGCTATTGTCAACCTGGAAAGGGCTGTCCCTATGAGCCTTCTGAAGGAGTAAGTCTCGGTCCCTAAAATGCAGCAGCAGCGCCACCACCAGCCACGGAGGGCGTCCCTGCAATGGAGGTCTATCAGGAACGCGTGCGCGCGCTCTAGGGTGTTGAAGACCACTGTTCTAAGCCAATTTTCCCGATAGCTCACCATGTCTGATCCCTCTATCTTTTCCGGCAATCCTACCGCTCGGATGTTGTTCCGCCTATTTCTGCCTTCCGCGTCTTCCGGCCGCTGCTCCAGCACCGCTATTCGGTCTAGGGCACTCGCCATTGTTGCGGTCAGCGCGGTCTGCGCAGGTTCAATTTCCTGGATCGTGTTTTCTACTTGTTTCACCCGATCTGACAGTTTTGAGTGATCAGCTCGCAGCAGGACCAGGCCCGTTGCCACCTGCGCAATGTCCTGCTGGAGGACGGCGCGA
The DNA here is from genome assembly GCF_964263255.1 of Lissotriton vulgaris. NCBI lineage: Eukaryota > Metazoa > Chordata > Amphibia > Caudata > Salamandridae > Lissotriton > Lissotriton vulgaris. The sequence continues at coordinate 1,478,884,521 of NC_141695.1, read as the reverse complement.
GAGTCCGCAATGGCAGCTAGAATCTTATCCAGTTGGAGTTGGAGCCCCGGATCGCGCGGCAAATCCTGCGTTTCCCTATCATCCTGAGGCAGGGATTCGGCGTCAGAGGGCAGTGGGTCCTCCTCCTTTCTCCCTCGGGGCTTGCCGATGATGGCGATTGTCGGATCTCTCCAATGGCCACGCCGCGGGGTCTCGTGATGCACAGCGAACTATCCCAAGGGTCAACCACCAGGTCCAGGGAGTCCAGTAAGAACTCCCCTCCACTCTGCCTGATCCGTCAAGACCCACTTGTTGCCGTGCCCCTAGCGGGCCCGTCTACTCCGCCGCGGGATCCGTGAAGGCCCCTAAAGGGCGACAACAGCCAGGACACCCGGCCCACGTCCCCTTCAGCCCAGAGTGGTGCACAGTTCGGCCAGGGACGCCACCAAGCAGAATGTCCCGTATCCGCCACGAGGCCCAGGCAGGCGTATGTTCAGTTCTGCCCATGCGCAGGCCCCACCCCAGTCAGGGCCACAGTTCTTTCAACTCGCCACCGCCCTCACGAGGCTTCTCCAGTTCGCCTCCGAGCGAGGGCACCCGACTCACCGCGGCTCACAGCAGAGGTCCAATGAGAGGCCCGTCGCTCGTGTCTATCCGGCAGCGCCCAGTCCACGGCCCAAGTCCATCTGGCGTCCTCCGCAGCACAGGGTCCCGGCAGCCGCCGCCTGATCTCCACAGCCCGGGGTCAGGCCCGGCGGTACAGTCTCCCCAACAGCGCCAGCCAGCGCGGGCCACCCTGTTGCTCAGCTTCCGATGCCTCAGAGCAGCCACCAGCGTGTCTCTCCCGGAGCCGATCCACTCCGCAGTGCCTGCCGGGGCCGGAGTCCCCGACCCGATGCTCATGGGGCTTCCGCTGCTGCGCCGCTGCAATTCTCCCGTGGCCGCCGCCTCTGCTGCTCTGCTCCGGGGTTCAAAGCACCCGGCAATGCGGTGCAAGTTTGCCGCACTCTGCGCCATCCAGGAGCCCTCAGAAGGACGGCGCCGCCATCATGAGGCCGCCCTCGCAGTCAGCGCGGTCCCGGGACACACTCCAGTAACCCCGCGGTCGCCACCGCAGTCCACCGGGATCCTTCAGGCCAGCTACCCCGCGGTTCTCCAACCCTCGGGGTTGCGTGGGGGGGTCTAGGGGGCCGATTTTCAGGAGTAAAGCTGGGGTCCTTAGCGGAGCTCAGCGCTCATGCTGCCGGCCACCTCGGCATCCAAGCCACCATTGAAAGGGTTTCATGACTAGGTAACTCTAAGGTGAGCGACGTACTAGAGAAGAGGGCCCTCCTGTTGTTTTTGTTCCCTCCATAATACACAACATTACAAGTACCTCCAACTTAAGCACACTCGAAAGTGCTCCCTAGTGAGGTGGCAATTAATTCCAGATTATGACTCATTCCACTCAAGATCCTTCACCTGATCTATTATGACCAAGTGCGCTTATATAAAATGGGAAGAGCTGCATCATCGGACTGTCTACAATGCATGAGACAGCAGGGTGATTTCTTCCACACTTTTTTGGACCTGGCCAATAATACGCCCCTTCTGGCAAAAACTGTTATTTGCACTGGGTAAAATACTTGAGACAACGCTTCCGAAGGATCCTAAATATATCCTCTTAAGTATCCCCAATGATGTAGACCTTCCCCGAATGAAGTTACTAACCTTCAATTTAGCCCTGGTGGTTATCAAAAGAGATCTAGGGAAATACTGCGGGGCTCCTGAGATACCAACTATAACAAATGAAAACAAGGGATGGATTCATACATGGCAGCGGAGCACACTATATATAAGAGCAGAGAATATACCTGTGTCAAGTCTATAAAATATGGAGCATATAGATTACATATTATGATCTTTATCACCAAGATGATCCAAACACAGCAGTGGCTACATAATATTGTTTCCCAAACTAATTAAATGATTGTGTACACCTACAAGATATTGTTCCCGTTTATACCATCACAGTGATGCTACTGTACTCATTGAAATTACTTAATGTACTGATGACCTCTGCGTTGTCATTTGCTATGTGTTGGAAATATGCTTGTGTTCGTTTTGTTATATATATCAAACAAAATTGATATAAAAATATTTTTTACATTGACATGGTAAGTGGTGGACATTCACCTCGCCATCTGCATATGGCGAGGTGAATGGCCAATATACCAAGCTTGCAATCCTCCTTCCCCCTCAGGCACCATAGATGTAAATTAACTGGACTTAATGAAAATTGGAAAAATCATAATTCAGAATTATGTGACATTCTGCTTTACATGTTTTGCTGCAGCAGTGGAACTACAGGCATATTTGAATGGAATTACCGCTAATTTTGCACAATTTGCTGGGCACAATTTACAGCCCCAAATTGGGTTAGGTGATTTGCATTATGTTGCATTTGAGAAAGAATATCATTCTGAATTTGATCTGGATTCTAATTACATGTTTGCTTCAAATGGGTTAATTTTTCCACACAAATGACAAACAGTAATTTCTTTAACATATTAATATTTGCATTTATCTCCCAGATGTTCACAAACCCTCTACCCCCTTCCTTGGATTAGTGCCAATACTATATCACTCCTTCGCACTTCAACTCCATATATTAATTTCATCCCAAAATTCAAATTCACAGTCACTGCAGAATTTGCAGATGGCATGAAATCTATGTCTGAATTCATCATCTAATTCGTACCATCTTTCTTAATCTGTTTTGTCTGTGCTATCATCAACTGCTCCTTAATCGTTTTCTGCTTAGAATCAAAATAATTGTTACAATAATTGGAATATTTGAATATCTCATCAATACTCTTGGTCTGCCAATAAATCACACTCTGCTGAATATGTGAGCTAAACTCTGAATTCAAACCCAAAATGAAAGCGAATCTGAATCTTTTAGTGCTCTCTCTAGCTGGTTCTTTGACTCCTCTTTTACATATCAATCAACTCCTTAAGGTGTGCTTGCTGAGTTAGCAGCAAGATGTTTTATATTTCTTCTTCACTCAATTCAGTTCTCAAGTTTTTACACAAGCTATTATTTTTGCACAAATCAACATCAAATTACTCTGGTAAATCTTCAGGCTTGTCACATGACTCATGTGCACACCTCATACCTTACTGCTTCTTTAATTCATTATCTTAATTCATCTAAATTATATACAAGCCATCTTTGTATGTCAATTGCACTTTGCTAAATTTCTCAAAATTCAAGTTTTGGATTGGCAAAAATAATTTTTCTCCTGTCACGAGTGGTAGGTGTAACAGTAGTTAGAATTCCACTAGGACCAAGTAAAACTGACAATGTACTCTCAGGTGACGCACTTGGAATTGTCATCACATGTCTACTCATGCTTGTTTTGCCTTCACCTTTATCAGCTACTGCTGTCTCAGGGGCTGGGCATTGTCTGTATAAGGAGGAGGTTTAGAGTCTAACCGGTCATTTAGAAAATTATCTTCCTCATCTGAATAACTTTCCTTATCTCTTTTTTTACTCTATTTTTCAAAATGTTTAACCTCAATGTTTCTTTTGTCTGATTCACTAACTATCACACCATGCATTATATCTTTTATCCATGCTTTTGTCTGCAAGTTCCACTTGGATTCTAACCACTTACTCACCATATTACTAGCCTGCTTGTTTATTTTTCTCCTTTCATTCTCAATAGCCACCTGATCCCTTCATTTAATGCTTCAACACCTGTAGTTCTAGGCTGCGCTTTCTCTCACACATTATATCTGTTACGAAATCAAGCTTCTAAAGGAAATCGCATGCCCTTGTCACAAGAAATGAACTTATGGCAGTCTTTTAACCACACACACATGTATTTAATCCGACATTCGTAGTTATTTTAATGCAAAAGAAACTTCATGAGGAATCTTTTCACTTTCCATAACAGGTACATTTGAGTCTTTAGGCTTTTTCATCACAACATTCATTATTCTCACTCAAAATAATTTTGAATGCTCATGAAAATAAACAAAAATAAACCAATCCCAGGACGCTGTGGCAAAGATTAACCAATCAACCTACAATGGCAACCAGCCAATGACAGCGCAATTTGTGTGGAGGTCTCACCAATCCAAGCAAGACGCTCAGCGTCAGTAAACTGATTGCAGCACGACTACTTTGTGAATAAAAATGAACACAATGCCTTTAACCACCAAACCTACACAAACAAAGAAATCTTTTCTGCTCAACCTAAAATAAGAAAGTAAAGAAGAAAACTAAAGAAAGTAAAAGACTAGTAGCCTCACAGTACTTGTCAACCACAAATTCACACTAAGACAGATACTCATCCAGCGGTAATTTACCCCTGACTAGTGTTTTTTCTCCTGTGCACCAGAAAATAACCAAACACCAATCTGAAATAATTACATTAAAAAAATATACTAAGATTTTTATTAATTTGGAAATTCAAAAAAAGGAATTCCTATTCTCAGGGTGTTTGAAAAGCCTCACAAAACACCCCAACAATTTGCAAACTCATATTTAACATCTCTAGATCTTTGAATACAATGAATCTGAATACCTTAACCAACAATAAACATAAAGTATTTTTGTATTCTCTTTGGCATAAAAACAAAATCAGCCCCTTCTCATTTAAACAAATGCAATGACGAATACAAATTATTTACCTCACAAATGCAACAAATAAATCAACATTGAAGTAATTAGACCACCTAATGAACTGCAAATCAACAGCTCATTACCAAAAAATCTCACATGCAGTGTAAACCGTGACTCCATACAAATCTGCACTCTCAAACTACAAATTCTTTAAATCATTCAAAATTTATCTTACCCTACTAATACTCACTAATCATTCTGGTGACAGCAATGTAACATCGCAAATAATACAATTTGGTCATGAAATCTAGACAGACTGATGATCGGGGACAAACTTTTTACTCTGAAAGATCTCTTATCCTTTAAAAACTGTGGGCATGCTATCACTTAGATAATCTGCATGATAGTGGCATCTAAATTGTGGGGCTGAGATGGTGTTCACCTCAAAAAACTATGGGACAATGTGTCCCCTGAGACAAGAATCAAATACAGCCAATAAAGAAAGGATTGACTCAAAAGGGGAGTTTTGAGATCAATATTTTAGAAAAAAACATGAATGTTTATTAAAATATTAAGAGCAATACAAAAGACAAAATAAGACTCAGTTATTTCAATAAATCTGTCATAAACACATAAGAATCAATTGCCATGAAGGCTATCAATATTTCAAATAATGCAATGTTCTGCAGTTTTTATATAGGGCATGGCTACCCGGGGACCTCCTAGCTCTGCAACAGAAACCGGCGATCTCAGGGACTGCAAAGGATTAATCCCTAAACAGCCAGGTCTTCAAGGCTTTACCGTAGGGCAATTTGTGCTCCAGTAGGTGCAGTTTAAGAGGTAAGGTATTCCAGAGTTTCAACACCAGAAAAGAAGTGGAGCGTCCACCCCAAGGAGCTCTACAAATCCCGGGAACCTTCAATAAAAGAGCTGAGGAAGACCTAACAGATCTCCTAGGCAGATACTGGGAGGCCAACGGTCTTAGTAATGAACAAACTCAGAAAAATAGACTGAGACCCTAATTGCAGCAACTTAATAGAAAATCATCTCTAGAGGCTTAGAACAGTTGTCTTGCTAATTCCCTAAATGAGGGTCTTTTATACTCTTTTTTTGCATAGAAAAGGATGAAAAAAGTATTGTTAGCATCAAAAGAGCAAATGCACAATATATTAGAGAATCACAATTACACAAGCTTCCTGTTAACGTATACCCATATTTCAAATGTGAAATACTATACCAGGCCCATGAATTTGCCTTACAAATTTCCTCCAATGAAACTCCTTAAGCTTTAGCCCAAGAGGCCACCACTGATGTGGTTGATCGGCCTTGCACATTCTCCAGAGTTGTCTCTTCAAGACTTAAATAAGCCGATCTGATGGTTTCTTTCAACCATCAACCCAAAATCTGTTTATGGGCCCTTTAACCTGTCTAGAAAGACCGAAAGCAACAAAAAGACAATCTGTCTTCCTGAACCTGCTGGATGTGGTAAGATAAACAGATATAGCCCATTTAAAGTCCAGCAAACATAGTCATTTCTCTTTTTCAGAGGAAGGAAATGGAATCATTGAATAATTATTTATTGAGAGTAATGAAACTTAGAAGACATTTTAGGGTGAAAAGAAAAGCCAGTTCTCCAAATAACAGCATCATCCAAAAGCCTCAGAAAGGAGGGGCACAAAAAAGTTGAAAGTTCACCCAAGCTCCCTGCTGAGGTGACTGCCACCAAAAAACATACTTTATAAGATAGAAACTTGAGACCTACCATTTCGAAATGGTCAAACAGAAAATATTGTAAATATTTCAACACTAAAGGAAGATCCCAAGCAGATGCAGATGAGGTACAGATAGTTCAAGCAATAAAGAATCTTCTAAATAATCTAGTAACCAAAGACTCCGCATTGAGGAATCTGTTTAAGAAAGAGCCTTAATAGCAAACCACTGCAATTTCGGAGTAGACAAAGCCATTTTTTGTTAAAACTCTTTACTAAGAATTCAAGGATGCCATACTCAGGACTACAAACTGAAGACATATGGTGTTCAGAACACCGAGTTGATAGTACTACAATGCCTGGAATAAGACTTCAGAGTAGATGATTTTCTGCAAGATTTAATTACTTCAATCAAATGAGAAGGTAAACCCTGCCTTGAAAGAGTTAACCTTTCAACCTCTAGACCGAAACAGTGAATCTCAGTGGAACCACATTGTTGGGGATCTTCAACGGGAAAAGAAAGGGAGGAATAATTCAGGGATTTTGGCGTCCCCTCTGCTTGGGAAATCACGACCTTCATGGTCAAAATGGAACCACCACAAATATGTTTTTTTTCTAGGTGGGTCTTCACCAAAAGTCTCTGAATCAATGGAAATGGTGGGAAGGCAAACAACAACTTCATTGGCCATTTCAGATGTAATGCATCCATTCCTCAAGCTTACGTTTATGAGATTGTGTAGCAGAGCTGTGACAGGAGGACATTTGTTCTAGAAACAAAGAGACCCATGAAGGGGAGGCTGAACCTTGAGCATATCTGTAGGTATATTGACCTTGATACACTCTGATTTTGTGAGGATGCCAACACTCTGCTGAAATGGTCTGTTTCCACATTGTCCAGTCCATTGATGTGCACTGCCACCACTGAAAGAAGACGTTCCCCAACCCAAAAGCCTAGAGCACACAAAATATTGTTCAATAAATTAGAATGCCTACTTCCTTGATGGTTGATATAGGCACTAGGCACCAAAGTTCTCTTTCCTTATCAACACATTATAAAGAATCATATGGTGTTTGAAGTGGGGTAGAGATTTAAACATCAATGTTAACACTCACCAATTTGCTTACCATAGTGCTTCCATTGAAGTGCTCTTTGCTTGAACTAATAAGTTCCCCAGAGTCGCAACCATACTATCGCCCTGGCATATGTCGTCATAATCAATGGTGGATCTGCTTGCATAAGACGTACCTTGGAGAGAATATCTGTCATCAGCCAACATGGAAGTGAACTCCTAACAGGGCCGGACTGGCCATAGCGGGCACCGGGCATTTCCCCGGTAGGCCACAAGGGTGGGGGCTGATTTTGGACCCCTGGAGGGCCGTTTTTTTGTTACCGGGGGTCGGCAATATCGGCCCCCAGTAACAAAATCGGCCGAAACCAGCCCTCGCACACTGCTTTGTTGCACTCCCCCTCACCCCAGGGGGGGCTGGTTGACAGTGTGCCAGGGCCGGTTTCTGTTCCCAGTCCGGCCCTGACTCCTAATGTCCTACGTTACTGGGATCCTGTGTTTCCAGTTCTGGGAGGATTGCAGCCAATGTCTGTGAAGATGAATGGGATCTTTACAATGAATATGCCATAGCAGTGCTGAGAGGTGTAACCTTGCCCACTCCACAGTAAAAACACAGGCTGCCATATGCCACAGTACTACCATCCATTCGAAAGCTGTTCCTAGTGCCTAGAACTCCATCGCCCATTTAATTCTGAAGTAGTGTTGACACACTGTTGAGAGAGAGCTGGCAGAAAAAAGGACACCAAGTATTTTTAACAGATGATTTTAAACTGTTTATTTTTTTATTCTGTGACCTGAATTAACTGAAATTTAATTTGATTTGCACAGGGCACGAGGGGCTAATTCTGAAAGATGAGCATTTTAAAAAACAAAACTGTGTGATTTGAGCTCCTTACCACAATGCCATTTTGGCAGCTGCACACTCTAGAGGTTGGAGTTTGGGTAGGATTCCTAGAACTCCCTCATACATTTAAATTTGAAAGTAGTGTGCTGTTGTACCAAAGCAAAATCAAAGGGGATGATGAACGACGTATTGAACATTGCAAGCACTCACCCCCAGTCAACTGATCTGGGTTTAATCCTTCATCATTCTTTAGCTCACTCCGCCACCCCAGTTCAGACATGACCATATGCAAATCAGTATGACCCTGTGCCTCATGGGAACAGTCCAACCCGAACTACCGAGCCATGTCTTCCATGGACTGGAAACAAGCACCCTGGGACCAGTTTCTGGCTAAGCAGCCGTCATCAGCCAGGCTAGCTTGAATCCAGTGGCAAAGTGAGCAAGGGACCCACCTGTGGGCATACCATGCCAACTTAGGGCGAATAAAGCAAAACCAAAGGGGATGATGGATGGAGTGTTGAACATTGCAAGCACTCACTCTCAGTCAACTTATCTGGGTTTAATCCATCATCATTCTTTAGCTCACTCCGCCACCCCAGTTCAGACATCGCCCAAATGCAAATCAGTCAGACCATGTGCCACATGGGAACAGTCCAGACCGAACTGCCAAGCCATGTCTTCCCTGGACCGGAAACAAACATCCTGGGATCAGTTTCTGGCTAATCAGCCTTCATCAGCCCGGCTAGCTTGAATCCAGTGGCAAAGTAGGCAAGGGACCCACATCAGGGCATACCCTGCCAAGTATTTTTAACAGATGATTTTAAACTGTTTATTTTTTTATTCTGTGACCTGAATTACCTGAAATTGAATTTGATTTGCACAGGGCATGAGGGGCTAATTCTGAAAGATGGACATATTAAAAAACAAAGCTGCTTTATTTGAGCTCCTTACCCAATGCCATTTTGGCAGCTGCACACTCTAGAGGTTGGAGTTTGGGCAGGATTCCTAGAACACCCTTGTACATTTAATGTTGAAAGTAGTGTGCTGGAGTACCAAAGGCAAGCCCATCTATACCCATTCGCAACCAGCACCAGCTATGCTGCCCTTTTTCCCTCACAAACGTCAGTGAGGTTACGTAACAGCAAGGAGACTCTAAAAGCCCTACACATAAAGGAGGTCAACCTCTTCTTGGCCTCATCTTTTCTAATCTTCCTTCCTTAGCCATGGGACAGCCTTGATCAGTAAATCTGGTCATATCATTTTTTTATTCCCTTTTTACCTGCCGCCTGTAGCTGTTCAGACTGATGTAGCCAAGCGAGACATTGCCATTTGCTCATGGTACTCAATTTCAGACTCAAGTCTTTCAGAAGTGTTCACAAATTAATGAGAACATATCAAAGAGAATAGACAAAGTAGTTCATCTTTTTAATTCTACTTTGCTGCATGTTTTTGAAAATCTGGCTCCTCTTAAAAGTGGTATTCAGAAAAGAAGTTCCCTTTCATCTGCATGGTTTTCTCCTAGCCTACAGGTGGAAAACCTTAGGTATAAACATCTGGAAAGAAAATGTGAATAGAAATATGCTCCTGACAATTTGTGGGTCTATAAGGAAGCTCTCAAGCAGTTTTGCACAAATATTAAAAGAGCTAAAGCAGGTATGTTTGCCAAAGAGATTGCAGTGGCAGATAATGATCCAACAACCATCTTCAAAATGGCCACATTTTTTCTGACTCTGAACAGGCTATTCCTACATATAGGCTGCTTGTGGATAATCTAGACATGTTTTCACAAAAAATTGTTAAATATTTATTCTAATTTTCACAATGTTCAAGCTGAATCTTGTTCAAGATCGGCGCAAAATCTCCTGTTTGAGATTTAGCATAGTAACGGTCTTATTTTTGTGATGCTTTATTTGCTGCTGAGACAAAGCTTGAAAGAGCCAGTTATTGGAGTATGGAAACACTGATAAGCCTTGCGGATAAAGATGCACTTTTAATGAAACTACCACCTTCTTGAAATATCTCCTAGATGATTTCAACCCAAATAGGTGGACTCTTTACTTAATGTCAATTCTTCACACTGAACTTGAACTACTTCTGATAGGATTCTGCTCATGGGGTGTGCAAATACACAACCATCAAATCCAGGGACACAAAACAGTGATTTTTCTGCATTAACAGAATTGTCTATTGAAAAATCTGCATTTGAATTGAATTATCTTCACTAACTTGTGCAGAGACTTCGGACCTATGACTAGCCAATAACCCCCATTTACTTTTGAAATCCAGAACACAATAGATTATATTCCCTTCCTTTTCTCTTTTGCATGATTCCCTTCTTCCGGGGCTTTCTGCTTAAACAGATTTCGGAAAGGGAGTAGGAATGGCGCCTGAGATCACTAGTGGAGATGTGACTGCTAAGCAAGAACGCAATACCCACTTGTCTGAAGTGGATCCTTCCCAATCCTCTAGGCAGTGATGGATCCTGCCACCAACCCCTAAGGCTCAGACCCCATACGACAAACAGCATGCTTAGAAACGCTGCTCCTTATTCCAATAATCTTGCTTCTTCTACTTCCTTTAAAACGTCTGCAAAAATGGCTTAGACTGCCATTTCTCAACATTCCAAAATTCTGAAGCCTTCTGGATGGATGTCTGGAGAATCTAAAAAAGGCTGAGGACTTTGGCTGTTGCTTTCTGAAGGAAGAAGAATGTTTGTTCTCTTTAAAATATTTTATGCACTCTATCCTTTAGTTCGGTCTCACACAACCTAGTTCCTTCAAAGGGAATTCTTAAGGCTGCCAATTTCCGAGCAGTCTATTTCGGATCATTTAGGAAAAACCTTCGCCTAGTTCTGTAAAATCAGCAAGCAGAGTTAGAGAAGTAAAAGCCCCATACACCCCAGCCTTTAGAGCCAAATGAGAACCAGAGTACATCTTTCTGAGGGTGGAACCACCGTCTTATCTGATGGATGTAAGAAGCTAGCTCTGGATGTACTATACCAAGATGAGGTATAGTGTGCACAGAGTCCAGTTGACCCCAAAGGTAGGCAGAGGTAAAGTTAGATAGCACTTCACTCTCTATTTGTGGTAGTGTGGTCGAGCAGTAAGGCAGTATCAGAGGACAGTGTTAAGCATTTGTTGTACCCACTCAATCAGCAAATGATTTCACACACTCAAAGACTGAACTTCAGACCAATTGGTTTTGTATAAAAATATTCCTTTAGTTATTTTATTTCCTCGAACCAAGCAAGCCTGGCACAGGTCAGTTGATAAATACTTTGCAGTAAATATACAGTTTGAAATGCAGTTGTAAATGTACTTTGAAATGTTTACAGTTTGAATTACTGGTAATGCAATACTGTGGAATACTGTACATATACTTTATATAGATCTTGCAGTAAAAATTACAGGTAAGTTACGTTTGTGTTACTTTTTAGATTACTTTTTTAGATTGCTTTTTCTACTCAGTGTGATATGCCTAGATATCATGCTAGGGCATTTCCTAGAGAAAAGGTAAGTAAAATCAGTTTTGCACAATTGTTATTTTTCCGGTTTCAATACAAATCAACTCGACACTTAGAAAATAATTTTTCATAGAAAAACAGTCAATAGTTTGCTATGGGGAACCTCCGGTTTGCAAAGGCACTGCAGGCTTGGAGACAAAGGTCTTCTGGGTGCGACTACCAATTTGAGAGGTAAGCTGGGAAGTTGGGGGTTGGGGTTCAGTTAGGCACCGTCGGTTTGGCCACCCAAGGAGTGGGGCTTTGGGTGCAGGGGGGCCTTTTTTCAGTCAGATCTTCTTACCAGCTCCTGATTGCGGTTGGGGGGCCCTTCCAGATTTAGGCTGCAGGCATCGGCTGGAGGCTTGAGGCAGGTCAGGGGTTGCCTGATCTCGGGTCAGGATCGCCGGGGAGACCTCCTCGGGGTGTTTGCCCACTTGAACTCGGGCCGTGGATGGCGGGTGCAGAGTGGTGCGGATTTGCGGTTTCTGGCCGGGGCCAGAGGTTGCAGGTGAACAAATTTGGTATTCACAGGAGAAAAAGTCTTTGTGGTTGAAGGCAGGCAGGTACTCTGGGGTTTTAGAGGTTGCTGGCTGCAGGACACACCGGGATTTCGCAGCAGGAGGTTTGAGGTGGAGACAGGCTGGTAGGGCTGGGGCCAAATCAGTGGGTGTCTTCCCCTTGTTAGCTTCGGCACAGCTGTTTGGTCCTTCTTCTTCTTTTCTTGTTGCAGGATCTTGTCTGAGGAAGCAAGGTTCAGGGGTACCCCTAAATACAAGATTTAGGGGCGTGACAGGTAGGTAAAAGGCAGGGACCAATGGGTCCCTTCCCTGGGGTGGGTACCCCCCTATTATGCTGAACAAAAGAGAATGAAGCTGTTCCTCTGGGTTGGATGTCACCTACCAGCTGATTAGTGGTGGTGAGATTGGGCTAGAAAGAAGGAGGTAGTGGGATGGGGGGATCCCGCTTTTGTTGAACTAGGGTCCTCACACACCCAGGAAGCTAGGTGTCATGCTTCATCATATGGACCTGCTCCTCGACAGGGCAGAGGAGCAGGAGACCCCCTATATTTTCAGAAGGCATCCCTTTGTTCAACTTACTTTTCTCCGTCGGAGTCCATGCAGGGAACGTACCCTCGCTGCTGCGTCCCTGGATTGCTGGTGCCACCGGTATGGTTAGCGGGCGATATGTAGTAACCAGGTGCGCGCGAGCAGTCAGGGGCGTGGTTCCGAACAAGGACTTCCGGGATAAGGTGTGTAACCTCTGTCAGCTGTGGCCATGGCTTGCTCTGGCTGCCAGCTTGGAAGGTGTTATTTACTGGTAACAAAGCTGAAATTAGTGGCTCTATAAGGTTAATGGGCTTGTGCATCCCCGGAAGCTATATCCAAAATGGTATGCAAAATGTATTACTGCTGGTGTTCTACCTATTTTTTTATTAATTGTGGAGATCTCGACTCACTTTGTCCGGGCTGTGCCCTGTTACAGGTGGGGCGGTATTGTTCCAAGTTTCAATTAGTAAATCAAAGTAAAATTTAAATTAAAATTAAAATTAAAGGTCCGCATCCTTTCCTTATGGGGGCATTGTGTATGTCTGAGCATCTCATGGTTGAGCTGTCCATGTGTGTGTCCAGTGTTCAGGTGGGCTGTTGTCGCATGAAGTGGACCTACTCCACAGATCTCACTGTTGTAACGGTAATCAGATACAAAACGCTGTCCGATCATTGAGCTAGGGGGTATCTATCCAATGGTGATAGGTGTCTTACAGGGTTCCTACTATCTGTGACTCGGGCGATGTATATTTGTATGAAACAGCTGGTTTATACATACGTGCAACCTGGGTTCATCTTCTGTTCAGTGATGCCCACGGTATGTCATCATTGAGCCCCTTGGTGGGTGTTCCCAATCGGTGCATCCAACGTTGTTCAGTTCTGAAGAGTGTGTTATGTGTGCTACCAGGCAGGTGTTCTAGTACTAGCCATTCAAGGGATTCTGGGTTGTGGCCTTTCTCATGGTAGTGGGTGTACATTTTGGTAGTCAATCTGTGGCACTTGATATTACTTTTGTGCTCTGTGATTCTAGTCTTTACTGGTCTCATCGTCATCCCTATGTACAAGTCGCCACAGGGGCAACTGATCACATAAATCCACCTTACGGTGTTACAATTGATGTGCTTATTCAATGTCCAGGTGAAGGAGTCGGCTAAGGTGATAGTTTTAGCCACTCGGGTCTGATTGCAGATGGAGAAACCCCCGCATAGGTAGTGTCCTTTGACGGCGGGGAGATCCCAGAGGGTTCTCTGTGAGTTGCTATATTGGACTTTTGGTCTAGTGTGTATGATTACATCCTTTAGGTTTTGTGTTCGTCTGAAAGCAAATCTGGGAACCGGGAGATCTAATGAACCTGTGTTGAGGATGCCCCAGTGTTTTTTAATGATCCCTTTGATGCGTGTTGCATTGGGGGTGAATGAGGTCCCACACGTTAGTGATTCTGTCTCCTCCCGTTGTCTTTTCTGCAGGAGTGTCTCCTTAGGGTTGTTCAGTGCCCTTTTCGATGAGTCCCTGATCAGTTTGCTAGGGTAACCTCTAGTCTTGAGGTTTTCCTCTAGGAATTTGTCCTCTATCTCGTATTCATTCGTTGAGCTGCAATTGCGTCTGAGACGCAAAAATTGCCTAAATCGTAGGTTATTGTCAGTGACCAGGTTCGAACCACAGGAGTCGAAGATGGCCCCAATGCCCCGCCACCAACACACCGTCCGAAGTAAATAAATTTATTTCGGACAGCACACTAGCAGAGGGGAAAAGGGGAGTGGATAACAAGAGAGAGACAGCCTTGATATGTAGACGTAGCACACAATGTTGGTTCAGCTCTGCTGGTACCATCTTATCTGCACCTGTAGTAATTAGAGCTACATGAAAACCTACACAGAACATGCAGTAATGAATTTATATTTCCTAAAATGCAAACTCCAATTACCATGTGTACTTAGGCTATTGCTTCTCTCTATTTTAGGTTGAATGGTTTTCTGTTATGACATCTGAAACACATTAAATTGACAGGCTATACTCATTGAATTACGGACCTGAATTATATTCTATTTAACACCCGCTACGTGTATATATATATATATATATATACCAGATAAACTTCCGTAGAAACTGCCATTGGATTCTGCTCTAGAATGCAATGACTAATTAAGTAGCATTAGCAAGGGTGAAAAGGGTACTCCCTAAGATACTTTTAGGTCTAGAGGAGGGAGTGGCAAACCAACAACAAGAAAGGGGGGACCTCTATTCTGACCTGTATTTCTTTACACAATAGCATTAAAGTTTTATCAAAATTACATGCAAGATGCTATAAGAAACATGAAGTCATTCACTTAGACTTAGTATTTGTATTTTATTTCTTTCATTTATTTTCTATCATTTTCATACCAATTTAGTTTTTCTCATTTTCTAGTGATTATTTTATCAAAATTACAATACAGTGACATGGTAACATATGTACAAATCAATTTTAAATGCAAGGTGAAATCATGTCTTTACAGAAAACCCCTAAACAATACATATAAGAATGCTCTCATTCATACAAACATTCATACATCCTCAAACTTTCATACTGATAGGTCAGAATAGAGGTCCCCTCTTTCTTGTTGTTAATTAAGTAGCATTAGTCAACTGGAACATAAGAATTTTCTCTCAAAATAATAATTCCTCCTCACTGGTGAACTAGTGGTAAATGTAGGCGGTGTCAACAGACACCTCTTACCACCGCGACCACAGTTGACAGTTCTCCTCGGCAGCTGTTTTTTTGAAGAATCTCCTTCTTGTCGACAACACAGCAAGAATCACTCGTTGCGCATGCGTTGAAGATTTTCTGTCAAAAACTGAAGACTGAATACTCAGAACACACTATGAATACCCGTTGGATACTTTGCTACCAACACGACCAAAAACTATAATTATTTTGAACACTTAAAGATAGTTCCTCACAGAACGCAAGAAAAAGCTACCGACTTTGAAAAGGTGACGGTTGAAGTGCGCATCTAATTTTTGCTTGCGCGTCGAACACCTGGTTCAACCGCGCGTCTGGATTTCTGGAATGCTGACTTAATTGCATCGTTGACGCTAGTGGGCGCCATGTTGCTTTTCTGTAGGATGAAAAGACAACGCCTTAAAAAGAGTCTAGTAACTGTCAAAGCATGCTTTCTAATTAAACGCTTGTGTCCAATGTCTTTCTTATTTCTCGATTGTTTGCTTTGTGTTAGACTGATCCTGACATTTATCCCTGAGTGTTTTAGGGTGATAGCTCTGATAGAGTAGCAAGCTGTTTCTTTCAGTTGGCTTACGGAAGAGAATAGTGGTAAGCGCTTCATCTGTCAGCTGTATGTTGAGGTCAAGGAAGGGTATTTTGGTTGCTGAAATTGTGTGAGTGAACCTGAGGTGTTGGTTGTTGGTATTCACCCATTCACAAAATAACTCACACGTGGTGAGGTCGCCCTTCCAAAGGATTAGGATATCGTCTATAAATCTCCTCTACAATATGATGTTATCGATGTACGGATTGATGTTACCCCTAATGATGTGTTCCTCAAAGGGGGCCATGTAGAGGCAGGCTACACTGGGAGCGACCATGCTCCCCATTGATGTGCCTTGGGATTGATGGTACAGCTGTTTCTGGTACTCAAAAAAAAGTTTTCTGTGAGTGCCATGGTAGCACTCTACTAGATATTATTTTAGTAAGGTGGATTACCAGCCAGAATAAAGCTTATCTACTTGGAATATCCAACCTTTTTTATCATAAAACGCACTCACAGCACCACACCATATCTACACACCCACGGGCCACACACCCCCACTTCATCATACGGCAAAGGAACAAAAGATCTCCGACAAAGAGCCCCTTTGCAGGTGCCCGTTGAGCATTGTAGCGCCGGCCCAACGAGGAGCAAGTCCATATGATGAAGCATGACACCAACTTGCTGGGTGTGTGAGGACCCTAGTTCCGCAAATGAGGGATCCCCCATCCCACTATCTCCTTCTTTCTAGCCCCATCTCACCACCACTAATCAGCTGGTAGGTGACATCCAACGCAGAGGAAAAGTTTAATTCTCTTTTGTTCAGCGTGACTCAGGTGGGCACAGAGCCTGGACCTCTTTAAAAAGCCCCCCCTCTATCGCCCTACTTTTTGTTGAGAGTACCCCCCTATTATGCCACCCTCCAGTGGGAGGGAGCATGAGCCTGTCCCTAGTTGGCTGAGTCCCCCATCTGCAAAACGGCGGGGACTGAGAGTTGTGCTTCACCTTGCCTCCCCCACCTGAGGGGTGGAGTTGGCAGAGGTGGGCACACCTCTCTTCCTCACTTGTTTTTCCAGCCGGTTCACCCGCCCAAAGTGGGGGTCAGAACCAGTTGCTGATAACCAATAATGTTGCACTAACCACTAATCTACTAACCTTGGGTTTGGAAGCTACCAACTGCCATGTGTAAATCACTTCTGTGTCTCATCAGGGGTAGTAAGCGCTATATAAGTGCAATTACAATATGATGAAAATGGCAGTCCTAGACAAATACTTTATTTCACAAGGCTATTTTTTTCATTATCACATACAAGAGCACCTTGAAATCCGAGAGTTCAGGATGTGCACTGCATACAAATATCATTTTGACTGATTTAATAGCCTATTCTCTATGCTCCTTCTAAAATAACAATCCAAGTCACATATAGGGCATGCATGACAACTAACATGCCTCCTAGTTTACTAATTGCACTGTCATCAGGGTGTGGGCAGGAGTGTATCTCAGTTCATGCTCGAAAACTTTCACTTTAAATGAATGCTTCTCAATTGAGAGATATGACCTGATATACTAAGGTGAAATGCTTCAGTGTGGCAAGACTCTATTGTTGTGGCTTTGGCGAGTGAAGGGAGACAAACCATGTGCGCGCATGGCGTCTTCTCTGCCTCACACGCTCCCACCCCACGCTCACACTACAAGGCAGACACGCGATTGCTGCTTACTGAAAACCGTGACTTGAAGTAACAGTTCACAACCTCTTTCCTTCTTACATTTAGTTGCTTCCCTGTGAAATGGATCCAATAAAGAAAAACACTCTTCCGGGAAATGCCCTTTTTCAGACATTTTTCTTTTCCAAAGTGCAGCCTCAGTATGGAAAGAAATAAAAGGTTTTAAATATGAAAAATAAATACATAACTAAATAAAGCAAGACAGAGTGGTTGTAAAGTGGCCAGATTGGTTTTATTCAGATCCAAACACATCAGCCCCACTCTACAGACTTTGCAGTGAAGCGCTACTTTTGTTTTCTCGTCTTTCTTTGAACAGCAGTGTTGTCCCCAGGTCAGGAAGTGTACCATTCCTGGATGTTTCAATACCTGGTTGATGGGTGTATTGGAAAACAAAATGTGTACCATGGCTCTGTGTTTATGGACGTGGTATTTTTAAACCAAACTGCTTATGTTTTGTAAGGATATAAGCAATGGACATTAAAATGGTTCCCTTCAGGGCCCAGTAGTCATATCCTTAACTTTTCAGGTAAAACCACTCGCTGATTTCAGGATAGTGAGTGAGAGATCGTTAAGGTAAAAAGAAGGAGATAGGTGGTGCACTGCGCGAGTTAATTGAAGGTTCTAAACATTTTTCTCAAAGTTCTGGGTGCTCTCAAGGGTGGTGTTTTCCGTCCAAACACCGAAAAATAATGAAGTAGGTAGTGTATGCAGCAACTGCAGATACATCCCCTAATGAGGCACTCCACTGGTGATCAATGACATGATTCACAAAGTCAATAAAGTTTCATTATTTATTCAATGTTGTTCGTCATATGTTTTTCTTGAAACCTGATATTAACAGCATATCAGTTAGAGTAACGTTATTCCATTAGTCTGATACATGAACTTTTCTCCAATGCATTTCGGGCAGGGATGCCCTTTATCACGGAGTGCTGTGGAGGAAGACAGAAGCTCCTTACTCCGACTGGTAGTAGATGGGCTGATGTCTTCCTCTATCAGCGAGTAGATTCGTTGTCTTTCGGTATCATCATAGGCTAAAGTGTGCGCTCTGGCTTCAGTGCTTGTACTAATTTCATCGAACTGCATATTGTGGCGTGCTGCCCACCTCGGGCGGAAAGGCGAATTGACAAAAAGAAGGAGATAGGTGGTGCACTGCGCGAGTTAATTGGAGGTTCTAAACGTTTTTCTGATAGTTCTGGGTGCTCTCAAGGGTGGTGTTTTCCGTCCAAACACCGAAAAATCATGAAGTAGGTAGTGTATGCAGCAACTGCAGATACATCCCCTAATGAGGCACTCCACTGGTGATCAATGACATGATTCACAAAGTCAATAAAGTTTCATTATTTATTCAATGTTGTTCGTCATATGTTTTTCTTGAAACCTGATATTAACAGCATTTCAGTTAGAGTAACATTATTCCATTAGTCTGATACATGAACTTTTCTCCAATGCATTTCGGGCAGGGATGCCCTTTATCACCGGTCCTCGGATGCTTGATTCCGTTCTGGGAAGGACATGGCTTTTGTAGTTTGGACTGGACTGTTCCCATGGGGCACAGGGTCAGAGCTGATTTGCATATCGCCATTGTCTAACCCAGGGTGGTGTGGAGTGCAAAAAAACGATGGATTTGGGCCCAGATCTTTGGACTGGGGTGAGTGTGTGACATTGATCCACATTCGGTCCATCACCTGTTGTTTTTGCATATTCCGCCCTAAGTGCGCTGGGGATGCCCAGACGTGGGTCCCAGGCACTCCACACCACTGGAGTCAAGCTAGCCGGGCTGATGAGAGGTGTTACCTCGAAACCGGTCCGGTCCTCGGATGCTTGATTCCGTTCTGGGAAGGACATGGCTTTTGTAGTTTGGACTGGACTGTTCCCATGGGGCACAGGGTCAGAGCTGATTTGCATATCGCCATTGTCTAACCCAGGGTGGTGTGGAGTGCAAAAAAACGATGGATTTGGGCCCAGATCTTTGGACTGGGGTGAGTGTGTGACATTGATCCACATTCGGTCCATCACCTGTTGTTTTTGCATATTCCGCCCTAAGTGCGCTGGGGATGCCCAGACGTGGGTCCCAGGCACTCCACACCACTGGAGTCAAGCTAGCCGGGCTGATGAGAGGTGTTACCTCAAAACCGGTCCGGTCCTCGGATGCTTGATTCCGTTCTGGGAAGGACATGGCTTTTGTAGTTTGGACTGGACTGTTCCCATGGGGCACAGGGTCAGAGCTGATTTGCATATCGCCATTGTCTAACCCAGGGTGGTGTGGAGTGCAAAAAAACGATGGATTTGGGCCCAGATCTTTGGACTGGGGTGAGTGTGTGACATTGATCCACATTCGGTCCATCACCTGTTGTTTTTGCATAATTTGAATTGAGCCACATCCAAGTGTTTATAGCGGGCACAATTTGGTTGTAGCCAAAGGCAGTGTGAGTTTCTCTCAGTGGGGCAGTATGGTGTTGAGTGGGAGAGAGGATGTGGCACTATGGCCAGAGCTGTCGAATTTGGAACTGGGGAGCCATCATGACCAGTACACCAGACCACTCTACTGAGGGAGCATATTCCCATGCTTGACCTTTGAAGACCCCAAAAGACCTTAGAAGACCTGATGTCTTAGCACATGCAAGTGTACCCTAGTGGTGTCAATTGTGGGTTAACCTAGAAGGCCTGTCCACCACAATCCATACTGAAGTTCATCTCCAGTCTTGCGGGCTGGCCTACGAAGCAGCACACCCTGGAGCAACAGTGATCCAGTCACTGTGACTCTGTCACTGAGGTCACATGAACCTTCAGCAGGTTAGGGCGGTGTGAACGGTGTGACCGCACTGGGTACCTATTTTGGGTAGATGCGTAGGGTTTGCAAGTATATTATGGTTTAAAAACGTACTGCTTCCTTCCTGGCCTCCAGCAATTTTCAGCAACAATAGAAATGTCATGATAACTTCGATGATTAATGTTCTTCCTAGAGAGAGGTCAGAGTTTTGACTAGTAGATGGGTTGACTCCTGGAAAGGTAGCACAGAGGGTTAATGTGCCTGCTGCAAAGAACATGTACCATGCAAATCACAAAGTGCACATAATGTGAACTAGGTTAGTAGGCTGCTGCTTTTGTCAGAGAGATCCCTTTGTTACTTTCAGACTACAAGTTAAAATCCTAACATAGAACAGTGAGCTATTAAACTATACTGCCTACTAGTATGGTTTCCATGTGGCTTCTACACCTTGTAGTCCTTTGTCTTATGTAACATTTCCTATACAGTGATTTACACACATATAAATGATTGTCTCTGTGTAGTGTGTGTGATGTAAAGTGCACTGACACCATACACTGGTATGAGTGGCGCTGTAAATCAAATTAAAAGCATCTGAGAAAGAGTGTGGTTATGGAGACTTGAGGGGGACTGTTAAAGGGTGGTAGTGAGGGAGTACAAGGTGTAGGTGATCATTGAGGGCACTAACAAACATTGTTGCACAGGGCGCCACCAGCATTAAAGCCGGCCCTGCTATTGAGGCCAGTCCGCCTCACCGATTGGTACCTCCATTGGCCTTGTTTCAGCAGTAGTAGCTGCAACTCACCAAGGATCGGCAATGCAGGATTTGCACGCACACCAAACTAAGTTTGCAAACTTCACAGTCTCTCTGCTTCATGCACAAGCACTTTTAACATTTGCTACCTGCTCTGGAGCCACAGGAATTATGCAGCATTGGGGGACAAAATGATGCTGCAGTGTTGACTAAATTATGCAACAATAAAAAGGCTGCAGCGTAATACAATATATTTTCTTATACTTTATTATTTAGACATTTTTACACATGCTAAGTCTCTGCAAAGATTCTGCCTCATAAGTATCAGTATAACATACGAATGCAGCAGTGAGAAAGGTGCTCAGTCAACCTTTACAAAGGGCCGTCCACTTTGCAGCAACTCAAGTCACGTTTTTGGTAACTTTTTATCCATTTGAGCTACAAAAATGAGTAGTTAAAACTGTAAGATTATGCAGTGGATGATGTATTATGTGGCAAATATGGCAGAGCCATAATTATATAGAAAACATTAGCAAACTAGGATATTTTGCCATTCATGTTTGAATTGCTCTTGTGGAAGAAGGGAGGAGAAGTGCAAATGAGTGAAACTGCATGGCTTGGAGACAAATGGCTTGTGATTCTACTTTTAAGTGTATTTGGGGCATTGTGTGGTTGGAAATATATCCCACTTTGTGAATGTATTTAAATGCCAATAACTCCTATTAAACCTTAAATAATCAAGTGTATCCATTGGTTGAATTAAATAACACAATAAGCTGTAACTGGTTGGTGAAATGCCAAACAAATACTAAAAAATGGAATGTTTGACACATTCTGGCCACACCTCTGACTCCGCCCACTGATCCACTCTTGGGTTATCCCCGCCCTCGGAGTCTCCGCCCACAGTTCCCCTTCTTTTTCCCCCCACTTCGACCACTGCATACATGTAGTGACCCGCATCAGCACTGGAACTCCCCATGTCCTTCCGCAGGACCAGGGTGGAACATGAACCCTATTCTTTGGACGGCTTCACCCCGCGGTGTAACGGTGCCCACCATGGGTGGTAACAAAGTGCGAACTGCCCTCTTCGAATGAAAACAAGGTCCCTAAAAAAGGCAGTATTTACTTTGCTTTTGTTCCCTTAACACACAACAGTGCCATCTTCTGTAGCTTTGCTGCTCTGCCCAACCTCTTCCCTCCGCTCCCGGGGGTCTCCCTGCTCCACCATGCAATAAATGTACCGCCTGTACTTGATAAGCGGCACGCTTTATTATGCCCATTTGAAGGTGTTTGCGACTGTGTAATTCGTAAGCTATTGTGGCACACAATTACGCAGTAGTAAAAGCATTTATGTCTGCTACGTAGTCTTTTGTTGAAAACTGAATGCCAAAAACACAGTAATTGTGGGCTGTAAAAGTATGCTTACCAACGAAAATGCCTTTGTAAATTGGTCCCCAAGTTGTTTTAGAACCCCGTACCCCAGAAAGTTAACATTCAGCATTTGCACCACTTAGGATCTTTGCCAGAGTGCAAAGACGGGGCAGAATGGCGCTGGGGCGCAGCTCCCAGGAATGTGTGCAGTCTGTGTCGGCCAGGCTGTTTCAGGCTACCTCTTGTCCATGTATCCGAGCACAGATCTCTTCTTTTGCTTTCAAGCTCTGTGAAAACGAAGATTCTTAGACTACCTGCACGTTATTAAACCTTTGGTGCTCAATTGTAACCACTCTCACATTTTTAATTAAACGATTTATGACTCAAAGAAAAGTTACAACATTGTTTATTCAATCTGGCTTAACCTGGGCAGCATGCAGCCCTGTGCATCCTTATTTTGCTGACCTACACTTGGTTCGAACTTTAGTTTGAAAGAGGGTAGGGGATGGGGGGTTGAGAGGTCATGTACTTCCTGCTGTAATTTGTATATTATCTGCAAGTCACTCACTCCAATCCAAGTGTCTGATTAGTCATTTATTGCCTTTCATTTTATAGCATTCAATACCGTGGCGTGGGCTTCAAAGAACTTTGAATAGTAAGATTCGTTATTACCTATTGACACCGGTACCCTTTTTACTGGCCTTCGTAAGATGAGAGGTGGTGATCTGAGTGCAGCTTGGTTTTTTGAAGGGCTGGTCTTCCCCCACCCCCATCCTCATTTGTTACATCCAAGGGAGCTTCCCCCCGCTTTAATGTGATAGATTAGTGAGCTGTTGTATCTGTGTGTCACAAGTTGCAGTTCAAGCTGGACAGCCTTTCATCTTTTAGCTGTCGAGACATTGCGTACTATTCATTCGGTAATAGTGTTTTTCATCAAACGTTTTCTGAGACAATTCATCCTGTGAAAACTGATATGAATGTTCAATAATATCAAGGCCCTTGTAAACATAGCAGAGAGGCAGCCCCTCTTTTTAGGTCGAGCCTGGGCAGCGCATGCGCTGCTCTGGGAGGCATGCTGTATTTGAGTATGGACCTGAAGCTCCGCCCACTCTCCCCATCCATATTTTTCATTGCCTTGTGCAACTGTCCACTATGAACTGTGGCTTTTCATTGGTCAATAGGCTTAGTAGTCCCTCCTTAGTACCACTTTGTCTTATTTTGTAACCTCCCCTAAGGACACCCCTGTTACGTTTGTTGTTACATGGAAGGCTTTAATTATAGCCTCCAAGCACTATTTTCTTAAATCGCTTTGTCCACGCTCTGTCATATCTCTCCCACTGCCTAAAAAAAATCTTTATAGCACGGGCGCCGAACGCATTTGCAATGCTAAAGGTCTTGAATTTGCGAGAGTTTGAGCTATTGGCATTGTAAATGAGAATGCCTTTTATTTATCTGTTTTAAAAATAACACATAAATAAAAGGCTTTGTCATTCACACTGCCAATAGCTCAAACTCTTGGAAATGCGACGAGACCTATTGCAGTACAAATGCTTCTTATATATGAGACCGTTTCTCTCGCTCACTGAGATGGCGCACTTTTGGCTGACTTGTGCCATGCACACACCTTTGCACCGCACCATAGCTCATGGATGTCTGCATGATGTCTATTGGTGCCCTTCCGGTACAAAATACTGTCCTTAGGCATATTTAAAATGTTTTCTAACTTTATATGTGTGCTGTACATTACAGCACACAAGCAAACATAGAAACGTTTTGAGACAAGAAAACTTTTTTCTTTTTCTCACACATCATTCTAGCATCAACAAAGCATACTTTTTTAATGAACCGCCCTGACTATCTGTTTTTAGTAGATAAGGATTTGAGTCACAAACCATAGGGGGTTGCATAGGAATGCCCATGTACCACCCTTGTTACATGAGGCAAAGTAAAGCATAGCGCTGCTGCACGTTACTTTCGGTCTACTTGCCAGTGCAAAACATGTAAATCCTCCAAAAATAAATAAATCCCAAAATTGACAGTTTGTGCAGGTTTTGTAATGCAAAGCGGGTGCAAAATGTCGATAAATTTGGCCTTATGTACTATATCTGCTCTGGATAGAAAAGCCTAATTTTTTATACATTACACTGGTAAATGCACTACATGAAATACAAAGTAATTTTCTTTTCTTGTTGGGGACTGGGATTTGAATGCAAGATTATACCACAAATCTCTACCCTCTCCCTTTACATGGGTAACCTGGGAGACATCGGTAGGTAATGATTTGATTTAGGGGTTAACCTTTTATTTATATTGATTTTATTAATGGTGGATTTGTAAATTGTTGCCCTACTATGGCCAGTACATGCCTGCAGCTGTAGCGAGCTACAGCTTTGATACAAGTGAGAAAAGCAGTTCCTCTTCAGGTCAGGCATTTTTATCCACTTCCTTTTGATTGGATAAGAGAGAAAAAGTGTTTGAGCAAGAGCTGGGAGAGATAAGATCCCACACCTCCAAGGAAAGACAAGAAAGAGAGGTTTGATTGTACATTCACAGAGAAATGTCAAACTAAATTCACATTCATTTAAAAAATCTAGAACTTGGTCAGGCAGTGCATTTCATGGCATTTGTGCATCAGATTTTAGCATAACCTATGGTGGCAGAAATGATACATTAAAGTATGTCAATACTTCAAAACGCAAACATTGTTAACTGCCACAGACTACAAAAATAACAAAATGGGTTGGAGGACGGCAACAGAGGATATTGATGACAAGGTGACATAGGAGTAGACTTACTTGCACAAGTTTTAACTGAATTATGCAATCAATCAATTACTACAGCTGCATGTCCCTAATCCTCCAAGGAAGCCCAAACTCCTCCAATTTTAAAACCCAGAACAACTTTCCAATTATTGGTCCATCTCATATCTGTTTTTTCCTGTGAAAATAATGGAAAAGGTAAATAACAGTCCATTGGTTAAATATAGAAAATAATAAGTTGCTGGACAAAGTATAAGTTGGGGTTAGGTTGCTTCTTTGCACAGAGGCTGCCCTTGCAACTGTGTTAGATTACATAAGGAATTGGCTAGCTATGGGCCATATTGCAGTACTTGTCCTATTGGATCTTAGTGCTGCATTTGACACTTCTTCCTATCCAATTTTGTTAACTTTATTAAAAGTCATGGGAATCAGAGGAAATGCTTTGAATTGGTTGTCTTCATTTCTATCTAACCCAACCCAGACTATCAGAATGGCCTCCCATTGTTCTAAACAGAGAGCTTTAACGTGTGAAGTGCCACAGTGCTCTATCATAAGTCCTTCTTTGTTTAATCTTTACATCTTTCTGCTGGCTAAATTAATATGGAAATTTAGGTTATCCTTAATGTCCGTTGAGGACGCTACTCAGATAGTAGTATTAATAACTGGTTCATTCATTTTGGTTAGGAACTTCCATAACTGTGTGCACGAAGTTAAGAACTGGATGCGCATAAGTGCACTAAAACTGAATGAGACAAAACTTATTTACTGTGTTTTGGCACCCTATTCATAACAGACTCCAAACTGGTGGCTGTAGTTTTTGGAGGCGCACCCTGATTAGTCTTCACTGCAAAAAACCTGGGAGTTACAATAGACTCTGAATTTGGTATGAATAAACAGGTATCCCAGGTATCAGTGACTTGCTTTCTTCATCCGAAATTAGGGCCCTATTAGGATGGCGGACGGACCTGCGTCTGTCCGCCACCCCAGAGGAGGAGGGACCGTCTGCAGGGGCAGCGGCGGTCCCTCCGTACAAATTAGGATGTGACCGTCACCCTGGCGGTCACATCCTGTATGTTTAAAATTGCTCCGGGTGCTGCTTGAAGCAGCAACCGCCACAATGTTAAAAATGCAA
Organism: Lissotriton vulgaris; assembly: GCF_964263255.1. Lineage (NCBI taxonomy): Eukaryota > Metazoa > Chordata > Amphibia > Caudata > Salamandridae > Lissotriton > Lissotriton vulgaris. The sequence goes on along the minus strand of NC_141695.1, from coordinate 1,478,858,006 downwards.
TCAGTGCATTTGCATGCACAAAGCGGCAGGCACTGTGCGGTGCCTGCCGCTTTGTGCATGCAAATGCAGGGGGGTACCATAGGTACCCCCCATGTGTACCCCCCCCCTTCACCCCGGGGGCCCGCAACAGGCCCCCAAAGAAAAGTCCGTATGCCTTTTCGTGGCGGCATTGCCGTAGCGGGAAGGCATTATAAAATTCAAATGGTAATATGGCTGGCGGTGTCTGATAGACACCGCCAGCCATGTTAGAGCTTTTCCGCCGCGGTCGGGAGGCGACGGCGGCGGAAAAGCGGCGGACATAAAAATGACCCCCCAGCCATCCTAATCTGGCTGGGGGTCATTTGTGTGTCCGCCGCGGTGAATCTGCATACTCCGGGCCGGCGGTGGCTTCCACCGGCCCGGAGTATGCGGATTCACCGCAATCATAATGAGGCCCTTAGTTTGGAAAGCAAATCCACCATTACCCAAGCAGACCCACCTGTCGGTAGTTCAAGCACTGGTCTTATCATGTTTGGACTGCTGTAATGTTTTATGCTTGCAAAAACATTGGAAAGACTTCAATGAGTGGAAAATAGGGCTGCCAAGATAACTGGTAGGAGAAAATATGATTCAGCCTCTTCCGCTATGAAAAAGCTACACTTGCTACCTATAGGTCAAAGGCTACTCTTTAAAACAGCTTGTTTCATTCATCAACCTTCCTCTCAAATAAACCCAATAAGCATTTCTGAGAAATTACAGTGGTACTCCCCAAAGAAGACATTGAGGATGGCAGAAGCTTTACTCTTAACCATTCCACACTTTAAAATAGAAAGGAAGGCGAAAGAGTGTTCTCTGTTCTGCCTCCAACGTCGTGAAATAATCTCCCTGTCTCGTTCAGGGCTGAAAGAAATTACTGGACGTGCTGCACACTGCTAATAACGTATATGTTTCAAATTGATAAATTCACTCATCTATCAATTAGTTCATTTTGATCCAGGGTATGCAGTTTGTGCTTTAAAAATACGTGTCATCATTATCATCATCATAAAAGCTGACATTTTGTTTCTTGGTTTCCTAATCGAATATTACGTTCCCCTGGCCGTTGCTGGTCATGCTGGTTCACTTTTCAGATTAATGTTTGCAGATATAAAAATAGCTGCAAACTTCTCCTGTACAAGGACCAAAGACAGTTACATAGTAAAAGGAGCGTTTGCCCCATGCACTATTGATGAGGTAAAGAAGGCCCTAAGGAAGAAGGAATAGCTTGGCCTAGCAACTGATCGAAGTAATGAGGAAACTGATAAGTATCTTCCTCTATTAGAGTGCCATTAATATCCAAATACAGGCCACATAGTTACATCATGGCTTGATATGTCTTCTATTGTTGCAGGAAACACGTACCTTAAGACTGCACCACTGAAAAGCGAAACATATCTGGATCAGATTAGATAGCTATATATCCAACTTGTCCCTACAGCAGCACAAATGATTGTTCCCATCCGCTTCCCACGCTCCCCCACCCCTTTAACCTCACCACACCTCTGTATCCTCCTCCCATCCCCTTAGCCACCTACTCCTCTCCACACACTCCCACCACTACAACTCCTACAGTGCTTTCCTGTCCTTACCTGTCCTTCTTCTCTACTCTCTTTTTCTTTTCTGACCTATCTTTCTTTCTCGCTCTACACCCACCTATACACAGACAAGGTACCTTACGCACCTCCTCCAGTAAACAACTTCATCCTCTTAGCATACAAAAATTAGACAACCAAACCCCACCCTCATTTTTAATACACAGTTACACTTACACCTCCCCTCTATTATAACAAGCATTGGCATAGCCAATAGGTCTCGCCTTTTGGGCCTTATAAGTGTTTAGTTATCCAGCACAATATCCTTGGTGCAACAACATCAAGCATTGCATGGCTAAACACTTATAAGGTCCCAAAGGCAAGACCTATTGGCTATGCCCACTTCTGTGTGGTAGGTGCATCTTTAGTTTTCCACCTCAAAGCTATCAGTTGCTTGGCCGCTAATAAAGTATTCATGACCAGACTCCAATCACCCTTGGAACTCGATGGACTTCAGCCCCAGTGTTATCATTGCTTAATCAGGGTTCACTAAATACCCCAAAATGCACTTGATGTGGCTTAGGATTGCCTTCCAAAAGATCTAAAAAGTCGGGGACGACTACCATATATGTACATCATCCTGTTACAGACCACATTCCCTTAACCACGCTCCCAAACTTATGCTACATTTCATTGTGGTGATGTTCCATGGAAACACCTATGCTTGTAGATTGACATCTGAATTGAACGCTTTGGCATGATATATTAGACCACAATGTCTGTGAACGATGAAGAGGAATATTCTTAACAACAATGCTTTGCCATCTTTTCATATATCCCCATTGAACATCAGGGCCCGTGTCTGTAAGTGTCATGTAGATATTGGATATTAGGCCTTTCGATGTAGTAAACTGGCAAAAAGTGTTTTCCCCCAAGCAGTGAGGTCTGTAAGTGCTGCAAATGTATAGTCTGGTGCAGAGACCCAGTGGTGTAACTGAAAGTATTGCATGCTCCCTGATTTCCCAATATAATAATCCTTTTTGCATTTTTTAAATGCCACCCTCTTGGAACAAATCCCGTAACATCCTAAAACAACCTCTGGACCACATGGAAAACTGATCTGCACTATTCTCTGGTGTAAAATCCAGGTTAAGCAACAGTGTAGTTTAGGGAGACAGAAGGAGGTTAGTTTCGGATTTATCATCACCGAGTTCCAAACCTCCATTGTATGGTGCAGAATCTCAGAATAATAGCATACCAGAGGTCCAGAGGATTTGGGAAGGCCTGCCATGTCTGACAGGGCCTGCCGAATCTTGACTGCTCTAAATATATCCAGCGCTTTTCAGTTCATATAGGTAGCACTTAGAGAGAATCCGAAGTTGGGCTGGTTAATGATAGTACCTAATGTATGTCCAGTAGACTTGATCCTCCTGATCTCTTACAAATTTTTAGGATTTTCCCAGCAATATGTGATCCCTGCCCATATGAAAGAATTACTTGCTGCTTGGAAATCTTTCATGTCTTTTTCAGGCATTGTTACCAGGAGGGGCTGAAATAAATACATAAGCCTGGATAATGCATCCATTCTTACATGTGCTGCCCTTCCAAACCACGATACAAAGAGGCACTGTCAGCTATGTATATCACTTGTAAGGGAAGGGATAGTTTTTGCTACATAGTTTTCTAGGTACGGGGGTAATATAAACCCTTAGGAACTTTACAGTGGCTTTGGCCATTCAGAATTGAAAAATAGTAGAAAGAAGATGCTTCAAATTGATGGTAAACACACGCTTAGCAATTCTAACATTTCCAGATTAAAATTAATTCCAGACATTGAGCTGCCTACATGGATCTATCAATTTTAATAAAATGTAATCCGCAAGCAAATTAATTGTATGTTATACCCCACTGTCCTCCAAAGGAATTCACCGAACATCTGGATGTTGTCTAATTCTAGTGGCCAGTGACCCTAGGACCAACACAAAAAGGAGAAGGGGGGAGGACAGCTCTGACGTGTCCCTCTGTGCAAGGGAACACTCCTTGATTTAACCCAATTGACAATTATTTTGGCAGCTGGAGTTTTATGGCTAGCTTCTATCCAAATTATCATCTGTGGGCCAAGGTCTTTAATTTCAAGCACCCAAAAGAAGAATGCTCAGTTAACTCTACTGAATGTTTTTTCTGCATCCAAAGATACAATCGCTAGGGAAGTTTTCCGACAATTCGACTACTCTATGATAAGAACACGCCTCATATTATAAGCTGCATGACTACTGGGTATAATTACTGACTGATCCGGATGGATCAAGTATGATAAGTAGGGTGAAAGTCTATTTGCTAAGATTTGGGTTTAAAAGTACTATTGGCCTGTTTTGAGATGTAGGAATCTTCAGGTATACTAGAGTTTTGATGTAAAAATTTGCCTAAGTCATTGGCTAAGTGACTGTGGGACTGGAGAAACTAATTCAAAGTTTACACCAGTTATTGTATCAATTAAAACATGTAAACGCTGTTCTTGTTGAATAACTGTATTTGGTTTGTTTAAAACCATCAAAGTGTACAAATACAAGTACGAGCAATACTTGGTAGTATTTGAACAAAATAAAAAGTCATCAGACATATCTAAAATCGATACAAGAGTGCGTAGTTAAAAAATTCTAAAAACAATTATCAGCACATTTATCAACTAATAACATGTAAAGCAGCATACAATTGAGGAGCACGACACCTGGGTAACAGTAGTAAAGGGGTTTTTGCTTACAGCGTACAATTCATTTAAGCCAGTAAATCAATTTGAATCATAAGGATTTATTTTTAGTGTTAACAATCAGCACCAACTATATACAGAAGCTTTTCCTGTTTGATCCAGACCGAGATAAGGAAACAACTGACCTCGTTAACTATTGCTCCTGTGGTGTTCTTTTTCAGGATCGGTCGGTCGTATCCATCTCCTGCGGATCTTTTGGTATTTTGTACAGAAAAAAGGATTTGCTCTTCTGTCTCCGAAGTTTTAGGGTATGCAGGGAGGGTTCTAAAGATAGTCCTGCAGCTCAATCAATAGATAACCATAGTAGAAGATTACCATACCTAAATCTAACACATAGGCTTTTGACAAGTGGTGGTGTGATTAGATCCAGGAAGGTTTCAAAGGAAGGGCATGGATTGACACATAAAAACTGTGAGATTAGATTAATTGGCCATTTGCTGGCCTGGTGACATAATCTTCTTCCACGGCCACCCAATACCTGATCTTCAACTTTGAGCAATCCTCTCTATTTGCCTTCTCTGGATATTCCCAAAGTTCTGTCATACCAAGAGTTGTAAACAAACTCGCAACATGCTTAAACTAGGGGAGGCTTTTAGCACCACGAATATTCAAGACCTCCTTTAGGGAGTTGCAATAATCAGAGAGCTGCGGCGTTGTCCACAAGCGCAGCCACTGCAATAAAGGTTTCAGTGACGCCATATCGCAGATTCTTTTAATCCCAAGGTCAAAGAACAGTGGAATTAGGGGAGTAGTCATAGGTACGGAGATGAGTGATCTGGCAAAGATATTTTTGGATATCGTCAATTATGTTGATGTACCCCCATATCTCTGCTCCGTACAAAGCACCACTCTGAACTTTTGCTTGATACACTTCAAGAGCTGGAGTCAGTGATCGAGCATACGACTGCTTGAAGTGTCTCGGTATTGATTTTGACCTGTGGAAAAGAGTTAAATAGCTCCTTTCCAGTTGTTGCTCACAACCTAATGTATCACTCAGTCTTATTCCCAGGTAATCAAAGCTTTTCCCCTGCTTTAAGGGTTCCAGTGTGATCCTGACCTCTCTTGATTTACCCTTGGTTTTCCCAAACACCATAAATTTGGTCTTGGTAACATTTAGTTCCAGACTCCTGCCCCTGCATAAATCCAAAAACGTATCCAAAAGGATTTGCAAACCCAATGGGTTTGTGGAAATAAGTAAGGTTTTGTCTGCAAAGAGCAGGATTGGGACCTTAGTACTATTCAAGGCAGGAGAGTAATTCATGTACTCCATTAAGCTGCTGGCCACATCATTGATAAACAAGGAAAAATGTATAGGGGCTAGCAAGCATCCCTGGCACACCCCACACTGAAATGCTTATAGAATAGGCTGGTCAGGCTAGCCAGCCCAGGAGATTTATTGGATAGTAGTTCCTTGATCGTCATCAACACCTACACAGCTGAGATCAAGACTTGCAAAGCTTTACCACTGGCTTCCGTTAATCTAGGGAGAGTTAATCCTTCAGTGGGAACTGTCCTCAAAATAGTGGTCGTCTGACTTTTTCTGGAAACATTGTACAGCCTTGCCACTAAGAGGAACATTTTCTATTTGTTCTGGGCACATCTAAATGGTCAAAGCGAAAGAACGTGTGCTCAAAGGGAGCTTAAGGATTGGTGGAGGGGTCTAACAGCAATATTGCTATGGGCTGGTATGCTTATGGAAACTGAAATAGCAAAAGAAATTGCAGCAAAAAGAGCTCAGAAGTTATCCTCCTCCGTTGGCCAGGCATGACCATTCAGGAATGTTGCATCCTTAAATTTCCCCCTCCAATTATGGAGGTGTAGTTTTCTGATCAACTAGTGGGGTGTAAAAGTAGCCCAGGCTTTCCATTGCAGGGCCAGTTTAGTGTCTTCGAGATGGATGTGAAAAGTGCCAGACAGGGACACCATTTCATAAGGGACTATCACAAAGAGGAAACATTTTAGGGAACACTATACTCTGGCACCGGAGCTGCAACTACAATGAAGAGATGTGGTTTGTTACCTGCCGCTCGCAGTCGTGGGGGGTGCCGCTCGCAGTCGTGGGTGTGTGACATTGAACCTTTGTGATTTTCAAGCCTATAATCGCTGGGACCCAAATGAGGAATCACTGTGCGACGGAAGGTAGGAGCCAGCCGTGAACCCTTGGAGGAGCATTGCCAGTTTCTCGGACATAAGGGGGAGGACGGGTCTGCGAGTACCAGAGGACCTTGCGCTCTGCTAACATCGCGCACCTGGTATCTCTTCCCGCCCCTCCTCTTCCTTCTCCTATTTAGGAAACACCCCTCTTGCCTACGCGGGACGAAGCCCGGGCGAAGCCCGGGCAAAGGACGGGCCGTCTACGGCCGTCCAAGGCCGGCTGAGGCTGGGCTGGGCCATCCCCCTTAGTTTATTATTTATTAATTATCTGTCGTATTACAACTGTGACCCTTAAGGGTTTTGTACTAAGGTATTCATTGTGTTTATTATATAATACTGTCCTGAGGTGTAATGGCGGCTCAGCCAGCTAAGGGGGGTAAGGATGGTGAGAAATCTAACACCGGAAGCATTTTGGGTACTCTGGATAATTATTTTACGTATGTCTCTGTTGCATTGGGTCATTAGATAAGTGCTGTCGAGAAAAGATTATCATCTGAAATTTTCTCGAAACGTTCTTCCCTGGGGGCGATTCAGCATTGTACCACGCCTGAGAATCGCATCAGCCAACAGTTAAGTGATTTGGGTCTGCCCGAATCCAGTATTGAACTGGACTCCCTTGCGAATATCCTTGAGGAAAATAATTCATACATACAGCCAGCTAATGCTGATCTAGTAGAAATTCCCACTTGTATATCATCGCCCCATAGCACTCCTGTTTGTTTGGTAGTTGATTCACCGCCCTCATGTAATAGAGTGACAGGTAAAAGGAAAAGAAGAGGGGGCGGATCGAAATGTAAAAGAGCTAAAATGTCAAAGCCAGCCAAAAAGGGGAATAAGTCAATGGGTGTGGGGATTCCTACAGAGTCTGAGAATTCAGTGCATTCCAATCCTACTCCACAACTTCCTTCTGATGTGCATGGTGACGGGTCTCTGGTGGGGCAGGTAGAGCACCTGATTCGATCTTTCCTATTCCCCATCATTGAGAGACTGAGACTAGTCACTGTCAGTTTGGATAAACTGGAAATTGCAGTTCAGGATAATTCTCAAATGTTACACTTTCTAGCTGGCGAAAAGAGGAAGGGTCAAGTTCTTTCTGTTACTCCTGAACAGGTGGTCGCTAGAAGTGACCAATTACCCACTATTTGTAAATCTCCCCTGCAGAATGGAAATATATTAGTGGTACTTAATGATGCAAGTCTAATTAAGTTAGGTGATAAAAACATATGCCACGAGTCTACCAAGGGCCACATTGGGGCATCGCAACTACATCAGGAGGCTCGTGCAGAACCATTAAGACTGGCACCTGGGTATCTGCCCCCCAATAAATTTGATTTAGTTACAGGAAATCAATTTATACAAGACTTACCCCCCCAGAGTGCACCCCTAGTGGTGGTCATGACTAATGTTCCCCCTCTCCGAGCTAGTCTAACAGAGGGGTTCTACCAATTAAAGTCTAAGGTCACCCACTGGTTTTCAAAGAATCTAGAAGAGGGCCATGAAGTAGGACGCAACATTCTCATGGTTCGTAGAGCAAGATGGGTGGGTCGCTCAAGGGAGACTAGAGAGGGCGACTGCATAGTCATAAATTTTAATAACTTGAATGCAATTGCCAGGATACTATGGGAGACAGAACAGCACTCATTAGCGAGGGGGCAGGGTATTGAAATTTTGCCCCTCGGGTTCTTTTATAGACCTGGCACTCAGGGAATACCCACACACAGGATTTCCATATTGAGGAGTTTTAACAACCAAACTCGCCCTATAGGAGGACAGGGGTTGCGGCATAAAACTCATTTGACACCATCTTGTCCTTGGCATGGGGGAGATTTAAGGTACAGAGGCGGGGCAGAAATCACAAATAGATTCAATGCCCTGTCGGGGCTCAATGATTGCGACTGACTTGGCTCCAAACAAGTTGGCCACAATTTGGTGCATGACTCCAAAACCTCCCCATGATCACCCTCCTAACGGGGTGGCTGCAACGAAGGGGAATACTAATCCAGTAGAGTTTATTGGCAATGTTATTGATCCAGATGTACCCCTGGTAGGCACTCCTGGGGAACCAGTAAAAAATTATATGCAGGGTGTGGGAAGTCTGGTTTCTTGGAACATAGCCGACATGCGCCATAAAAGAATGGGTAGATTTTGTAAACTGTTTTGACGTGTGTATGTTCCAGGAGACATGGATGTGCGAGCCTTCCTTTCTCCAAGGGTATCTGAACTATTCGGTTCCGGCAACGAAAGGCCGAAAGGGTCGTCTCAAGGGAGGCCTGACCATATGGGTACAACAATGTTTGCCTTTCTCCGTTAAAGTGGTTGAAATGGTAGCAAGGATATCCAACTTATAAAAGTGGACATGGGATTATCAGGGTGTCTTGATATATACAATGTATATGCCAGGGGCAATAATGGGGGGAAATCAGAAGTTCTTGCAGCTCTGGTCACCTTACTTGAACCATATTCCCTGAACAACAATATCATTATTGCTGGCGATTTTATCTGCACGTTTGAACCCCTGGACATTTGTGACGATCTCGTTGGGGCGGATGAGGACAGGCAATGGGGAGTTCCCAAAACAAATTTAGACCCTATTAAACGTTGGTCTGAGGACATTATTTGTATAAATGCCATCTGTCTTGAAAGGGTCCTTAGGGCTCTAAATGGGCGAACAAAGAGTGACAAGGGGGGTGCTTGTACCTTTGATAATGGACGAAATAGGAGCAGGATAGACTACGTTTTGTTTAGCCTCAAACTATGGAAGCGAGTCTGTGATATGGAAGTAAAGCATAGGCTTGAAAGTGACCATGACCCTCTGTGCGTAGTGCACAAATGGTGGCAATCCTCAAAAGGGAATCCCGTTATAGAGTGGGAAGGTGTCCCCTTGCCTGTCCCCACTAATGACATGCGTCGGCTAAAATGGCCTAGTGTTTTGGCTAACCAACAGTCTATGGCTAGTATAGATATGGAGGTGGACAGGGCGATAATTGCCCTAGAGCAGGCTTATATAGTCGAACCAGGGTCAAACGAAATAACAGCTATACACGATAATCTCTTTTGTGTCATTAAATCCCATTTTCAGAAACCGGGGAGGAAAACCAACAAGGCACCTATTAGACCTGTGAAGTGGTACAACGCACAGTGCAGGAAAGCCAGGTTAGCTCTGGGAACAGCTATTAAGAGTAGGGAACAGGTGGCTATTCGTAGTGCCAGAACGATATACAAAGATAGTATAGCCACAGCGAAAAAAATATGGGATGAGCGGCATTGGAATGAACTAAGGGAGGCAAGTAGGACTAAAGATTCCAGGCTTTTCTGGAGCATTGTAAAATGGGGCAGTGGCAGTTTACCCGATAGCCCCGATAATAACGTTCCGGAGGAGGACTGGGTCAATTATTTTAAGCCACAATATGCTGATAGCCACCCTGGTTCTGAGATGGATGGTTTTAAGGCTGTGTATCCCAAAGATAACTTCTTTAGTTACGGCGAGGTGTTGTTGGCCTTAAGTGAGTGTCTAGAGGTAGAGCTCCTGGTTTGGATGGGGTCCCGGCGGATCTTTTTACTAACGATAGGGAATGCTGGGGTAATTATATTTTTCTTTTGGTTAACGCTATTGCCCAGGGAGCAATGGTTCCGTCATCCTGGAAGGGTGCAATTATTATTCCCGTATACAAGAAAGGCGATTGGGGTTTGCCTGGTAATTACAGACCCATAAGCTTGATAGCTACCATTCAAAAGGTGGTGGGGAGGATGGTGGTGAACAGGCTTATGGATTGGGTTGATGAGAACAATGCATTATCCCCCTATCAGGCTGGGTTCCGGAAGGCCACTAGTACGGTGGATCAGGTGTTCCGCTTTACCTTGCTACGGTGGCGAACTGTGGTGCTAGGCGAGGGCAGCCTGTAGGCCGCTTTTGTGGATTTGCGGGCTGCCTTCGACCTGGTTCCCAGGACTAAACTGTGGTTAGTGCTGTGGAACCTGGGACTACCCGAGGAACTATTGACTTTGGTTATGAGGTTGCATGAGGCGAACTTCACCAAGATACAGTGGAGCAGACAGGGTGATCGAGCGGGGCGTTCGGCAGGGGTGTGCGATGGCCCCCTTGCTCTTTTCCTTGTTTATTAACGGGGTAGTAGAAAGAATGTTGTCTGTTAATGTAGATGCTCCCTCGTTGGCGGACATTAAGGTCCCAATTTTAATGTTCGCAGATGACACCCTTATTTTATCAAAGACCCTGAGTGGCCTGCAGCGTGCCCTCCACATTTTTGAGGAATTTTGTGGGGAGCATGGTCTAGAAGTTAATGTGACCAAAACCAAGCTAATGATTTTTAACCCCCATCGTAGTTTCCGATCCAGGGTGTCTATTTTTATTTTATTTATTTATTTATTTTTTAACAACATTTGTAAAGCACGAACGAAGGCCCTAGGGCATCTCGGCGCTAATAACTGCAATGTTTAACCCACAAGGGGTGCTGAAGTAAAGATTAAAAAAGATCATAGGTTAAAAAGCCAGGTTTTAAGGTTTTTTCGGAAAGACCAGAGGGAGGTGCTGGCCTTGATTGAGAGAGGGAGTGTGTTCCACAGCTTAGGTGCAGCTACAAGAAATCTTCTGTCACCCCAGTGGACAGTTTTGGTTCGGGGGACCACCAGATCAAAGGAGCTGGAGGAACGCAGTGTTCTGGAAGGGCAGTAGGGGGTTAGATTCTGAGTGAAGAACACTGGTCCAGTATTATGTAAGGCCTTGTATATCAAACACAATGACTTGAACTTGATCCTCTTCTTCACCGGAAGCCAGTGAAGTTGTCTTATGGTGGGAGACACCGGTTGGAATTTAGAGATTCGCCCTAGTAGCCTAGCGGCCGCGTTCTGGATGGCCTGCATTTTCGATAGCACTCTCTCCTGGGCACCTAGAAACAAAGCGTTGCAGTAATCTAGGGTGGAGAGAACCAGGGCACTCACCAAAGTTTTGGCGGCATTTTCGGGTAAAAAGGGCAGAATTTTCTTAATAAGCCGTAGCTTGTAAAAGGCTGAGGAGGAGATCTGGTTGGCATGTGGTAGGAAGTTCAGACGATTGTCGAACAGAACACCCAGAATCCTCACCTTGTTAACCGGGTCTGGGGGCTGGCCCATGGGTGAAGGCCACCATAAGGGGGACCACTCCAGGGAAAGATTGCCAAAAATAACGACTTCTGATTTATCAGAGTTTAATTTCAGGCAATTGTGGGCCATCCAGCTCCCAATTGCCTGCATACCCTGATTGAACATGTTGGCTTTTTGTGGCCCGTCATTCTTGACAGAGAGGACCAATTGGGTGTCATCTGCGTAGGATGTTAGGCTCATCCCGTGTGCTCTGATGACATTGGCAAGGTCCGACACATAAATGTTGAAAAGTGTCGGACTAAGGGATGAGCCTTGGGGAACTCCACATGGCAGTGACAGGGTGGAGGATTCAAAAGGTCCCACAGTGACAACCTGGGTCCTGTTAGCCAGGAAGGAGGCAAGAAGATTTTTAGCGTTGCCTCGGATGCCTATACTCTCGACATGGTCGACCAAGGTGGTATGGTCGACCGTGTCGAAGGCAGCCGATAGATCCAGTAGAATCAGGACCGCTGTACCTCCCGCATCCCGAATGGATCTAATATCATCCGCCGCCTTGACCAAGGCGGTCTCAGTTCCATGGAATCGGCGGAAGCCAAACTGCGATTCGTCCAAACATTTGTTTTCCTCTATAAAGAGAGAAAGTTGGGCGTTCATGATTTTCTCCACTATCTTCGCTAGTAGTGGAAGACTGGCAATGGGTCGGTAACTTTTAAGTTCTTCTTTATCAAGGGTGGGTTTTTTGAGGAGCGGTTTTATGAGTGTTTTCTTTAGGGTATCCAGGTAAGTGCCTGTAGAAAACATGGAATTGCAAATATCAGTTATGGCTGGAAGAACTACTTTCATGATAGGCCGCAGAACCTTCATGGGACAGGGGTCCAGGGCCGACCCCGATTTGATGGCAGATACGATATTTAATACCTGAGAACAAGTCACCTCTCTGAACTGGTGAAAGATTGGTCCGTCAAGATGGGTGGGGGACCTATGGGAAAGGGTTGAGGAATTGGCAAAGATCCGATAGATGTCGTCAACTTTGCTAAAGAAGAACTTGGACAAAGCATCGCAAAGAGCTTGGGACGGGGGAGGTGTAAGATCAACGGAAGAACCTGCTAATTGTTTAGTGGTCTCATAAAGACATTTGTTCGAGTTTTGTGCGGCTTCGATTTTGTTACAATAGTGCTTTTTCTTAGCGTCAAAAATGAGATTTTTGTATTTAGCTACCGACTCTTTGTACAAGGATTTGGCTTCCTGAGTGTAATCTTTCCGCCAGTGTCTCTCTCTGTTTCGACACAGTTGCTTTTGTGTGCGTACTTCATCCGTATACCACGGGGCCGAAGGGGTAGATCTGTTACGTGACCGTTGTTTAACTTGAACCAGGTCTTTGACTGCTGAACTAACCCAGTTGTGATATTGGGAAGTAGCAGTATTGGGGTCTGGAGATAACGTGGGGAAGGTGTCGTTGAGCGTGGTTTTCAGCCTGCATTCATCTATGTCATCCCATGCAAAATAGGGTTGGCGAGGGTTGGGGTTGGATTTGTTGACCTGGGAATCATGTATTTGTAGCGATGCCAGGATGAGATGGTGGTCAGACCAAGTTAAGGGGAGTATTTGTGTGACTTGGAAGCCCGTGGCATTGGAAAAAATGCCATCTAACGTGTGACCTCCTTCGTGTGTGGGGGAATGAACCAGGGGAAAAAGGCCGAAAGTAGACAAGTCGGCTGATAGCGTGGCTGTATCGGGGTTATCAGGAACGTTAAAGTGAAAATTAAAATCACCTAGAATAGTGAAGGAGTTATCGAGTGCAGACGCTTCCAAAAAGGACCTGAAAGCACCAATGAAGTCGCTTCTGGGCCCTGGAGGGCGATAAAGGAGGATCCCTTTAAAGGTGTATGATGGGGACAGTTTGATTGCAAATTCTATGACTTCGCAGGAAGTCTGTGGAATAATAGTGAACCTTACAGTGTAGGTGTCACGAGCAATAATGGCAATACCACCTCCTTTTTTCTTGGTTTGCCTGTCTAATCTATGGGTGGTATACCCAGCCGGAACGGCTATGACTAGGTCCGGATCGGATGCTTGGCCCATCCATGTTTCTGTCATGAACAGAAGATCTATTTTATAATCATGGATCAACTCGTGAATGTCTTGGCTATGTTTGCCAAGCGAGCGGACATTCGTGAGTGCTATGATGTGGGTTTTTATGGAGTGGTGCTTACCACCCTGGGGTTTACGGATAGAAGGTATCATGGTGTGACAGCCAGGGCAATAAGTAACTGGGTTAGTGAACAGAGAATTTGGGTGGGATATGATGCATGTTTGACTGGTCGTGGGGCGGAGACGCTGGAGCTGGGCGGCCGAATAATGAATCCGTGGAGGCAAGGGGGGCGAACTAGGGGGGGTGGCCCTAGGCCCGGGCCAGGCGCCTTCGGCGCGCCGCCGGCGCGCCCGCTGCGCCCGCCCGCTGCGCGGACGGGCAAATCTGTTGTTCATATGCATGGATTGGGCGGGAACGGGAGGAGGGTGGGAGGGGCGCAGAGCAAACCGGCCAGCCTTCCCAATGAAAGATGGCGCCCAAAGTGATCGTGAAAGCTTCCCCGCGCCTGAGTACAGCGGCGCTGTGGGAAGAAATGTGCAAAACCCTCAGCGAATTATTCTCGCATTGAGGTGGGGGGGCGGAGGTGTAAAATAGCACCTGATTAAAATATAATACAATTTTAAAAATAAGCAGATGAGTAGTCAATCGTTTTTATGTTGTAAAATGACACAGAGTGCAAGTAAGCAAGCAAACCTCCGGCTTCCGCCTCAGAGGGAAAAACATCAATCAGCTACTGGGTTTGTAAGTAACGCCCTTTAAATACCCTGGGAGGGCGGGAGGGGCGCAGAGCAAACCGGCCAGCCTTCCCAATGAAAGATGGCGCCCAAAGTGATCGTGAAAGCTTCCCCGCGCCTGAGTACAGCGGCGCTGTGGGAAGAAATGTGCAAAAGCCTCAGCGAATTATTCTCGCATTGAGGTGGGGGGGCGGAGGTGTAAAATAGCACCTGATTAAAATATAATACAATTTTAAAAATAAGCAGATTAGTAGTCAATCGTTTTTATGTTGTAAAATGACACAGAGTGCAAGTAAGCAAGCAAACCTCCGGCTTCCGCCTCAGAGGGAAAAACATCAATCTATGAACCATCGTCCCTTAGAGGTAGTCAAAGCTTTTACCTATCTTGGTATTTATGTAACCAACGATCTAAAATGGTCCCAGCATATTGATCTTGCGACACTAAGGCACAGACAATTAGCTGGAGCCCTTGGGGCAGAACATAGAAAATCAAAATCAAAACCAATCACGCCAGCCCTACAGGTTTACGAAGCGAAAGCCCTTGGCTCAGCATTATATGGGGCTGAGCTGTGGGGTTTTGGGAAGCTCCACTCAATACAGAAGTCTGAAAATAAGTTCTTTAGGACAATTACTGGTCTTCCCAAAAGTACCCCCCTTCTGTAGAAAAAGGTACGGGCCGATGACCTTTTTCAGAGTTGCCCGGCGTTAACCGCCTCTTTACCCACTCAAATTACCAAACAAAGAGGCAGGCGCTGGAGACTGGAAGGCAGGAAACAGAAGTTTTATTCCGACGGAGCAGAACACATCAAAATCAGACAACAGGGTATCTTCTGGAGGTGCTCTCTTCGCATCTCTGAGGCCTGGCCTCTTATACACAAGTTTATGATCTTTATTGCATGTAACACATTCTTGTAATGCTTTGAAGTATGAAAGGACATCCTCGGAATCTTCCCTTCAGGCCCGTTCCCACACACATTTACAGTTGAAGTCCCCACCCCGGTCACAACAGGTGATGATTATCGCGCAGCTGGACATTCCGCCGATTCACGGAATGTGTGGGGTTGATCGGATCTCATAGGGTGGGGGCTTTGATCAACTCGAGGGTCCTTTAATGGGGGAAGCTTCCTACTGTACGGGGGGCAATAAACAGTATCCGCAGGGCCAGGTGGCGGCCTGGGAACGAGGAAGACAAACGGGCACACAGGAAAAAGGGGGGTTGTATCAAAGGACCTGGGACCATGAAAGGAATGAAGGGAGGTGTCGCGCTGGGAACAGGAGGGGATTCCGAGGCAGAGCTGCGCAGAAGAGGGGTTTATGACCCAAGGCATGTGAGAGCGGGGGGGTTGTCAGCGTGCGGGGGATGCTTGCGAGGTTAGGAGAGAGAGAGACGCGCTGGCTATCAGCGAGGGGCAGAGAGGCCATGGTGTTCAAAATGGCTGCCGCTTACGCGCACGAATGGGCTCGAAAAGGGGCAAGATGGCGCCGATAATGTTGACGTTTGCGGCCTAACTTTTAACAGTCCTCCCTTTTCAACGTATCTAGCCAACTTGCCTACTCAATGTCAATCTTCATCAAATTCCTAACCTCGGCATCATATAATGCTCCCATGCGTTCATTTCCAAAGTCCACAGTTTTAGGGCAAATACAATTCATACATAAGGAACACAGAGGCGGCAGGCATTGGATTCCTAAGCACAACCCACAGATAACAACTACAGGAATCAGGATAATCGTAAACAGTCTCCAGCCCCAGTTCTTAACGGTGTTCCAGAACCAACCACCAAGCGACCATTCTTCCTGCTCCTGGTGGACTTCTGAAGAGAGTCTGTGAAGATGTTCGATGGCTTTGTACACTGAGGGTGAATTGTCCGGTATGTATGTACAGCAGCTGGACCCAATAATGCGGCATGCTCCACCACGGTCCGCAAGAACCACATCTAGGACAAGGCGGTTCTGGAGGGCCACCAAGCGGACCGCTTGAAGCTCGGCGGTGTTGTTAGCAAGTGTAGGAGAGTAGGGTCTGCTATCCTATGGTCACCCCAAATTTTTGCTTTTTGCTTCACTGGTTTCTGACTTAATGTGGCTGTGGGCCTGCTAATCAGACCCACAGCCTGCTGTTCTCTCTCTAAATTAATGCCAATGCACTTTAGGTGCATTACGAATTGGAACTGGTTCACCTTATGAGCCCCTGTATTAGTGCACCCTAGGTGCCCAGGGCATAGGTGTATCCAAGGCCTACCAGGGGCTGCAGCATGTATTATGCCACCCCTGGCCTGGCCTCCATATTTGACACAACTGGCTGATCACTCAGCTGGGGTAAGTCGGTGTAACCACCTCTTACTTAGGTACAGTATGTCTGTGCCTAACCCTAAACTGGACACATATGTTCCTATCAGCCACTCCTATGGAAGGCCTCATCAATCCTGGAGGCAGAGTGCTTGGAAATATGTGAGATGGTGCTCTAGCATGAGCTGAGCCTGTCTGCAGCTGTCGGGAACCACTCCCTAAGCTGTTCCGGGATATTGCCATACCATATACTCTTAAGTGCATTATAATCCTCGCGGTTATTTGCTATCTTTGGTTTGGCTTTATCAAAACATGTCGAGTAAGGTGTCATACGAATTGGAATACTATCCCCTCGCCAATTCTGGCGACGGGGATAGCATTCCACCCTTCTAGAGGGACACGACATGTGTGTAGCCTTAACCCCGGTTAAAGTTAAACAGAGCCTCAGCATCACAAAATGGATGCTGCCACCACAGACACGAGTCTGGCCTCCTGCTGCTGACCGAAACTCGGCAGATGGTGGCCTGGACAAAGGGTTTCCTGCCTTGGGAGGTGCGAGCACCACCCCAGACAGGATTTTGTGTATTGGGTAGGACAGGGCTGAATAGAATCAGACATGCCCGGGGCACACAAGGTGTCCCCGTGCATAGGCCAGTCCAAACCGGTTCTGGGGCCTTCCAGCCCCAGTCCTGGCGAGGAGCTGGACAAAGGAAAGGGGGTGTAGCCGCCCCCCTTCCTGGTTCCTCCCAGAGGAGGGACCTAGTAGGTGATCCACCCCTCAGATTGGGAATAAGAGCGGGAGCAGTGCCATTGCACGGCAGATCATCCTGAAATCAACTTTAAACAAGAAGAAGACTGGACTTCGACATTCTGCTGCACAGAGTCCTGGAGCCTTATATAAGGCACATCCTCGACGTCTCTTTCGGATCAGGAAAGCTGCCAGAGGGGTGGAAACAGGCGGTGGTGCTCCCGCTCCGGAAGAAACCCCACTTGGGCTTCGAGGTATTAGAAAATCTGAGGCCCATCTCCCTCCTGCCTTTTCTGTCAAAAGTGGCGGAAAAGGTGGTCAATACCCAAATTATGAAGCACGTGGAAGAGAGGGGACTGCTCCATGCGACGCAGTTTGGCTTTAGGCCACGACACTCAACCGAGTCCGCCCTTCTCATGGCTACGGAACATCTGAGAGAGGGTGTGGATGCAGGCCAAACTATGGCCTTGATCCTGTTGGACCTCAGCGCGGCGTTCGACACTGTAGCGCATAACATCCTGCTACAGTGTCTGAACAGAGGTGGCATCTCTGGCACCGCGCTGAGATGGATCCAAGACTTTCTCAATGGGAGAAGTTTCCGAGTCAGGCAGGGAGACTGCTATTCAAAGGGGGTGCCTCTGGGCCAAGGCGTGCGGCAGGGCTCGTCATTGAGCCGAACCCTCTTTAATATGTATGTCGCGCCTGTTGCCTCGATTGTGGAGAGCCATGGCCTCCAACTGGTCTCTTACGCCGACGACACGCAGCTGGTGATCTCCCTATCGCACGCGCCCTGTCTTGCTGCCGATGGCTTCCGTTCGTGCATGAAAGATCTAGCCGAATGGATGGCCATCAATTGTTTAAAGCTGAACGGCAACAAGACAGAGGTGCTGGTGGTGGGGAGAGCCCAGTCTGCCTGGTCGTCGGCATGGTGGCCTTCTTGCCTTGGACCTACCCCAACCCCCTGCCAAGAGGCACGCAATCTGGGGGTGTGGTTTGATGCTGGTCTTACTTTTGGCCCCCAGATTAATCGGGTGGTGGGAGTCTGTTTCGGGATTCTGAAGAAGCTGAGAAAAGTCCTGGACTTACTCCCGATTGAAGCCCGCCAAACCCTGGTCCATGCCCTGGTGACAGCTAGGTTGGACTATGGGAACCTGCTGTACCTGGGGGCTCCAGAAAAAAGCATGGCTCGCCTGCAAGTGCTGCAGAATGCGGCAGCGCGTCTGATTCTTAGACTGCCTAAAAGGGCGCCTTCTAAGGCGGCCCTCCAGCAGCTACACTGGCTCCCTGTGAGGAGAAGAGTGGAATATAAAGCCCTCTGCACCTGTCATCGCATTTTGAATGGCAGGGCACCCGACCCTCTGACTAAATTGATCGAAGTGTACAAACCAACACGTGCGCTTAGATCTACAGGGTGCGGCCTACTGAGGATACCGAGAATTAAGAAGGCCCGCATGGGAGGCAGGTCCTTCAGATGCCTAGCGGCAACAAACTGGAATAAACTGCCAGCGGACTTGCGCCTGGAACCAGAGGAGGCTAGGTTCCGAGCGAAACTCAAAACATTTCTCTATACTAAATAACGGTCCGCTCAGTTTCTGTGTCCCCTGCTATCTGCCTCTCCCACTTTCAGCGCGTGGACACGCCCGTGTGCGTAATCGCAGCGCTCTACAAATGTCCCAATAATAATAATAATAAAGAAGACTGAAGAGAATCTCCCTTGTGGCCTAGGAGTGGCCACCCTGTGAACACAGGTACCAACCAGCAACTCGACGTCTGCTTTGCCGCTGCCTCCTGCTGGAGACTGAGCCCAGAGCCCGACAAGAACCAGACTCCCAGACCTCTCAGAGCCCGATCCACAGTCCCTGCAAAGAAGGGACCCGTGGAGGCACCGAGTGACGTGGGACCGGACCTCTTGGAAGACACTCGAAAAGCTGACTGTGCAGCTTCTGAGGCATCCTCGACGTTGTGCTTTGGGGACTGAGAACCCCCACCACCGAGCAGCCCTTGCACCGAAGATCAGCCCTCCAGCATCTCCACGATCTGCGTGGGGCCCTTTTGCATTGTGCCACTCGACGCGCCATCCCGGCCACTAGCCACGTGGTCAGCGGCCATCTTGGCGACGAAACCGAAGATTTACACAGCAGGTCTGGTTGCTCCAGACCTACCCAAGCTCCTGTGAAAAGGAGCACCCGCTCTGACCTTGCTGGTCTGAGTGTTAAGCATCTTTCAACTTCTGCCTGGCCTGCCTTTGCCAAGGCCTGTTTGCTCCGATCGCGGTGCCGACACCGCCAACAGCGAGAAGCCTGCGTGGGACAGCTCGTGACCGACTCCTGGACGTCCTCGACCCCGGGTATCCATGTGGCTGCAGAAAGAAGCTACCCGACAACGCCTGCTTGCACCCGACATCGCCTGGTTCCAATCTGGTTCCACGGTAGTCACTGGCTAGTGACTTTGAACACTGTCCCCTCTGCTTTCAGGTCTTCACATCTTCAGATCCACCCTTGGATCCACCGGAACACTTCTCATCGAGCCGCCTGCAGCATCTTCAGCTCCAAGCACCATCGACCAGCGTGACGAAACCCGACACGACTTCGACCCTGTGCACCCGCTTCCTGTGGGTGAGGTAACTCAGCTCCGCCGGTGCTCCTGCACTGGTACACATCCCAAGGGCCTGTGTTTTAAGTTTCAGCTCCGTAGGTCACTCGGAAGGTTCCTAACTTTCTAACTTTGTACTTTTTACGCACCATAGACTTTACATTGGAAAGTGCGTGCACTTTGAACACTGCACCCGAGTCCCGTGGGCCTTTCCCGACTTAGTTATTGCCAGTCTCGAATAGCTCCAGCGATTCCCAAGGCCCTAGGCCTCTTCACTTTCCTCTTGGTATCTCTTATACCACTTTCTTAGTATATGGTTTAGGTGGCCCCTAGGGCTCATCCATATTGTGCAACTTTTGTGTATTTTAAACTGTCTTGTGATTTAACGCTGGTGCTTCTGTGCTCATAAAGAGTCCAGGGGATTTTAATAGTTAATAAATCAATATATATTTTCAATATATATCTGTGTGGTGTCCCTTTCATTTGGTATTCAAGGGGGTTGTGTATGGTAATACAGCTGGCTTCACATGCCTTTCAGAGTTTAGCCTAAGACTGCTTTGTCCACGTTACCACTAGGATAACTGGTCTACAAGGTTGAATTACAACCATCATCATAAGGGTTGCTTGGCATGGTACAAAGTGATCACTAAGAATTAGTGAGCATTATATACCAGGCCAACTTCTCACATTGGTGAGCAGCGGATTGGGATCTGAGCTTGCTGTTGTTTTACCATTACAATCTTTGAGATTATCATTTGAAAGATCATACAGGTACCTGCTAGGTACATATAAAACAAGACTAGTATACTTAAGTTCTACTGAACTTAGTTGTTGTAGAGCAAAGGGAGTAGCACACCCTAGCTACAACTACTAGATAGGTTTAGTAGGTAAACACCAGTGTAGGTAGATTGCAACACATCCACCCACACTAGAGCAATGTCTGGAGCAGAGGGGTCCAGTGGACTTACTCCTGTTGAGAGTGACCCTCCAAGGGCACCATCCAAATTTGCTATTTTTTCCTTTAAGGAATTAAGACAGCTTTGTGTCTTAAGGGGTCTGAAGACAGGGCCTTCCCCTACTACAGACCACCTAAGAGTGCTCTTAGACCAGTCTGAGACTCTAAAGCCCTCTAAGGTAAACCCCACAGGGGATACTGAAGGAGGCCATCCCTCAGAGGATGACACTGTAGACACCCCTGCCCCTATCATCCTGGTAGATGAGGAAGCCTCCACCACTGGAGCTCCTCAGGTAGATGTAGAGGAAGAGGAGGAAGAGGAGGAGGTGGAAAGCAGTGAGTCAGATGATGACAGAGATAGTCAGGTGCTGGTCAGTAGACTGAACCAGGCTAACTTAAGTCAACTTGGGAATGAATCAGGTAACAACCCATTCAGACCCCCAGGTGGACTTAACCAGGAGCCTAGGAGGAGAAGGACTCACTCAGGTGACTCTGACAACTCCCATGCTTCTAGAGGTTCTCATGGTCACTCCAGAAGGAGGATGACTAGCCCTCAGAGAAGGGAACATGAGACCAAATTGAGAGAATCTCAAATTAGAGAGGCTGAATTGAGAGTCCAGAGACACGAGTTAGAGATTGCCCTGGCCCAAGAGAAACTTGCTAGAGCAAGACAGCCTAGAGAGAGTGGGGTAATAGAACCCACTGGTGGCAGCAATATCCACAAGGATAAAGACAGGTCTTTTGATAATAGAAACCTGAGTAAGATTGTGCCCCCCTACAAAGCTGGGGATGATATCCATAAATGGATTACTGCAATGGAGAGAGCCTGCAGAGTACAGCAGATCCCTCAGGAGCAGTGGGCAGCAATCTTGTGGCTCTCCTTTGAAGGTAGAGGCCGAGACAGACTCCTCACAGTTAGTGATGGGGATTCTAGAAACTACCTGGTCCTGAAGAGTGCTCTGATTGATGGGTTAGGCTTAACCACTGAACAGTACAGGTTAATGTTCAGAGATACCCAGAAGACACAGACTCAGGACTGGTCTGAATTTGTTGAGTGTGCCACTAAGGCTCTGGAGGGATGGTTGCTGGGAAGCAAGGTTACAGACTATGAAGGATTGTATAATTTGCTGATGAGAGAACACATTTTAAATAATTGTCAGAACCAGCAGTTGCATCAACATTTGGTTGACTCAGATTTGACCTCTCCCCAAGAATTGGGAAAGAGGGCAGATAAATGGGTAAGAACCAGAGTTAAGCAAAAGAACCAGAACCAGAACCAGGGTGGTGACCAGAAGAAAACAGACCAGAAGGGTGGGGAGCAGAAAGCTAAAGACCAGAAGTCTTCAACAGGGCCCCAAACTGAGACAGAGGGTGGGTCCCAAACTTCCAAGAAGAAGAAGAAAGAAGGTCAGAAGAAACCCTGGTGTAAAACTTGTAAGAACACCTCTCACTGGACAAGTGAGTGTAAAAAGGGTGGAGCCCCCAGCACTGCAGCCCCTAAGGCACCTGCACCCACTAGTACAGTTAGCAGTGCTGGTCCTCAAGCCAAGGGATTAGTGGGAATCACTTTGGGAACTGAAGGAGATTCTGACCTAGTCAGAACCCTTACACAGGCTGTTCTGGTTTGTGAAGGGGACATAGATTTGACCCCTGACATAAGTCGCAGTAACTTGGGCAAATACAGACAGACACCTTTGATCAACAATAAAGTGGCTCAAGCTTACAGGGACACATGTGCCAGTGGCACTATGGTGACACCTAACTTTGTGGACCCTGGACAATACATGCCAGGCGATGATTACCTGGTGACCAATGCCAGCAATGTCACTACTACACATAGTGTGGCACTTGTTAACTTTTCCTGGGGAGGGGTAACTGGCCTAAAGAAAGTTGTGGTTAGTGCTGATCTCCCAGTAGAATGTTTGTTGGGCAATGACCTGGAGAACTCTCTATGGTCAGAAGTTGAGTACAGGACTCATGCAGAGATGTTAGGGATATCATCACATGTCCTTGCTGTGACCAGGTCACAGGCCAAAAAGTGCCTCTCTGAACCTCAGGTCTTGGATCCTGGAACAATGGACCAAGTACCTTCCAAGAAGAAGAACAGGAGGGTTAAGGCTGCGCCTTCCCAACTGCCTACAAGTGAGGATCAGGCTTCACAGGAAACTGATCTTGAGACCCCTGAAGGAACTGTCTCTGAAGAACTTGAACCTGATCAGGTTGAGTTTCTGGGGACAGGGGGACCTTCTAGGGCAGACTTGGGGCAGGCTCAGTTAACCTGTCCTTCTCTTGAACCCCTCAGACAGCAGGCTGCTGCTGAGGCTGCTGGGAATGCTCAAGGTGCCCATAAAGTATATTGGGACGATGGGCTCCTTTATTCAGAGGCTAGAGACCCCAAGCCTGGTGCTACCAGGAGGTTGGTTATACCTCTGCAATTTAGGGGCTTCCTACTCACCTTGGCCCATGATATTCCTTTAGCAGGACACCTAGGCCAGAACAAGACTTGGGACAGGCTTGTCCCTCACTTTCACTGGCCTCACATGTCTGAAGACACCAAGGAGTTTTGTCGCTCCTGTGAAACCTGCCAAGCCAGTGGTAAAGCAGGTGGAACAACAAAGGCCCCCCTGATACCACTACCTGTGGTGGGGGTTCCCTTTGAAAGAGTGGGGATTGATATTGTTGGTCCAATGGATCCCCCTACAGCATCTGGGCACAGATTCATACTGGTGGTAGTGGATCATGCCACCAGGTACCCAGAGGCAATTCCCCTTAGGACCACAACAGCTCCTGTTGTGGCCAGGGCCTTACTTGGAGTTTTCTCCAGAGTGAGGTTTCCTAAGGAGGTAATATCAGATAGAGGTGCCAACTTCATGTCTGGATATTTGACAGCTATGTGGAAGGAATGTGGTGTCAACTACAAGTTCACCACTCCTTATCACCCACAATGCAATGGGCTTGTTGAGAGATTTAACAAGACCCTAAAGGGCATGATTAAAGGATTACCTGAAAAGCTCAGGCGAAGATGGGACATCCTTCTGCCCTGCCTTTTGTTCGCTTACAGAGAGGTCCCTCAAAAGGGGGTTGGCTTCAGCCCCTTTGAATTGTTGTTTGGGCACCCTGTAAGAGGACCCCTGTGTCTAGTGAAGGAAGGATGGGAGTTACCTCTCAAAAAGCCTAAACAGGACATAGTGGACTATGTACTTGGTCTCCGCTCCAGGATGGCAGAGTACATGGAAAAGGCATCAAAAAACCTTGAGGCTAGCCAAGAATTACAAAAAGCTTGGCATGACCAAAAGGCTGTCCTTGTTGAATTTCAGCCTGGACAGAAGGTATGGGTGTTGGAGCCAGTGGCCCCAGCAGCACTCCAAGACAAATGGTCTGGACCCCATACAATTCTGGAGAAGAAGGGAGAGGTTACCTACTTGGTGGACCTAGGAACTCCCAGGAGCCCCCACAGGGTGCTCCATGTAAACAGATTGAAGGCATATGTCAGCAGGGCAGACATGGGCTTGCTCATGGCTACAGATGAGGGACAGGAGGAAGAGAGTGACCCTCTCCCAGACCTGCTCACTCAGAACCCTGAGGATGGCTCAGTTGATGGTGTGGCCTTAGGTGGCAGCCTCACTGAACATCAGCAACATGACTGCAGACAAGTTCTACAGGCATACAGGCATATGTTCTCATTGACACCCAGTTAGACTAACTGGTGTACACATGTGGTGGACACTGGTGACAGTCTTCCTGTAAAGAGCAAAATTTACAGGCAACCTGACCACGTCAGGGACTGTATAAAGACTGAGGTGCAAAAGATGCTGGAATTAGGTGTCATTGAGCCTTCAGAGAGCCCCTGGGCTAGCCCAGTGGTTCTGGTCCCCAAACCTCACACCAAAGATGGCAAGAGAGAGATGAGGTTCTGTGTGGATTACAGAGGACTCAATGCTGTCAGAAGGACAGATGCACACCCTATTCCAAGGGCAGATGAGCTCATTGACAAGTTGGCTTCTGCCAAATATTTGAGCACATTTGACTTGACAGCTGGCTACTGGCAAATCAGGTTAGCTGAGGAGTCTAAAGCCAAGACAGCATTTTCTACCCCTAGTGGGCATTATCAGTTTGTGGTGATGCCCTTTGGTTTGAAAAATGCACCTGCCACCTTCCAAAGGTTGGTGAATCAAGTCCTCACTGGGTTGGATGACTTTTGTGCAGCTTATCTGGACGATATTGCTGTCTTTAGCTCCACCTGGGAGGATCACCTGGTCCACCTGAAGGAAGTGCTTGAGGCTCTGCAGAAGGCAGGCCTCACTATCAAGGCAACAAAGTGCCAGATAGGGCAGAGTAAGGTTGTATACCTGGGCCACCTTGTAGGTGGAGGCCAAGTTCAACCACTGGAGAGTAAGATCCAGACCATCAAGGACTGGTCCCCTCCAACTACCCAGACTCAGGTCAGAGCTTTCTTGGGCCTGACTGGGTACTACAGGAAGTTTGTTAAGAACTATGGGTCCATTGTGACTCCTCTTAATGATCTGACATCCAAGAAGATGCCCAAAAAGGTTCAGTGGACAGAAATCTGTCAAAAGGCATTTGATGACCTGAAGAAGGCCATGTGCTCTGCACCTATCCTGAAGAGTCCTGACTACTCAAGAGAGTTCATTGTCCAAACAGATGCTTCTGAGTTGGGAGTGGGAGCAGTGCTTTCACAGCTTAATGTAGATGGCCAGGACCAGCCCATTGCTTTCATTAGCAGAAGGCTGACCCCCAGAGAGAAACGTTGGTCAGCTATAGAGAGGGAGGCCTTTGCTGTGGTGTGGGCCCTGAAGAAGTTGAGACCATACTTATTTGGCACTCACTTCAAGATTCAGACCGACCATAAGCCCCTCCTATGGCTTAATCAGATGAAGGGTGAAAACCCCAAACTACTCAGGTGGTCCATTTCCCTACAGGGGATGGACTTTACAGTGGAGCACCGCCCAGGGACTGACCATGGCAACGCAGATGGTCTCTCCAGGTACTTCCACTTAGAACATGAAGACACAACTGGTCAAGGTTAGTCTAATGTCCCTGCGTTTGGGGGGGGGTTATGTAGGAGAGTAGGGTCTGCTATCCTATGGTCACCCCAAATTTTTGCTTTTTGCTTCACTGGTTTCTGACTTAATGTGGCTGTGGGCCTGCTAATCAGACCCACAGCCTGCTGTTCTCTCTCTAAATTAATGCCAATGCACTTTAGGTGCATTACGAATTGGAACTGGTTCACCTTATGAGCCCCTGTATTAGTGCACCCTAGGTGCCCAGGGCATAGGTGTATCCAAGGCCTACCAGGGGCTGCAGCATGTATTATGCCACCCCTGGCCTGGCCTCCATATTTGACACAACTGGCTGATCACTCAGCTGGGGTAAGTCGGTGTAACCACCTCTTACTTAGGTACAGTATGTCTGTGCCTAACCCTAAACTGGACACATATGTTCCTATCAGCCACTCCTATGGAAGGCCTCATCAATCCTGGAGGCAGAGTGCTTGGAAATATGTGAGATGGTGCTCTAGCATGAGCTGAGCCTGTCTGCAGCTGTCGGAAACCACTCCCTAAGCTGTTCCGGGATATTGCCATACCATATACTCTTAAGTGCATTATAATCCTCGCGGTTATTTGCTATCTTTGGTTTGGCTTTATCAAAACATGTCGAGTAAGGTGTCATACGAATTGGAATACTATCCCCTCGCCAATTCTGGCGACGGGGATAGCATTCCACCCTTCTAGAGGGACACGACATGTGTGTAGCCTTAACCCCGGTTAAAGTTAAACAGAGCCTCAGCATCACAAAATGGATGCTGCCACCACAGACACGAGTCTGGCCTCCTGCTGCTGACCGAAACTCGGCAGATGGTGGCCTGGACAAAGGGTTTCCTGCCTTGGGAGGTGCGAGCACCACCCCAGACAGGATTTTGTGTATTGGGTAGGACAGGGCTGAATAGAATCAGACATGCCCGGGGCACACAAGGTGTCCCCGTGCATAGGCCAGTCCAAACCGGTTCTGGGGCCTTCCAGCCCCAGTCCTGGCGAGGAGCTGGACAAAGGAAAGGGGGTGTAGCCGCCCCCCTTCCTGGTTCCTCCCAGAGGAGGGACCTAGTAGGTGATCCACCCCTCAGATTGGGAATAAGAGCGGGAGCAGTGCCATTGCACGGCAGATCATCCTGAAATCAACTTTAAACAAGAAGAAGACTGGACTTCGACATTCTGCTGCACAGAAGACTGAAGAGAATCTCCCTTGTGGCCTAGGAGTGGCCACCCTGTGAACACAGGTACCAACCAGCAACTCGACGTCTGCTTTGCCGCCGCCTCCCGCCGGAGACCGAGCCCAGAGCCCGACAAGAACCAGACTCCCAGACCTCTCAGAGCCCGATCCACAGTCCCTGCAAAGAAGGGACCCGTGGAGGCACCGAGTGACGTGGGACCGGACCTCTTGGAAGACACTCGAAAAGCTGACTGCGCAGCTTCTGAGGCATCCTCGACGTTGTGCTTTGGGGACTGAGAACCCCCACCACCGAGCAGCCCTTGCACCGAAGATCAGCCCTCCAGCATCTCCACGATCTGCGTGGGGCCCTTTTGCATTGTGCCACTCGACGCGCCATCCCGGCCACTAGCCACGTGGTCAGCGGCCATCTTGGCGACAAAACCGAAGATTTACACAGCAGGTCTGGTTGCTCCAGACCTACCCAAGCTCCTGTGAAAAGGAGCACCCGCTCTGACCTTGCTGGTCTGAGTGTTAAGCATCTTTCAACTTCTGCCTGGCTTGCCTTTGCCAAGGCCTGTTTGCTCCGATTGCGGTGCCGACACCGCCAACAGCGAGAAGCCTGCGTGGGACAGCTCGTGACCGACTCCTGGACGTCCTCGACCCCGGGTATCCACGTGGCTGCAGAAAGAAGCTACCCGACAACGCCTGTTTGCACCCGACATCGCCTGGTTCCAATCTGGTTCCACGGTAGTCACTGGCTAGTGACTTTGAACACTGTCCCCTCTGCTTTCAGGTCTTCACATCTTCAGATCCACCCTTGGATCCACCGGAACACTTCTCATCGAGCCGCCTGCAGCATCTTCAGCTCCAAGCACCATCGACCAGCGTGACGAAACCCGACACGACTTCGACCCTGTGCACCCGCTTCCTGTGGGTGAGGTAACTCAGCTCCGCCGGTGCTCCTGCACTGGTACACATCCCAAGGGCCTGTGTTTTAAGTTTCAGCTCCGTAGGTCACTCGGAAGGTTCCTAACTTTCTAACTTTGTACTTTTTACGCACCATAGACTTTACATTGGAAAGTGCGTGCACTTTGAACACTGCACCCGAGTCCCGTGGGCCTTTCCCGACTTAGTTATTGCCAGTCTCGAATAGCTCCAGCGATTCCCAAGGCCCTAGGCCTCTTCACTTTCCTCTTGGTATCTCTTATACCACTTTCTTAGTATATGGTTTAGGTGGCCCCTAGGGCTCATCCATATTGTGCAACTTTTGTGTATTTTAAACTGTCTTGTGATTTAACGCTTGTGCTTCTGTGCTCATAAAGAGTCCAGGGGATTTTAATAGTTAATAAATCAATATATATTTTCAATATATATCTGTGTGGTGTCCCTTTCATTTGGTATTCAAGGGGGTTGTGTATGGTAATACAGCTGGCTTCACATGCCTTTCAGAGTTTAGCCTAAGACTGCTTTGTCCACGTTACCACTAGGATAACTGGTCTACAAGGTTGAATTACAACCATCATCATAAGGGTTGCTTGGCATGGTACAAAGTGATCACTAAGAATTAGTGAGCATTATATACCAGGCCAACTTCTCACAGCAAGGATACCAGCTGTGATGTTCATTGTTGTCTCAACTGCCTGAGTCAGATGTCGGATGGCACGGCTGTTTGCCATCGGGCCCCAGAGTGGAACAAGTCCCTTCATAGCATCGAGGAACTGCGCTCCTGTTGAGTCGGCTTGTTCAATGTCCTTGGCTCGTTTTTGTCTATGATGATTCGCTGGAGCCACATAAGTCGGAGGAAGGATGAAGGAGATGAAACAAGTGCCCCCCCAGCCTTTGGGGAGCCAGGTGTAAGCCTTTGTGCCGCAGACGAAATACATGTTTGGGGACGACACAAAGGAAGGTGGATCGGTGGAGTCCAAAGTTCTGGTAAAACGGCAAGCACTACGGCCTACCAGCTGTGACCCAAGCCCTTCTATGCACATGTGGCCTGTGACGTTGATGACTGACAGGACCACAGTCAGAGTGGCAGCCGTTCGTTTCCGCAGGTAGGAGAAGGTGGGTCTGGTTGGATTGTTGAACACCTGCATTTCAATTCGTTCTTTAGCAGGGATGTCCATGTGGATTGAGTCGTTGGAGGTCTGCGGGCAGAAGTGTGTCTTTGTTTTGTTTCGCCAGACCCCGTGGAAGAAATGCGTTACGGTTTTGCTGGAGGTGGCATTGTCCTTATAGCTTTCTTGCAGGAGGATCAGCCAAGCAAGGCAGGAGCCATGAACTGAGAAGGGTGAAGGGATGAATGGTATCGAGTGTCCAGTGGCGTGGGGTAGCAACCCACAGATCCAACAGTTGGTGGCATTGGTGGCGAGATTGTGCTGGTGAAGTAGCTGTACAAAAGAGTTATTCCAAAACTCCTTTCGCCTCTCTCTGAGTTGAGGAGAGAGCGAAATCAGATAATGTTCCTTCATGGTGGTAGGCTGAGCAGTGGTCAGGAATGTTTCGTGAGCAGGTGCATTTTCTTCCATAATCCAGAGTGTGGTCATGAGGAGAAAGCAGAAAAGGATTGTGATGAAGAGTGCAATTGTCTTTGAGCTGTGGAGTCTGTCTGTTCTTGGGTTTCTGTAGTGGGTATTTCCTGTTGCTTCCATCATCTTCTTATTTGGCGCTTCCATCATCTTCTTATCTGGCGCTTCCATCATCTTCAAGGTGCTCGGTAGCGGGCAGAACCACAGACTTCGTTTAGCTTCTCTCCGGGTGACCCTTGGTGGTGTTTAGGTCACCGTTCTGAGATTTAACTTAGTCCGTGGTCTACTTAGCCGAAGCTCCCTCCTTTCGACGCAGGAAATACCCTTCTCTGGATGGCACAGTGGGATCAGAGAATTTTGAAAGTTCAAGTGCTTCGGTATCAGGATAGCAGGTTAGTGACGGTCGGTCCTTGTTCAGAAGCTCTTCTTGATTGTCGATGTTTTCTGTTGTGGCCAGGGTCGAGGAGACCTTCTTACAGTGGTGTGCGTGCAGCCAGTGCCGTTTCCCCTCCACACGAAGAGCCGTCCGGGTGGTGATTAACACTTGCCAGGGGCCCGTCCACCGGGGTTCCAAACTCTTCGACCGCTGAAAGTTTCGGATCAGTACGAAATCTCCAGGTTGGATGGCGTGACCCGGACCCCTGGAAGCATCGGGGATGGCCTGCTGCACCTGCTGATGAATGACAGACAGAGTTTCAGTCAATTTATACAGATAATCAGACATTAGGACGTCCGGGACGTCATGAATGGAAGTTGGTTTCGGTGCAGACCAGACACTCATGGGTCGACCGAAGACAACCTCATATGGTGTCAAGTGATGTTTGGTGGGGGTGGAACGCATCGATAGAAATGCCAGTGGGAGGGCGTCTGGCCATTTCAGACCCGTGGTAGCCACTATCTTGGCTAGCTTAAGCTTTAGTGTGGCATTGTGTCGCTCAACAAGTCCAGCAGACCGGGGGTGGAAGACTGTGTGGAACTTCTGCTTGATGCCCAGCCCCTTTAAGATGAGCTGGATGACTTCGGCTATGAAGTGGGGGCCATTGTCGCTCCATAAAATACGACAAAGGCCGTAACGGGGAAAAAACTCCTTTAACAGTACTTTTGCAGTGGCCATAGCAGTGTTGTCACGGGTTGGGTATGCTTCCACCCATTTGCTAAATGCGCATACCACAACAAGTACA
Source organism: Lissotriton vulgaris (assembly GCF_964263255.1). NCBI lineage: Eukaryota > Metazoa > Chordata > Amphibia > Caudata > Salamandridae > Lissotriton > Lissotriton vulgaris. The sequence continues at coordinate 1,478,827,097 of NC_141695.1, read as the reverse complement.
TATTTCAGGCCTTGGCATCTGTCTAGCTGGATGTAGTCCATCTGCAGGACTTCAAACGGGTGATTTGGGACCCCAAACCCTCCCCGGGGTACTACAGTTCCTTTCCCGGGGTTGTGTTGCAGGCATATCAAGCATTGTTGGACCAGACGTTTGGCGGAGTCTGTGATTTTATCATTGTGCCAAACTCTGGAGACAAGTTCAATCATGGGGGCTGATCCTATGTGGGCAGGGAAGTGTGCCATAGTCAGTATGGGAATCAGGTACGAGTCAGGTAGCAACCATTTGTTTGTGTCTTTTGTCCGCCAGCAGCCTTCGTCATCTTTTAATCCCACCCGTGTCCATTCAGTCAGTTTGTGTTGTGTGCTAGCCATTTGGATGTCTCTAATAGTGTCCCTAGCGTCAGTCCATTTTTCTGCTTGTGACCTGGTCACGTACATACGTGTTGTCGTCCTATTTTCAGCTGTCGTTCGAGCAGTGATGTCGGCTAGTGCATTTCCCTGTCCAATAATGTCTGTCACCTTTTTGTGTGCCTGGCATTTGATGACTGCAAGCTTTTTGGGGAGAAGAACAGCTTCGATCAAGGCGGAGACTAGATCCCCGTGCAAAATGGGGGTGCCGTGTGAGGTCAAGAATCCCCTTTCCCTCCAAAGGAGCCCAAAATGGTGAACCACCCCGAAGGCGTACTGGCTGTCGGTGTAAATGTTCGCTGTGGTTCCTGCTGCTAGAATGCAGGCTCGTGTCAGGGCAATCAATTCCGCTGCCTGGGCAGATCGTTGCGTGATGCGGGCTGTCTCGACTACAGTTCGAGCCGTGGTGACTGCATAGGCAGCTGAAGTGGTGCCATCGGGGAGTTTGATGCAAGAACCGTCCACCCACAGCTCTCCGTCAGGGTCAGGAAAAGCCGTGTCTCTGAGGTCAACCCTACTTCTAGTCTGTTCGTCCGTAAGAGTCACGCAGTCATGTACAGGGTGCACATTGGGATCGTTCTCTGGTAAGGGTAACAGAGTTGCCGGGTTCAGTGTGGTGCATCTTTTCAGGGTGATATGGGGTGCAAGCAAAGTCAGTTCGTATCCAGTCAGTCGTGCACTCGTCAGGTGTTGCGTCTTGGTTTGGTTCAGGAGGGTGTCAACTGCATGGGGTACCAGTACCGTGAGGGAATTCGAGAGCACGATCCCCTCACTCTGTCGGATAGAGATAGCAGCAGCAGCTACAGCTCGAAGGCAGGCAGGCAAGGCTCTGGCTACAGGGTCAAGAGTGGCAGAGAAGTAAGCGCACGGTCGTTGCTTTGGGCCAATGGACTGGGTCAGGACAGATAAAGCGCACCCCTCCCTTTCGTGAGTGTAAAGGGAGAAGGGCTTTGTATAATCGGGGGTACCTAGGAAAGGGGCCGAACAAAGGGCATCTCGTAGTTCCGTGAAGGAGGTTTGACACTCAGGGGTCCAAGGGAGTGGGAAGGGGACATCTTTAGCTAGCAGAGAAAGCAGCAGTTTCACAATGAGGCTAAAGTTTGGTAACCACTGTCGGCAGAAGGAGGTGAGGCCTAGTAGGGAGCGAACCTGTTTCTGAGTCTTAGGGACAGGGGTTTCGAGAATGGTTTGGATCCGGTCGGGAGTGAGTTTCCTTCCGTCTTTGGACAAAAGGTGGCCTAAGTAAGTGACCTGGGGTTGGCAGAATTGCAACTTCTTCTTGGAGACCTTGTGGCCATTTTCCGCAAGGAAGTGCAGGAGTTGAATGGTAGCTGTGACTGCTAATGGAGTGGTGTCGGCTGCCAAAAGGATGTCATCGACATATTGCACTAACACCACTCCATCGGGTAACTGGACTTGATCCAGTTGTCTCTTGAGGGCCTGGCTGTAGATGCTAGGGCTTTCTGTGTAGCCCTGGGGTGCTCGGCAGAACCTATATGAGCGGGCTTTTAGGGTGAAGCCGAAGAGATATCGGCTGTCTGGGTGGATGGGGATGGAAAAGAATGCGTTTTTGAGGTCAATGACAGTGAAGGTGGTGGCAGTAGAAGGAATCAAAGTCAGGATGGTGGTGATGTCTGAGACCACGGGGTACTGGGGTACCACCACTTTGTTGATCTCTCGAAGGTCAATGATAAAGCGGTATGCTTTCTCATCTCCCTCTCCCTGCTTCTTGATGATGGGCAAGATAGGGCTGTTGCAAACGTTGCTAACCACTTCCTCTACCACTCCTGCGTCTATCAGTGACTGAATAATCTTTACCAATGCCTTCTCGCCCTCGGGCGATATCCGATATTGTGGAAGTTTTGGGAGTGTTGCGTCCGGTCGGACAGTAATGTGCACTGGGTCAATCATCATGCGCCCTACGTCCGAATCCGTCTTGGCCCACAGATATGGAGGCAGAGTGTCAAGCAGGGATGTGTCAGCGTCAGTGATGGAAAACATGCGTCGGGGAGGGCAATGTCTAAGCAGAATGGGGTTGTCGTAAAGAAAAACTCGAACTCCGTCTTGAGAGCATCTAATTGTCGCTCGGAAGTGTTTCAATAAGTCAAGTCCCATAATGGCGTCAGGGCTATTGGAGGAAAGCAAAAACGTGGTGTCAGTGGTGTTGTTTTCTAAGTCGAAGAGGATCGGAGCGGACAAAGGGTTAGTGGAGGGCGTTCCATCGAAACCTGTCGATGTTATAAGTGAGCCAGACAAGGGTGCCCTTGGAATCAGTCGTTTAGATAACGCACTACGTGTTGCGCCAGTGTCTACCAGGAATGGAGACTTTGTACCCAGGACCTTAGCAGTGACATAAGGACCTTGCTGGTCAACATAGAGCTCGACTGGATCCCTCCCTTGCCCTTGGCAGTCCTATGCAAAGTCGTGGGCGTCATCGTAGTCAGATTGCTGGCATTGGTTCTGTCTGGGTCGATCAAATGTATTTGGTCTGCCTGATCTGTCGTTAGTTGTGTCATTTGGGGGTCCTCGCTGCTGTCCCCTATTTCTCGGTCCACTTGCTATGTCCTTGGGGTCTTTGTTTCTGATTATTTCCAAAAGAACCGGGCATTGGGATTTCCAATGGCCAGTCCCTTTACAGAAAGCACACTGGTCCTCTCTAATGTCTGTACGTCCAATGTGGGGAGTCAAAGTGTGGTCCTTGGGAGGTGCAGTCTTAGGGACGTTCGTCTGATAGTTTCCCCTGTATTGGTCTCGTCCTATAGTCACCCCTTGCAGTTGTGCAATCATCACCCTCTCTTTCAAGTCTTTCTTCTTTTTCTCTGTTGCTCTATCGTTTTCATTTTTCTGATGTTCATAATATTGGGCCATCTGGAGGATAGCCACGGGTTTGGAGGCTGCCCAACTACTCTCGCTGGCCTGCAGTTTCTGGGAGACCTCTGGTGTCAAACCCTTAACATAATTCTGGACAAACAGAAGGTGTCCGGTTGCAGTGGTCATGTCCTGGCCGCTGTAATCGGAGAACACTGTTTCAAACCGGGAGAAGTAATCCGATACATCCTCCTGGGGTTTCTGGCGACAGGCCGTTACTATCGACCAGTCCACTTTCTTTTCTGGAATCAGGGTTTTTAATTTCTGTACGATTTTATCTGGGAGGTCTAAAATGGATTTCAAAGGCTTTTGTCCAGGTTCTCGTTGTTTATCAATGCCATCGAGTTGTGACCAGGTATGTCCAAACAGCTCAAGGTGGTCGACTTTCCGGATTTGCTTCCACACATCAGCTGGTAGACATAACCCGAAGAACAAGTCGATGTCAGCCAGGGTCATAATCGTTGAACCTAGGGCTGTACCTAATTCAGTATAGAAGGCAGTGGGGTTTTTACGTAGGTCAGGCAGAGATTTCCGGAATGTCAGAATCTCTTGCCGGTCCCATGGCTGGTAGACCCAGTTGTACACTACCCTTCGTTTTGCATCTTTGTGGTTTGCGTCATCGTTAGTCCCTTCACCTCGTGGAGGAACCCAGTAAGGGGCAGCCTCTCGTATCGGCATCATAGCGTTAGATTGCTTAGTTTGTGGTTCGGTCGCTACGGATGTCGTGGGTTTAGCTCCTGATTCTTGTTCAGTGAGGTGGCGGAAAACCTCAAGCGTGCGCATAAGGAGGTCCGTCACATCACACTCGCCCTCATCCCCGATATCGACCTTTCGGTACAGAGTCGTTAGGCTCTCGGGACCTTTGTCTCGATATCGGTCCTCATATGCGTTCAAGACATGGTAACACAGTCGTACGGAGAAATGTCGTCTGTGACTTCCTGTATACGAGTTAAACATATCCGTGATGTACTCCTCATCTTCCTTTCTTTCTACCAGTGTCCTTGCTATCTTGTCAATCCCTGCTCGCTCATCTTTGCTTAGTCTGCTTGTTCTTGCAGAACCAACCCTTCGGGTCTCCGGGTCATTTAACACTGCCACTTGTGTTGTATCTAATACAAGGGGTTCGGCCAGCACAGAGGCCACGGGGGCCGAAGCTCTGGTACTACTCTCGTCTGTGCTTGGGGGTGGTGGGTGCTGTGCTAAGGGTTGGGAAGGGGCATATGGAGGGGGCATGTAGATGATCGGAGGACCTAACAGCAGATCATCGTTGGTTCGCTGTTTCAAGGGTAATTCAGGATAGAGCGTGGAGGGCGTTCTAACCGGACACTGGCTTGATGTTTCCATCTCTAGTTTCTGTTTGGCTTCCTCTCTTTCCTTAATATCTTCTTCTAGTTTCTGAGCAGCTAGGTGGGCTGCTTTACGCAGCTCTTTTCCCAACCTACTCTCAGTTCTCTTTTTACGTTGTTCAGTTTCTTTGCGCCACATGCCGAAACTATCAAGCATAGTGGGCGTTGTCTTGTTTTTACCAAGGGCTGTTTCTAGCGCGCTTATTTTATCATCATCGAAGGATCCTATCAGTGGCCACTGACTTTCTCAATCCTTTTTCGTATATTTATGCCACAGCTTGCTATAGGCTATAGCGATCAATCCATGCTTCATGAACATGTCCTTATTAGGGGTGCCTTCCAGTGGAGCCGGATGGTTCATCTCTAATAAGCGGTCCGGGCTAAACAGGCTACCAATCAGTGGGGAGAAGACAGGCATGACGGATTACAATGGGGACAAAAGTCAGCACTACCTATCTTATCACTGCGTGCAAAGACTAGACAGAATATTTCTATTCTACGTTGTTTGCAGGCAGTGAATACCTCATGAACCAATATCGAACAGTCAATGTTCGGTCAATCAAACAATCAGTGGGGAGAATAAGTGGGCCCGCAAAGGTCTGCGTCACCTACCCTTTCACTATCTGCAAAGAGGGAACCTGTTCTTTCCTGTTTGCAGACAGAGAATCTCCAGAAAACAATCTGCGAACAGTAGTTCGGGTTCAAACAATTAATCAGTGGGGGAGAAGGAAATCTCCAGAGAACAATCCACGAACCGTAGTTCGGGTTCAAACAATCAATCAGTGGGGGAGAAAGATAGGCACGACGGATTACAATGGGGACAAAAGTCTGCGTTACCTATCCTTCACTGCTTGCAAAGAGAGAGCCTGTTGTTTCTCCGTTTGCAGACAGCGAATCTCCAAACGAATCAACAAAGAGTAATACTAGTATTTTCCAAACAATCAAACAATCATTTCGCAATTCGTCGTGTTTACACGACCTTACCCGGACCGCATGGACAGTTTCTTGTCTTCCGAATCCAGCGCCCGATCGTCCTCTTTTCTTCGTATTCCTCGCGGCACTCCTGATGGTTCCCAGTCAGGACCGTAGATCACTCGAGAGAGGTCTGTTTGGAACCAGTGAAGTTCGGATGATCGGCTGTCAGACAAGGGTCTATCAGACAGGTGCACTCCCGATCGTTGCAGTCGTTCACTCTGTCGTCAGGACCTCTCCCACTGGATCCACGAATCGCTGATGGGCCCCACGTTTGGGACGCCAATTGTAGAAAAAGGTACGGGCCGATGACCTTTTTCAGAGTTGCCCGGCGTTAACCGCCTCTATACCCACTCAAATTACCAAACAAAGAGGCAGGCGCTGGAGACTGGAAGGCAGGAAACAGAAGTTTTATTCCGACGGAGCAGAACACATCAAAATCAGACAACAGGGTATCTTCTCGAGGTGCTCTCTTCGCATCTCTGAGGCCTGGCCTCTTATACACAAGTTTATGATCTTTATTGCATGTAACACATTCTTGTAATGCTTTGAAGTATGAAAGGACATCCTCGGAATCTTCCCTTCAGGCCCGTTCCCACATACATTTACAGTTGAAGACCCCACCCCAGTCACAACAGGTGATGATTATCGCGCAGCTGGACATTCCGCCGATTCACGGAATGTGTGGGGTTGATCGGATCTCATAGGGTGGGGGCTTTGATCAACTCGAGGGTCCTTTAATGGGGGAAGCTTCCTACTGTACGGGGGGCAATAAACAGTATCCGCAGGGCCAGGTGGCGGCCTGGGAACGAGGAAGACAAACGGGCACACAGGAAAAAGGGGGGTTGTATCAAAGGACCTGGGACCATGAAAGGAATGAAGGGAGGTGTCGCGCTGGGAACAGGAGGGGATTCCGAGGCAGAGCTATGCTGAAGAGGGGTTTATGACCCAAGGCATGTGAGAGCGGGGGGGTTGTCAGCGTGCGGGGGATGCTTGCGAGGTTAGGAGAGAGAGAGACGCGCTGGCTATCAGCGAGGGGCAGAGAGGCCATGGTGTTCAAAATGGCTGCCGCTTACGCGCACGAATGGGCTCGAAAAGGGGCAAGATGGCGCCGATAATGTTGACGTTTGCGGCCTAACTTTTAACACTTCTCCCCCTTAGATATGAGTTGGGCAGAAAGGCTGTGGAAGATTTGGCGAAGCTACGCCCGATCTTATATTGGAGGCAGCTCTGGAATACTGCAGAACTCAAACATTATGCTGAGGGCTTTTTAGCGCTGATCGAAGCTGATGTATTTCATAGGATCAAATGGTTAAAAGATCTTAGAACCATGTTATGTTTGTTGGGCCTCCAATCCCTTTGGAATAACCCGTCAGGTGCACTTTTTCCTAGTAAAAAAACATTAAAGGAGCTATATTGGGACTATGTGGCCAAGCAGGACTGGAGAAATACTGATGCCGGATCCATGACAGGTCGCTTCTTGGAAGCTAAAACCTTCCCTAACCAAGAACTCTATTGGGACAACATAACCAAGCCATGGGATAGGAAGCTTCTATTCCAATTGAGGATAGGTGCTCTCCCGCTCAGGTCCCTAACTGGCAGGTGGAGGGGTTTACCTAATATTACCTGCCCCGCCTGTGGATCTGCAAAGGAAACTACTGGGCACTTTTTATTCTCTTGTCAAGCCTATGTCATCCCTTGGCGAATTTGATTAATACCTGTATGCAAAAATTTAGGTACCATCAGTGGCATAGTAGCTTTGAGAATCATTTGCACTAGTTCTTGTTTGCCACTGGCCATAGCAGTAGCGAAATTTCTGGGGTGGGCGTGGTCTATTAGACAGAAAGCCATAGCCGAGGAACTGCTTACATAGGGATTTTTTTATTGTACTTATTTGATGTAGCGTGTCAATTTTTAATTACATGTATTCTTGTATGCTTTTATGTAATGTATTTGTTTCTTATCTGATTGAGGCAACTATTTCATGATGTTTTAAATTTATGTATGTACCGTGCTTTTATGAGAAATTCTCGAATAAAGCCTCTTTGAATTGGTTTGTTACCTCACCACATCCAGCAGAGACAATAAGTTTGGCAAAAGGAACAGGAGATGTGTGAATTGAGTCTTAATACCCTGTCCTACGGTCTGGTCACCTGGTGTGACAAGGAAGCTGACTTACTAAATGATCTGCAAACCAAAATCTATAAAGCTGTTTTTAACCTTCCAAAATGTGCCTCAGCATCGCAAGTCAGGCTTGAATTTGGTCTGCAAAACCAGAAATGCAGGAGCATGAACGGCTTCGTAAAACTGTTATAAACTGAGATCTGCAGATCCGGATTCCTTGGACTGGCTAAGCTGGGAAGAAATAAAAAATCAAGGGGAGACCGGATCCCCGTGCTCCTGGGGAAAGTATTTGAAAGTCTGTGTCAAAGAGCTGGAGCTGGAAGCTGCATGGGAATCTGGAATGGACAAAGCAGGCTTAACCAGATCCGCCAACATGGCAGCAAAAAAGAAATCTTTTAAAGAAGATAAAAGTACATTCATAAAACGGCGCATGGCTGGACCATTATCAACTCTTTTACAGCAGGAAAACCACAAGTTTATTTAACTTCCCACTTCAACGAGTATTTAAAAAGAGCTTTTATTGACTATAGGATGGGTATGTATATCTCGAAGGACATACAACCATCCTGGAAAGGTGTCCACCAGACGTAGCAATGTCGACTATGTGGCTACAAAACAGAATCTTTAGCCCATTTTCTGTGTGTCTGCCCAGCACTTATGGAACAGAGACAACGACTTTTAAAATTCACCTTTAACGAACTAAAGATCCGTACCTGCAGACAAGCTGTAACATGTTGGTTGGGAGGGAATTCTCTTATTATGGCATGCCGGGGAAGCAAATTTTTGGCTGAGGTGAAAAAACGCCCGAGTCAAATTGAACAGGGGGTAGGCCAAGAAGCGGGACATTATGGGCACCTTAATGCGAGGGTTTGTAAAAGATCTTAAGAACTTGCAAAATCCCTCTGAGAATCCTAGATAGGAGGAGTATCGCAGGAAAAAAGTTTTTTAAACACCATTTTATAATATTTCCTAACTGTGGAGAAGTAAGAATTTTAGTAAAATGTATTACATTTCGTATTATTATTTTATAATGTGAAAATTGTAATAATTTTATTTAATTATGCAATAAACCTTTTGACTGTGTGCTGCCATGGGTTGACTGGGTCTTAATGCCTGGCCTGGTCACCGGCAAACCAGCACTAAGGGAACCAGCATCTTGTACAGAACACACATGTGGTGTCCAGTGGACACAAAAACCTGGGATTCACAGCACACCACCACTCACCCATCCAGACACATGGGAAGAAACATACTAACCTTACAAGACATCATGAAGGCAAAGGAGCTAGGTTATGGGAGACTGAACGGAACTTCTCTGGGGGGAAGCCAATCCCTATCACACGGGTACAGGTCAAAAAGGCATATGCTCCAGGTGGCTAGAATATATTGCTGCCAACACTGTCAATATTGCATGAAGTTGAAGTTAAGAGTTTTGTAAAGCGCTCGATCACCGTGCGGTTTCTTGGCACTAAGGACGGATGGGCCCAGGTGGGAGAGAAGAGGCAGCCTAGGGCGAAAAGGCACGTGAAAAAAGGAAAGTCTTGAGGGCTTTACGAAAGTCAAGGTAGATTGGAATGGACCTGATAGTGAATGGGAGGGCATTCCAAAAGGGTGGGGCTAAGGTGGAAAACCTCATGCCCCCAGATTTTTTTCCTCCTAAAGCGGGGGACACATAGTAAGAATTGAGAGGAGGAACGCAGATCTCTGTTTGGGACATATGCTTTGATTTTAGAGTTAATAAAAGCTGGTGCAGTGCCTACCAAGGCTTGAAAGATCGTACAGCCCATCTTGAATAAGGAGCGCTCAAGAATGGGGAGCCAGTGCAGGGTTTTTAGCAGAGGGGTGACATGGTGAAATTTGGGAAGTTTGTAAATCAGTCGACCTGCCTGGTTTTGAATCAGCTGAAGGCGCCGAAGGTCACAGGCGGGGACCCCTGTGTACAAAATATTGCCATAGTCAAGGCGTGACATGATCCTAGCAAGGAGAATGAGTTTTTGAGGGCTGCAAAAGAAAAGTAACGGGAGATCTTACGTATGGTGCGGAGTGTCAGGAAACATGATGATACCACAGTGCTGATCTGAGAGCGCATTGTGAGGTCGTTACTGACTTTGATCCCCAGGGTCTTTACAGAAGAAGAGGGTAAGGGAGGGGAACCAAGGGAAAGGGGCCAGAAAGTGGAGGTCCAGGGACTGGAGCTGCCACCTGTGAGTACCAACTCTGTCTTATCGGGGTTTAGCTTGAGGTGGTTACCGTTCATCCAATCGCTGATAAAGGTCATGGTGGTTTGAAAATTAAGAATAGAGGCAGGAAGAGGAGAGAGATTAAAGATCAACTGGAGGTCATCGGCATAATTAAATACTGTGACATCCATTTGTTGCAGAGCAGATATGAGTGGGAGAATGTAAAGATTAAAGGAAAGAGAAGAACCCTGTGGAACCCCACAGTGAACAGCATATCGTGGGTAGAAGCGTAGTAGTGACCTTTGCACAGAGGGTTCACTTTTGAAAGGCCACTCAGCATCAGGGCCCACCAATCTGTCACTGTGTGATGTTCGTTTAATGAAGTCCAGTACTATTTGATGCAGACACTATGTAGGGCCCACTCTCCCACTTTTGTATGGGAATGGAACTTGAATAATGCAAACTATACATGCCCCATTAGAGAAAGTCTTCAGACTACTAACTCGTTCACGCAAATGCCTCTCCCAATAATTATACATAGTAGACCCAACTGATTTATTAGCTAGAACCATTGTCAGAACCGTGTCTAAAAACTGTTTAAATGCTAGGATCTGCGATGAAAGAAAACGTCTAAAGGGAAATCTGTCTGAGGGGAGCAAAAATCAAGGAAGTAAATAGAAGTAAATGGGCAACAACGCAAAGAAACATAAGGGACCGAATGCATTGTGAAACATTCTTCACTTGTTAGTGTTTTCTTTGAATATGTTTCTAACAGGGACGGCCAGAACAGGAAAAGACTCAACTTCATCTTCAATACAGACTTGGAAAGGGTACTTCATACAGTTTGACTGCGTCCCTTACTTCTGACACATAGTGTTAAGAAGCCACACAAAAAGAAACATAGCTTTGACATCATCTTTCCTATGAAGTAGGACTCTGCAGCACAATCTCTGCATATTACCAGATCAGTCACTGAGCATCCATTGTGTGCTCACCACCATGTAAACAAACACTGACAAAGTCTAGGCCGGGAGTCCAGATACATTTTCCACTAAAAATAGGCCATCTTCTTAACACTTCTTGCCTCAGATAAGTTCTTACTCTTGACATACGTTCCTACTCTTATCTTGACATTACAAACCGAGGTACTTTGTAATTCAGTGATCTCACAGTAGTGTCTACTGCTCTACTGCTGTTAGGAACAACAACAGTGCCTGTCAAAAGGACTGCAACAACGCATAGGAGTTTAACAAGCCCCCAAAAACGATCCTGACATGGTGTACTGGAATGGAAGGGTGCTGCCACGTTGAACTTAAGGGGGTGTAACACTGGAACGCATTGTGTCAAAATGTGATGACAGGTTTGGTGCCATTACGAAGATACAGAAGTTGGTATGGTTGTAATATTAAACGTGTGTTATATTGGAATGTATTTGATGGTGTTATGCTGGAGTGCAATATGTAAACAGAACTGAACTGGAGAGCAGAGCTTCCCTTGCTGCATACCCTGCCTGTGCTGGCTCTGCCACAGCAACTGGTGTAGTATATTGTTCAGGCGACAGCCAATTGTGCATCACTGACAACCCTCATGCATGTAAGATGACAACTCGTACTACGACACCCACCGCGGCCCTGTTGTATCCCCTGATAAAGGTTGCATCCCGCTGACCTGTTCATTTGTTGTGATCTATCTACTCAGACCGCTGCTTGTTCCAGAGCTGTCCATCAGCCGTTGAGGAAACAAAGGAAGGACAAGTTCGGCGTTAAACTGATGGCTTCTTAGAAGGTAGACAATCACACCAGTACTTCACAGCACAGAAATAGTGCAGTCAAAGTCTTTCTTTCCCAGACTAAAAATCAACAGGGGGAGGGGAGAGAGGAGGTGGCCTGCATAATTCACTTGCGGAAGCAAGCGGCTGGCACCGCGATAATTTATAACATATGGCGCTGCGCGATCCTGCAAGTGAATCGCCACACGTGCACGCATTGCCATTGAAGGCAATGGAACGCGTGCGCATTTTTGGCTGAAAAGCCAAAGAGACAACTAAAGGTCTTTTTGCCTAGTAGCGCATGCGCGCTGTGCAGGCGAGACCTTAAAAACGAATTGATTATGGAGTATACTGTTCTAATCATATAGCTTGTCTTTGCCGTTCATCCTGTAGTTTGCTTTATCTGTACGTTCTTAACTGTATCTTCCTTAACAGTTTTCTGAAATAAAAACAAATATATATATATAACTAATACATTATAAATACAAATACAAAATGCTCAGTTCACTAATGATCGGTGACAGTATCAGAAGTGTATAAATTGTATAAAGGCATTTTTTTACTTTATTTTTACTATTGCACTTTATTATTGCTATTTTTGCACTTTTTTCTATGTCCCTCACACAGTACATCATGTCTGATCTGTATAAAAGACTACAGCTTGTATAACTGGTCATGTGACCAAGACCCCCTGTGTGGTCAAAATGCGTCTTTGTTTCGTTGCCAAAGAATAAACTTGATCTAAGCAGAACCAACTGGTGTGGCTCCTTCCTTACCGGATAACTCAGGAGAGGATTGTTGAAGTTTTATTGGTGGCGGCGTCCGCCTGAAGGAGCCACGGCCTACTGTTGATGGGCATTTCAACTACCAACACTGCATGTGAATCGAAGCTTTATGCAACTCGAATGCCCGCAGGCAGAGTGAAAAGTACGGCTTGGCGTCTCAAGGTGGAATATCCACAGTAAAAGCAACCAGCATTGGAGCAGCCGGTGACACAGGAATACTGGGCAGAAGGTAAAATTAATCCAGGAGAAGCCCGCGGCCGCACTGGATGGTGACGGAATCCGGGTTGACGTCTCCATGCACAATATCGAAGGGAAAGGGAAAAAGAATACAGACGAAGCATTTGTGGCTGTGACTGCAAAACCGGCATCGGAGAAATCCGCAGCCTCGCTCATGCGCATTCCATGTCCCCTGATAACAAAGAAATAACAAAATAACAAAAATCACTTCCAGCTTCGTGATTAATCACTTGCCAAGGTACGCTGCCACACTTTGCCTTTTGCAGTTGGGAGCTGTTGCCGACAATCAAAATAATGGCAGATGAATTTCTTAAGGGCCGGGAGGCATTTGCAACTTTAATTTTCAAAATAACATAAAAAATATTGCTGATAACGCAACAAGTGGTTCCTAACAGATGAAAAGCCTATCTACGACTGTTAAACAGAAATGTATACTGCTGGATAGATGGCAATGGAAGGACATGAGTAGGTGGTGGGAAGCCACCTCCCTTCAAAATTATCTGGAAGTGCACCGCATTCAACGCGGTTTAAGGATCTTCATAATTCCAACTCTATCCTGCCCTGAACCACAAATCCTCAAAGAATGGGTGGACAACACTAATGCTTGCTCAAAAGTGATGCTGCAGATCTTGATCAAAAGTGCCTGGGCACCTTATGGGACTCCACGAAACTTATACCGTAATGGGAGGCAGTGGTAAGAACCATCACAGAGGTCACCGAGAAGCAAGTCCGGCTAGAGCCTAAATGTTGCCATCTCAATGTCTGGAGACCGACAGAACTTAACCACGCCGAACGCCAATGGGCAATGACGGGCATGACAATAGCTAAACGGAATATAGGGCAAAAGTGGGGAGTAGAGACCGTACCAACGTTATTGAATTGGTGTAAAGATATGGATTTGGTCATGGTAGCAGAAAAGGCCACTTTTATTAATAGGAAATGCCCCAAAAAACAGGGAAGAGTGTGGGGAAACTTGAATATATATAGGGGGAACATCTGCACGCCTCCAGAGGAAGACAGCGACTCGGATGAGGACATGTAGTAATGGTAAAGGCATATATGCAACAATGTAGAACTGTATGTCAACTGTCTGTAAAGAAGTGACATTAAGAATGTAAAATTGTATACCGAGATTGCTGTTGTTTTCAAGAAACTTTAATAAAAAAAAATTTTTAAAAAGAAAAAGCGCCTGGGAAGAACATAAAGAATAATGGCCCTAATAAACAACATCATTGACAATTTGACGAAAGAAAGCGATCAGGATGAAGTAAAAAAGATGTTACAAATAGTGGATGAAAGAATAAAAAAAATGAGAAAGAAGTCATAGAAATAAAAGAGAGAAAGTTCCAACGAGGTGAACATGACTATAACATGGGATGCATCTTAACCTTTGCAAGGAAGTATGATAAAGCGCGTACTGAATTAGCTAAAGAAAAATCTATGGGACTACTGTACAAGGAAAGATGGGAATCAGGCACCGATCCAAACTCGGACCAAGAATCACTCGAAAACATCTCGACTTCACAAAACAAAAGGATGTCTTTTTCCAAGGAATTTCACCTCTTAAAGAGGGACAATGAACATTAATTCTAGGGGAAACAAAAAGGAAGAGGTCGAGGTGGAAAATGCGCAAAGGCAAAAGCAAAGGCAGATGACAATGGAGAAAGAAACAGTAAACCTGGTATGGAACAAGTGGCCAGGCAACCAAGCAGAAATGATGGAGAACGACAACCAACAACTCACGGTAAATTAATCTCTCAGAGAGAGAGATTTCCTTGATGGAAGAACATGTTCTAAAGCTTGATTTATCTTTCTGTCCAGAAATACAACATGACTATGCCCAAACATGCATTGATTTATATAAATTTGTATATAAATTAAAGCTTTGTAAGGTACGTGCACTCCGTACAAAGCATATTGAACAAACAGTGCTCCTAGACAAAGCATCAGTTAGGTCACCCCTAGCTATAGCAGACATTGATGCCTTACATACACTCATAGAGATGGGCGAGCCATTACAGATAGGCATATCTGAATCAGCCCTAGATCCTTTTGATACAAAATACCTCAGGGAAATAACACACATGTTTGGCATTCCTACAGGAGAAGCAGGAGATATCCCATTCAGGGCTCCCTTTAAACATACTCCACAACTAGCGAGAGACAACATTGACATATTTGATGACCTGGTAGCACAAGACATACTTAACTTGTCACAACAACCATGTAAAAAAAGAAATCTGTCTAAGGAACAATGGGAAGCAGTCATAGCACTACAAAAAGATGAAAAACTGGTAATGAAACCCTCTGATAAGGGAGGCAATGTTGTTATGATGCACAGAAGCAGTTATGTAAAAGAGGTGCTTAGCCAATTGACCGACAGAACATGTTATGAAAAGGTAGATATATACCTTAAAATCCTACAAGAAAGATACTGTAACATGCTACATAAATGGCATGAACAGTAACTACTTAATTAGGATGAGTTTCGACTAATGAAAAAAGAGACACCCATGACACCAACTTTAGACCATTTTACCCAAAATCCATAAAAACCGCAATGATCCACCAGGGCGTCCCATAGTATCTTCCACGATTAGCATTTTTGAGAATACGTCCATTTATGTTGATCACTTACTGTTTCCCTTTGTACGAACAGTAAATTCTTATGTCTGGAATACTAAAGATTTTTTTGCAGAAAATATAATTTTTTTCTGGGGCAATGAGTCGTGGCTAGTTACCCTTGATGTTGAAAGCTAGTATGCAAGCATAAGGCACGTTGACGGACTCATGGCGTGTAAATACTTTCTGAAAGCAAGGAGTATTCATGAGCTAGAGCACACCCATATGATCTTACAAATGATTGAGAGGTGTTTAACTGAAAATATTTGTGTATTTAATCAACAACATTACAAACAAATACAACAGACATCCATGGGTACTTGCTTTGCCCCCAGCTATGCCAGTTTATTGGTGGGCTGGTGGGAGAAGTAAGTACTCTGGAGTAGCAATTTTGAGATTTGGACTAACCATCTTAGTTTACGGTTGAGATACATCTACAACATTTGTTTGTATGGGATGGTAATAAGACAGAATTGGACTTATTTTTTAATGAATTAAATCAAAACAATTTCAGTTTGAAATTTACCATGCAAAAAAGTCAGAGCAGTACAGTTTTTTGATGTAAAACCTACTGTTAGAAATGGTATTCTCATATCTGAACTGTACAGGAAAACTACAGTAGGGAATTCTATATTACACACAGCCAGCTGTCATCCTCCAAATCCGAAGCGGAGCATCCCTTTCAGTGAATTCCTGAGGGCTAGAAGAAATTGCTGCTCTGAAGAGTCCTATTAAAACACTATGGAACGTATTACAGAGAGATTGAAAGTCAGAAATTATCCTGGGAAAGCATTGAAGCTAGCAGAACAAAGGATCTCGAAGATCAGTAGATCAGAACCTCTATTCAAACCCCCTAAGAAAAATAAAAAATAAAGGAAAAGAGAGTAACAATACTAACAGGTTCATCACTAAGTTCAGTACCCAAGCAAGTGATCTGAGGAAGGTTCTTAAACAGAGATGGGACATTTTAAAGCAAGATCCCATCATTAAGGATAAAATAGGGACTACACCTTCCATTATATATCAAAAGAATGCATCACTCAGATTGAGATATGCTAGTGCATAGCCACCTCACACCATGCAATTCTAATTGGTTATGACAGAACAAGGGTTTATTCTGGTGTGGATGTTGCAAGGCCTGTATCATAGTGAAAACATGAAAGAGGTGAAATTAAAACAAACCAACCAGAAATAGTGAATTCCTAAAATGATTAACTGTAATACAGATTTTGTGGTGTATGGCGTCACGTGCCCTTGTGGCAAATGGTATATCGGCTCAACTACGTTTCAGTCAAAAAGCGTATTCTGGAGCATTAGAGGACCATTTCTAACAATGACTGTACATACAGTACTGCAAAGCATTTGCAGGAGACACATCAGAGTGACAGGACTAAGGCCGAGTGCTTTGTCCTTGACACAATACAAAAGTATCCCCGATTAGTTGATTGTACTTTCTTTATCAGGAAAATTAAGTTTGTTCCCATTTTGAGGGTGGGCTCCATTTTTCCTCAAGGGATGAACTATGACGAGGAACCTCAGTCACATCTACAATGATGAAATAATCAAACCACCCAACCCTGTAGGTGAGCCACCAAGTCTTTTTATGTTCCTTATACAGTTGATTGTTTTCACTTTCTATAAAAGTATCTGAGCTCAAGTGGTGTACAGTTTTTTAGGTGTTGTATTATGATGTGAAAATCAAAAGTATATCCAACTAATGGCGTTGTGTCATCTTTTTTAACTACAGGACATAGAAACTAACGAGGAATGATGCCAGTTAAATTAAGAGCTCCGGAGTAGGGCAATGTTACACGTAACTATCACCCCCACTTGATACAATAATTTACTTGAGATCAACTGATGACAATTTAAATGTTTATTGTTAAATGGATATCCTTTGAGATAAAATAATGGTTAAACTATGAGATTGATTTTCCCCTTCACTGCTTTGGACAAGCACAATCTTGTAAAAAAGAGTATCTTAATGATAAAAGTCGATTTATATATCAAGCAGATTTATCATTAGGCATCTATAGGCATATGTGATTTGCTTTGATACGTTACAGTTAACCATTGTTACAGTTTAGTACTATACAGTCATTATTTATTTTAATAAGTATACTTGTGTGTCTATACTTGCCATAAATGTAATTTGAGATATTTTCAATCAAACCCCTCAACATGGTGCTATACCATAACTTTCCGATTTGTAAAATTCACATCGAACATACAACTGATTGAATGTTAATTTGCATATTTTTTCCAACCATAACGATAGCAGCAAATGATTAACAGTAAAATGTATTTTGTATTAAAAAATGTAAAATGGTACTATACCATGACTCTACATACAAATTAAAAACTATGCTGAAATATCTCATGATAAACATCATTATGATTTTAAATAATGCACAAATTAATTCTGTCACAAAGCAAACTAATACATTATAAATACAAAATGCTCAGTTCACTTATGATCGGTGACAATATCAGAAGTGTATAAATTGTATAAAGGCATTTTTTTACTTTATTTTCACTATTGCACTTTACTATTGCTATTTTTGCACTTTTTTCTATGTCCTTAACACAGTTCGTCATATCTGACGTGTATAAAAGACTACAGCTTGTGTAACTGGTCATGTGACCAAGACCCCTTGTTTGGTTAAAACGCGTCTTTGTTTCGTTGCCAAAGAATAAACTTGATCTAAGCAGAACCAACTGGTGTGGCTCTTTCCTTACCAGACAACTCGGGAGAGGATCGTTGAAATATATATATAGACCAATCATTTCTGAGCATTTTCACCAAATGTGTTTCCAGGGGTCGTCAGAGGCAATTGTGGCAAAAAATCAAACTGCTGACTAAACAGAAATAACAAGACAGCAGGGCTTTTCCATCTAAGCACCCAGGATTTGCAAAACACATCTAACCATTAATAATTTCATACTTTGTGCAAGTCCAGTTAATGCAGGGTTTGGGCACCAGCTTCCATTTTTGGGGACTGGAAATTATTTTTCATCATAAGATTTCGACCAAGTAAGACAAAGGCAAAAAGGGTAATAGGAGTAAGAAAAAAACAGGAAACCGGGAGAAAGGTAGAAAGTGGGGATGTAAACTAATATGTAGGAGTGAGATAAAGAGAATGAATGTGGTCGAAGAAATATACATGAGCTGGAAACAAGACTAGACACTCTTGGAATTCAGCAACCCCAAAATTTAGCAGCACCATTGGAGGGCTCCTGAGAAAAATGTTGCGCCCCTGCATTTAAATGTTTTGCAAATAGAGGCTTCAGGGGCAGCCAGCCAAGGATAGGTATGACTCCCAGGTGTTTTGGACGGGGTGGTACAGCCCAGAGGACTGTGGGCGAGTCTTGAGCTATTTGGCAGGCTAGGAGCAGGGGTAGAGAGCGTAAGTGGGTCAATGCTAACAGCCACCATTTTGTTGTATTGTAACTTAATGGGGGGTAGCGTATGAAGTATAAGGCCGGTGAACTTTGTGTGGCAGTGATTTACGAAGTAGGAGAGCCTGCTGAATAAAGGTGAATTAGTGTTCCGCCTCCTGGGTGAGGCTGGGCGCGAGTTCCTGCTGATTGGTGGGCATGGGTTCAGCGGGGCCAGGCCTCTGTGCAGGGCACTAAAGGCCATGGTGGAAGTGGTCTTTGAATGCTTGCCACCACAACCAAAAATAAGTAAACAAAGTAGGAGATGCAAAGAGGGGCACAGAATGGAGAGAGGGAGATGGAGGCCGTAAGTTACCAGAGGTGGGAGAGGGTGAGGAAAGGCCTGAGGGCCATGGTAGCAGGCACAAGAGCATCAGCGGGCGACAGGTGTGAACCTGGCCTAATGGGAGACACAGTACAATGTGGGGAGTGGAGGGAAGAGAAGCAAGGACAACTTTGGGAAATTAAAAGAGCAGAGCTCAAGCATCTGAGTGTAGCATGGGCCCCAGGGAGGACCGGGCTAGCGATGAAAGGAAATAGAGTACAGACAGAACTTGTAGATATCATGCTGGTGGTGCCGGTGTGGACAGGGAATGATCAAGGGGAGAAAGGAGGTACCATTTTGTGCCGGGTGGGGGGCGGGCTCTTCTCTGATGGTGGCCTTGTTTGAGTGGAGTGTGGATGAGGACCAAGGGGCATTAACGGAGAAGGCGTTGGGAGAGCAAGGATGAGAGGGTGGGGGACTAGAAGATTGAGAGAAGGCTAATGATTTACAAGATGTGATGCATGGGTAGAGGAGACATCCCTGCAGCACAGGAAGAGGTATACAGGGAGGGCCATTGGAAGTGTGAGCGCTTCAGAGGGAGATGCAGGCTTAGGGGACTAGGGGGCAGGCGGGTGGATGGGTAGTGCATGGTGATACTGTGGGGAGGAGAGGAGTGGTGCTGGTGGCTAGGTGAGATGGATTTGGCTGTCAGAGATGGGAGAGGGCAGAAGAGGTGGGAGGGGGACAGGGTGCATCTGGCTTCACTGTATGCTATTTGGTTCTAGGCTCAAATGTCGGACTAGACTCTGGAAAGTCTGGTGTGGCTTCATTACCTCTAGGGAAAGTGACTAAATGGTCCTGAGTGGCTGGCTCAAAGGCAGTGGTGGACAGCAACAGTCAAGTATGGGGAGGGTCCACTGAGGCCCCCTTTGTAGAAGGTCTTGTAAGGCCACCTCGGTAACAGCATACGAACAGGTGTTTTTACACCTCTAAACAACACCCTAAGCAGGCACCACACTTGGTGGGATGGGAATTTTCAATAGGGTAAACATGATGTGAAGAGGATTAGCTGGTGTTAGATTATGATGAAGAAGAGCTAAAAAAGGGGGAGTTGGACTAGAGTGCCCAAGAAGGAATCAATGCTGAACGGGAGTGGTGGTCCCAGGAAAGGGTGGAGAGAAGGGAGGAAATGCTAAACAGCCTTCTTTTAGTGTGCTTCTGGACAATACAGAGATGGTGGCTGCGACAAATGAAGGGCCACTAGATGGTGCACGGCTGGCGAAGCAGCAGGATTTGGTGTGGCCGCTGACCTTAAAGCCAGGTGAGCGAATGGTTGTGTGGATGCAGGGAGCACAGCAGAAGGGTTGCATGGCAAGGTACAACTGAAGAGTAAATATGTGGATGAGAGGAGCGTTGAAACCGGCGAAACAACAGGGAAGACAGCTAACAGAGATGCACAGTCATGAAAAGGGGACCAAGCAAAAGGGGGACGAAGTGCAAGGGAGCCTAAGGGATGGGCATGTGGAGCGGGGGCCTAAGCGATGGGCAACACAAAAAAAAAGAAAAGGAAGGCAATAAAGAGACATATGAGAAAAAGAGCAAAGAGTTGAAGATAATGTAATTGCCCTTTATTGGGATTATGAAGCCCTTGGACGCACATCTTAAGATGTCAACAAAAGAAAAGATTTGGACAGATGAATTCATGGAAGTTTTTAAGGTACTTCATAGAGGGGTTAGAGTGAAGGACAGGTCTAAAAAGGAGTATGAGTTAGCAAAGAGACCAAAGGTGCCATAACAATTGAGAACTGGGCGCTGTGTTTTTAATTTACACCAGTCTATACAGTGAGAAATTTCCAGAGCGATGTGTCAACTTCTTTAAGTGCCTGAATGTGATTGGGAAGGCACATATCACCTTCGGTAGTATGTGTGGGTCAGATATGATGAGGAGCTCAGGGCCTGTTTGCCGGAGGACGCAGAGGGAAAATGAGGTCATCTTGATAATGATCTGTGGCTACATAATATGGAATGGGGAGGCCAGTGTCAACAGTATTTTCAGCAAGATGCCTGCTCATTGTGTACTGGCCCTTTCAGGGATGGCCCATCCAAGGTGCATGGGATGAGGAGGGTGAGGTCAGACAGGAACATGCCCGGCAAACAAGAGTCCTGCAATAGGAACATTTCCCCGTGTTTTTACTAACGTCATGCAACAAGCAAGAGACCCGTGTTTTTACTAACGTCATGCAACAAGCAAGAGCTTAGCAGCCTAAATCAATTAGGCACAGTGTATATATTTAGGGAAACTGTATATATTTAGATTACATTTGGCCCACTTATTTACTGTAATTTTTATTGCTTCCAGCCTTGAAAAAGCCCCCTGAGGGCGAAACACGTGTCGGCCGAGCCAAGCTGGATAAAACTTTTTAATGTGTTTGAAATAAAGATCTTGAAAGAACTACATACGGTTTTGGATCCATGCTTTGAAGCCTCCATATTACTCATGAACTGACTGTTGAAATTGGTGAAAAAGAACCATAATATTAACTTTGCATTTGGAAACAAAAAAAAGAATGGTTGTTCCTTGACTCTGAACTTCAAAGAGGGTGCTTGGTGTAACTTGATCTTCCTTTAAGTATTGATACGAGCATTAAGTTGCTCTGTGTAACACCCCGGGTGGTGGGTGTCTTATCAGGTTCTCAGTGCACCTCTTCTCATGACACTCTACACACGACTTGCCCAGAGGAAATAGTCTTTGACAGAAGGTGCGGACGCTTTCTCTCACTGAGAAACACTACCACCAACATCATTGTTTTAATAGGAACATTAAAAATGTTGCCATGAGTAGTAGGGAGTGCAAGGGGGGTAATGGCAACAGTTGTCAGCAAGAGAAAGGCACGGTGCCCAGGAACCTGCGGGGACAGGCTCGTATGTCAGTTAAGCTGCAGAGGCTCAGGTACTGGTTACAGGGTATGACAAATGGGAAGATTTGTTGATGGAAGGATTTCAACATGGATTTCAACTGGGATATTGGGGGGCAGCGAGAGAGAAGATGGACAGAGAATTGGAAGCCTGTGAAAGAACAGCCACAAGTGCTGAGGAACAAGCTTCAAAATGAGGTATGAGAGGGTAGGTTGGCTTGCCCCTTTGAAGTGGGGCATTGGACAATCTGATTGTCCCAAAGGAGAGGGGCCAGTTTCGTCTGATACAACATCTGTTTGGGCTAGAAGGCTGGTCAGTAAATGGATATATAGCAGTGGAGCTGTCCTCAGAGTCGTACTCGATGTGGCCACTGACTTGGTAAATTCATTGGGAGATGGTGTGTGCAGGCTAAGAGCGATATTACGTCAGACTTTCAGTTGCTACCAGTACACCCAGATGATTTTAAGCCCTTGGATATACAGTTTGAAGGATGGTGGTACGTTGACAAGGCACTATTCATGGATTGCTCCATATCGTGTGCCCTCTTTTAGCGGTTCAGTTCCTTCCTACAGTGGCTAATCACCTTTATGACAGGGCACAGGATGATGGAGCACTTTCTAGATGATTTCTTTTTTGTAGGACCCACTAGATCAATGGACTGTCAGATAATATGGATTTGTTTTAAAGAGCTTGTGGACAACTTGGGGATGATGTATAAGAAAGAAAAGACAGTAGAGCCAGATATAGTGTTCCTATCAGCTCAACCTTACGCAGTGTAAAGTAAAACCTCAAATTCACCATGTGCGAGAAACTTGCATTCTGTAAAGTAATCTAGTAACCGCTGGGTGAGTATTTATCAACAGTCAGTTTTAATTTTTGATGTGTATTCAATTCATATTGTAGTCATATGTTGAATAAATCACATGTGGAGTGTCTTCTCCAAATTCACAACAAAGTACATGATGGTCAATAAGTGTCCATGAACAATATATCAAGTAACTCAGTAAGTGCGTCCCCAATGCATTTCGAGCCTGGGCTCTTCGTCAGGGGAAATATTCTAGAGAGAAAACAAAGGCATCACTAAGGTATTTGATGCGATATGGGAGTCAGCATCGCGAACTAAACAATGTAAATAAACATAACAGGCGAAGGTGAGCGATAATAGAAAGTTGGAATACAAGGGTAGGCTGGAGCTCTGTGTGGTGAAAATCAGTTAGATGGGTAATGGTAAATGTGAGCATGCAAACGTCAACATGGGTGTGAGAAATACGATGGCTAGAAGTGAGGTCAAATCCTCAGAAAGTGAAAAAGTGAAAAAGTAATAGTGCAAACACAGTGCATAACACGAAAAAGTGCTAGGACCTCAAACGGTAAACTGCGGTGACTTCATGTGATGAAAAACGGGCCGAAAAGGAAAAATAGCAGTGAAAGTGTTAGTCACCAACGGATCCCAAAGGAATCAGTCGGACGCACTGTGCTCATAGTTGAACGGCTAGAAACAGTTAGATGTATCTCAGTAAAACGGACGCAAAGTACAATCGGTGAATGCGGCCAGTCGTGTCTAGAAAATAAAACCAGGTGCTCCAAAGTTAAAAGGACACACTTACCGCAAATCTGGACGAGTGTGGATAAGAACCGGTCATCGCTAGTGTGAAAAGGCGTCTGTCCTAAGTGAGCGCAGAGCGCTCGTACAGCGTTATAAACAAACAAAGAGTGAAAATAGAAAGAGGACTGCAACATCGAAGGGTGTTCTGATCAAACTGATAAAGTTGTGTAAGAAAGGAAAATGGAACGAAAAGACTCGAGTAACGGTTGGATGCAAATGCCAAAAGAACAATGGTAAAGAAAAGAATAAAGGCGATAGCAAATGAAAAGAAAAGGTATAAAAAGAGTGGAGAAAGATAGCATTTGATACCCAGCACCTCAAGGACAGGGGGTGAACACCTCGAATATCCCACGACCTACATCACTTTATATTACCATTGGTTTACCTTGACTTCTACGGAGTGCAGCAGTTCCTTCTCCTTCCAGATAAAGTGTTGACACTCTTGGGGATTGAGAGTGAAACCTTGAGGATTTTTCTTGTGTGGTGGTTTCACTTTATCACTGTTTGAGTGCGAAAGCGAAACAAGCTAACCCCCAAACGCTGAAGAGCTGCATATGGCTTCAGCTTAGCAACCCAACTACATCATGGAATAAATATTTGACATTCTGCCTCAATTTCCTCGAAGCGGGGACATATGGTCCTCTTCCTTGCCCGATGAAACTAAGTCGAAGCTTTTAACCAAGCAAGCTAAAATCTTATCAAATCAATCGGATATGCAACAGGTTCTCCAGCTTTTTCATGGCACCTGGGCTACCAAACTATATGCCCCGAAAACACTACCATCTTATCTCGCATCAGCAATGAAGCCATATATCAAACATCAATTAATGAGATTTCGTTTCAGCTTAATTCGGTTGAAGGCATAAAGTTTGGCCAAGGATACAAGAAAGAAGCCTCCTCCCAGTGCCGTTTCTGCAACCAGGGAGAGGAAAGCCTCATCCACATTCTGTGCATTTGCCATCGCCTTCGGGCGCAAAGAATATTCTGGTTGAGACCAATTTGGCTTCTTCTAGGCATCAGGACATGTCAAGAAGCGCTTGAGGCATGTATGAGGGGGGACTCGCCACAGTTGGCGACTCGCTTTGTAAAATTCATCACAGAAATTAACTCATTGACTACCATCCGAGCAAGCTTGAATTTTAACCCCCTAAGTGACATTTCCTTGGCTTTTCTGCTTTCCCTTCCCTTTGCCCTACCCATCAATTTTATTGTCTTTTTTTACAAACTTGAATACATCTTTTTTACTTAAAAGGTCATTTTCTGTATGTGCATAATGCAATGATTTTAAATAATTGTGCAATAAATGTTTTTACTTACCTACTTTAATTACTGTTAGTGTGCTGCATATGCATTGATTCTAAATTAAGCCTGACTGCTTTTGTGCCAAACTACCGGAGGGTTAAGCACAGCTTAATTTTGTGACTTGTTGTTTACCCTGAGAAGGATTGTGGATGGTGCTTGAGTAGAGTTTCCCTCCCCTCAGCCAACAACCCAATTTCTAAGACACCTGCATCAACGAAGTTGCCTTGTTCACACTATAACATGTCAGTGGTCTGTGCTGTATCCTGTAACAATGTGGCATTGTTAATACTGTCCTCGGCATAGGAAATTGAGTCATAAAGCAAAGTTCCCCAGGAATGACACCATTATCACCATTGACAATAATGCAACGATTTCTGGAACAGCCATTAATTTAGGGCATGCCATGTCTTCCATAGACTCTTAATTATGGTATCAGTGTTCCTTTGGACGTCTGGCACATGAATGTGAAGTTTTGCAATAGTTTCCATCATTTTTGCTGCATTTCCTGTAGGATTTTATGTTTTGATGTGTTTCTGCTCTCAGAACTGCAGATTCACTGATGCTTGTCTGAGTGCACTTACAAACTCATTAGTGGAGACAGTTGTGGACCCGACAGATCTGCATGACAGATCTTGCATTTGTTTCTGGAACTCTCAAAAGATAATTCAACATACCATAAAGTTAAACACAAAATTAGACCCTTTAATCCACCGAACACAAGTAGGGCAGAGAACCAGATGTTAACTGCAGGCTTAGCATCTCAGCTCCATCTTCACGCAGGACTATATTGAAGTTAGATACGAGTTTCAAAACAAAAAAATATGTTTCTGTCCCAAGGACATTTTATAAGCAAAATAAAATACAAAGGGAAGCAGCACGTGTTTATTGGTAAAATGGGGTGGCAATGCCATGTGTATCTTTACTGTTACCAGGGGGAATGGGGAATAACATGCAAGACAAGTTCTTACAGCGCAGTCACCATGCGTTTTGTTCTACTGTTTTCTACATACAAATTCCATTTGTTCTTAAGAAACAGAAGTTATGAGGCCAATAGCAAGTATTAATACCAAGGGTAGTATTGACTTGAGAAGTAATACCACCTAGTAATACAACACAAGGCAATACTTGCAATCTTGTGGAGTGGTATTACCACTGAACAGGACACAAGTCGGGGGCACAAGCAGCTAGACACATCCACCCACTTTTTTACAGGTTGGATGCCATCTACCATGCCAAGAAGTTGGGACCCACTGAAATATGCTGCACTCGTCCGGGTCTAACTTTGAGACACCTGGACACATTCAGCAGCACCTCCACATTGTCTGCTTTGCAAGGGGGCTTTGTTATTTTAAATTCTAGCTGGATCCAAAACAAAGGCCGAATTGAAGGGCCATCAGCCCTCCTTTCGTTGGAGCGTCTTAGGCTGGGAGCTATCTGGAGCCTCACGCCTTGATGCAAATGCAAAGGAGGGAAAACAAAGACACAAAGCTTGATTTTACTTCACAATTACTTAAGAGAGCCATGGTTTTGGCTTTGTTCATTCCCTGTATTTGAGAGATATGAATGCACTGTAAGAATTTCAGAAGTGTTAGTCTGTCCCAGAATTTACACAAATAACTATTGAAATACCACTATTTTGTTTTATTTCTTTTATAGCGCCACTAATCCCAATGCAGGCTGTCAGAGCGCTTTACATCACACCTACTCATTATACTTTGATAATAAATCATAAAAGTGTGTAAATCAATGTACAGAGTCTGTTAGATAATCATTGAGGGTTACAAGGTGTAGGCGTTACATGGTTTTCATATCTCACTGTGCTATATTAGAAGGATTACAATTTATGAACTGCAAATAACAAAAGGATTTCTGTGATAAAAGCTGTAACCTACTTACCTATCTAAATAAAATAAAAATCTGCCATCTGCATGTCACATAATGCTCTTTGTAGTGGACACCTTAAACCTCTATGCTATTTTGTTTCAAAACTGGGACTACACATAACACAGATCTGTCCAGCAAATGTATTATCCTCCAGAGTTATATCACCATTATTTTTATTCCCTGAGATTTACTTGCGCACACAAAAATCTCTGTCGAAGGTGCCTTAACCCCATGAGACATTTTAAAGTGCAGACTTTTGCAGCCAAATAAGCAGAACATATTTACTTCCACGTTTCTCCTTGTTGCCAATTTCCTTTTGCGTGGAGATTGCTTGCTGTCACTTTTTTGCCACAACCCAGACGCACTGTCTCATTTTTTAAATCTCTTAAATCTTGCTAAGAGCTCAAATGTATGGACCTGCTGAACATATGTAAGAGGTCTAAAGATCTGATGTCCCCCTTTGGGAGGTCATGGATTCTGATGCCATTCCCTGTGGTGTCATCCTGTGATGCCACATGCAATGTCACTCGCTGTGATGTCACGCGCTATGATGTCACCTGCATATTGCCTAACTTTGTTAGTCCCCTCACTCTCTTAGCCATCGCCCCTTGCCAGCCGCAGAGCATGTGCGTGCAAGGTAATCCTTAAGTACATAACCGGCCTGGAATAATGCTTACTCATAGAAAAGCTGAGAGATGTCAATGTACGATATCATGACAGGGGACCCATTATCTCTTTACGTAATTAGAAAGGTGGGGCGTGTTTGAACTTCATGGCACTTCTTATCCGAGGCGAGTTACTGTGG
The DNA here is from genome assembly GCF_964263255.1 of Lissotriton vulgaris. Taxonomy (NCBI): domain Eukaryota; kingdom Metazoa; phylum Chordata; class Amphibia; order Caudata; family Salamandridae; genus Lissotriton; species Lissotriton vulgaris. The sequence goes on along the minus strand of NC_141695.1, from coordinate 1,478,799,572 downwards.
CAACCCTCCAGGCGTGGAAGCACATGGCCATAACCACTGAGGTTGGGTTGAGCAGGTTCACGCGAATAACTAAGACATTTTGTAGGTCAAATGTTGTTGACATTACTTTTACCGAGCCAAGCTGCTATTGGCTCACTGGATGGGTCCCTGTGTAACAGCATGCTGGAGAGTAACAGAGCACAAAGTATCCTGGGGACATTTTTTGTGGCATGTTTACCTCTGACACCCTTAAACGGATACCTGGTGATAGCCAGGAATGAATACCATTAGTTGACTAAACATTCATTGTTTACTGAGTTTATGGATTAGACTTTAAACTGACAATAAAAAACTTCAAAGCTGATTTGGGTATTTTAAATACTTTCAGAAATACTTTTGCAACAGTCCCTGCCCCACAATTTGTCATCCAAATAGGCTCCCTATGTGTGTTTTTACGCTCCACTGAGCAAGCTTACCAAATCAGGGAAAAACGAGTGTGTGACATAGCACCAGGTTGCATTTCAGAATATTGAGGTCAGAAACATCGTCCTACAAAAATAATGTGGCTAAAATATTGCGAGCTCAAATAATATTGTGAAGGTAGCTACATAAGGGTAAGTATAGATTTACTAATCTTAACTCCACAAACCTGTTCCTAGAATCCCAGATGGTACATATAATCGATATATATATATATATATTCACTGAAAAAACCATAGGTTATAGACCATATATAGTTAGGAATTCGCATTTACAAAACCTTATTTTACTCACACAAAACCATTGAAATTCCATATATAGTTAGTTGCACTAACTATATATCGCGCACCCGCAATCCACTGCTGATGATGTCACATATTACATCATTCATGACATGGTCAGTGACATCACTGATGACATCACTGATGACATCTCAAATGACATCACTGATGACATCTCAAATGACATCACTGATGACATCTCATTTGACATTACTGATCACATCACTGATGATATCATTCATGTGATAATACGATGAACCTCTTCAGACTCTAATATAACCTTAGATACAATCAGTGTAAACAGACACTCACAGACTGTCACTCATCCATGGAGTTACTCACACACCTAGTCAGTCATGCAAAGAATCAATCACACCTCCATTTCCTCAACTATACAGTTATACAAACTTTACTTATTCAAACATATACTAACACATATTTACTCTCTTATACAATCCCTGATACAAGTTCACAATGATCCATACAGCCACTCACACATTCACTGGCTCTTATGCACAGTTATTTATATATGTCAACTCTCACATGTACTGTGTTTTACATATGTACTTACTTTGACATGTAGCACTGAGATATCCATTCACTCACCAATACATTCATGCACACAGTCAACCGGCCATACAGCTGTTTCCACATGCACTTTTGAAACCATACATCTAGTGAATCAACTGCTCACACATCTATGCACAGAGTCATACACCTCCCAGCCACCCACACACACACTCAGTCTCCCATACAAATACTTGGGCAACCAATCAATAACCCATATAGTTACTCATATAGCTACTTATCAACACATGCAACAGTTTACAGAACAACAGACATAATGATGCACAAATTAAGACAGTTTAGTCACTAACCCATGCACTCAGTGAGACACATTTAATCACTCACTCATACAGTCAGTCATGCACCTACTAAATCCTTCATCCAGACACTTATACATCCACTCATTCTTCAATATGTAAGACATATTTTAGCTTTACAGAAACATACAGTCACTGGATGTTGTCATCAGTGATGTCATCAGTGATGTCATTTGAGATGTCATCAATGATGTCATCAGTGATGTCACTGACCATGTCATGAATGATGTAATATGTGACATCATCAGCAGTGGATTGCGGGTGCGCGATATATAGTTAGTGCAACTAACTATATATGGAATTTCAATGGTTTTGTGTGAGTAAAATAAGGTTTTGTAAATGCGAATTCCGAACTATATATGGTCTATAACCTATGGTTTTTTCAGTGAATTTTCAAGGTTTTGTAAATGCTAATTCCTAACTATATATGGTTTTTTCAGTGAATTTTCAAGGTTTTGTAAATGCTAATTCCTAACTATATATGGTCTATAACCTATGGTTTTTTCAGTGAATATATATATATACATACATATATAAACATATATCATCTGTATATCTATATAAATACAAACATAAATGCATGCATACATATACTTATATGCATACAGATGCATGTTATTTACATGAAAGTTGAAAAAACACTAATAAAAGCAAAGCTAAAAAGCCACCTCATTACAAACAGAATGGCTTTAACTTAAACGAGGGCGAGATCTATTGCGTTTTCAATGCTTGTTTACTTTGGTTCCATCAAGAATGCATTCAGATGTGTCACACATTTGCCATAAATTCTGAATGTTAGCACTCTAGTTGCACATTAGATCACTGTAGTAAAGCTACTGCTCACCAGGGACGTCTGCTGCTGGTATTCAAAGTGCATGTTTCAGTCTGCATGTCAGAATTTTTTTAATGAAATAGAAGAGGATTTGAGAAGTCACTCAAAATTATCCCTAATTTTTCTTTCTGAAGCACTAATCATACTTTCTATGGCAAAATTAACCCCCTCATGTTGTTCCTTTTTAAATTGAGTGTTTTCAGACTTACCACTTCATTCCAATCACGATGGCTTCTGGTGTGCCATACTTTTGTCATAAGTAAGACTGTTAGCGCTCTAGTTGTTCTTTAGAACACTCTGGGACATTCTGTCATTGGGCTATACTTGGGGTACATCTGGGTGATATTTGGGCTACATTTAGGCTCTTTTGTCTCTGGTGGCCATCTTGGGAGACTGTATGTCAGAATTTTTTTATGAAATTGAAGAGGGTTTGAGAAGTCACTCAAAATGTGCCCTAATTTTTCTTTCTGCAGCACTAATCATAATTCATATGGCAAAATATACCCCCTCATTTTGTTCCTTTTTAAATTAAATGTTTTAAGAGTTACCACTTTATTCCAATCAAGATGGCTTCAGGTGTGCCATACCTTTGTAATAAGTAGGACTGTTAGCGCTCTAGTTGTTCTTTAGAACACTCTGGGACATTCTGTCATTGGGCTATACTTGGGCTACATCTGGGTGATATTTGGGCTACATTTGGGCTCATTTGTCTCTGGTGGCCATTTTGGGAGACTGCATGTCAGAATTTTTTAATGAAATAGAAGAGGATTTGAAAAGTCACTCAAAATGTGCCCTAATTTTTCTTTCTGCAGCACTAATAATACCTTCTATTGCATAATATACCCCCTCATTTTGTTCCTTTTTAAATTAAATGTTTTAAGAGTTACCACTTTATTCCCATCACGATGGCTCCAGGTGTGCTATACCTTTGTAATAAGTAGGACTGTTAGCGCTCTAGTTGTTCTTTAGAACACTCTGGGACATTCTGTCATTGGGCTATACTTGGGCTACATCTGGGTGATATTTGGGCTACATTTGGGCTCTTTTGTCTCTGGTGGCCATTTTGGGAGACTGCATGTCAGAATGTTTTAATGAAATAGAAAAGGATTTGAGAAGTCACTCAAAATGTGCCCTAATTTTTCATTCTGCAGCACTAATCATACTTTCTATGGCAAAATATACCCCCTCATGTTGTTTCTTTTTAAATTAAATGTTTTAAGAGTTACCACTTTATTCCAATCAAGATGGCTTCAGGTGTGCCATACCTTTGTAATAAGTAGGACTGTTAGCGCTCTAGTTGTTCTTTAGAACACTCTGGGACATTCTGTCATTGGGCTATACTTGGGCTACATCTGGGTGATATTTGGGCTACATTTGGGCTCTTTTGTCTCTGGTGGCCATTTTGGGAGACTGCATGTCAGAATGTTTTAATGAAATAGAAAAGGATTTGAGAAGTCACTCAAAATGTGCCCTAATTTTTCATTCTGCAGCACTAATCATACTTTCTATGGCAAAATATACCCCCTCATGTTGTTTCTTTTTAAATTAAATGTTTTAAGAGTTACCACTTTATTCCAATCAAGATGGCTTCAGGTGTGCCATACCTTTGTAATAAGTAGGACTGTTAGCGCTCTAGTTGTTCTTTAGAACACTCTAGGAGGCTGCAGTAGAACACAAAGGAATCAACTGACAGTCTCTGTCCTTGTTGGATGTACATGTTTTACTGAGAATGTCAGACTTCATTTTCACATGACTGAGAAAGATAATGTGAATTTACAGAAAATATGCTTTCAGTTTAGCTTACAGATCCCTTCCAAACCACTGTGGGAAAATCATGAGATATTAGTTTTCTTTCAAACAATATTCATGATATCACAGCAGAAGGTTTTTTCACATGGTAAAATCACCTTAGAACCCACCACAATTCCTAAAACGAGTATGGTACCATCAACAAATGATTTATAATGTAACTAAAGTCCTAAAACCCTCTATTAACTACAATGCTTTTTAATGAGGTGCTATCATGTATATTGGTCCCAAGATGGCTGCCAACACTTCTTGGATGAAGTGCTGACAGCCAATCAGATCAGATGTGTGGTTAGGCTCCGCCCAGATATATATCTTTTTTTGAACCTAAATTACTCAAAATCCACTGGAGCACATATATTGAGACCTAGCAAAGGCACATCGGGCTAACAGTCCCTACAATTTTGCCAAGTTTCGTGCAAATCCATTCAGCCGTTCGAGCTAAAAGTGAGGCCAACCGCCCTATGGAAATTAACATGGGAAAAACGCGTTTTGGGACCCCCCTTTTTTCTCGGCCCCCCCCTTGATGAAACCCCCCCAAATTGTCAGGGGCTGCTCAGAAACAAAATGTTCCATTTTCCTGAAAATTTCAGCCAATTCCGTCCACAAACGCCAAAGTTATTAGACATAGAATTTTCAAAAATCCCATAGAGAAAAAATCCTAACTATATATACCTACTGGCGACCGCCAGTAGGTAATATATATATATATATATATATATATATATATATATATATATATATATATATACGTGGCGGCTCACCGAGGGAGTGCTGTGGGGCGGGTAAGGGAGGTTCAGGATGAGCGGGTAGTGGAGTCCGACATAGGACGGACAGGAGTAAGGTAAGTAATTAAAGAAATAAAAAATTTACCTTGCGCGCGCTACATCGCCGAGTTAGCGATGTAGCGCATGCAAGGTAAATTGTTTTATTTATTTAAGTACTTACCTTACTCTTGTCCGTCGTATGTCGAACTTCACTACCCCCCACCCTGCCCTTCCCCCAACTCGCCCACCACCCTGCAGCACTCCCTCGGCGAGCCGCCACTGATATATATATATATATATATATATATTTATATTTATATATAAACAAATGTTAAATCTTTATCATAGTTAAGAAAGCTGTATTTATTCTTTCTATGCATACCAAACTACACAAACTTTAGAAATTCTTAAGTTATGCTTATACCTTCAATTTATCATTTATGCAACACCTTTAAATGATTATAACTCCCGCCTCCATACACGCACACCTCCATACACAGTGTATTCAACTACCTAGATGCGTCACTTTGTAAATATGACTCAATAAGGTGCATTTTTTACAGCACTGGTGCGTCACAAAAAGTGACGTACCGGTGGCGTAAAAGTGACGCATGGCCTCATAAATGAGGCCTTCAGTCTTCTACTCATGTGTCATATTAAATATATGACCCATAATGTCGCAAGTACTTACAGATACGTCAGTATTTCAGACGTATCTGTAAGCACAAAAGTGATGCATTGCTGGAGTGTGTCACAAAAATGATGCAACTCCAGCAATGCATCCTTTCACATGGGGCCAGGCCCATGTGAAAGGGCCTGCGTCAGTCTTACAGCTGCTGTTAAGCAGGCGCAAGATTTGGACGCAACAGCGTCATAAAAGTGATGCAGTGATATCTCTTAGATTTCACTGCGTCACCTCTACGACCCTTTCTTGCGTCAATACACCCCTTTTGTATACATTACACCTGACGTAGGTATAATGTGGAGCAGGGGTTTACAAAGTGACGCATCTACCTATATGCGTCACTTTGTAAACATGACTCAATAAGGTGCATTTTTTACAGCACTGGTGCGTCACAAAAAGTGACGTACCGGTGGCGTAAAAGTGACGCATGGCCTCATAAATGAAGCCTTCAGTCTTCTACTCATGCGTTATATTAAATATCTGACGCATTATGTCGCAAGTACTTACAGATACGTCAGTATTTCAGACGTATCTGTTAGCGCAAAAGTGATGCATTGCTGGAGTGTGTCACAAAAATGATGCAACTCCAGCAATCCATCCTTTCACATGGGGCCAGGCCCATGTGAAAGGGCCTCCGTCAGTCTTACAGCTGCTGTTAAGCAGGCGCAAGATTTGGACGCAACAGCGTCATAAAAGTGACGCAGTGATATCTCTTAGATTTCACTGCATCACCTCTACGACCCTTTCTTGCGTCAATACACTCCTTTTGTATACATTACACCTGACGTAGGTATAATGTGGCGCTGGGGTTTACAAAGTGACGCATCTACCTAGATGCGTCACTTTGTAAATATGACTCAATAAGGTGCATTTTTTACAGCACTGGTGCGTCACAAAAAGTGACGTACAGGTGGCGTAAAAGTGACGCATGGCCTCATAAATGAGGCCTTCAGTCTTCTACTCATGCGTCATATTAAATATATGACGCATTATGTTGCAAGTACTTACAGATACGTCAGTATTTCAGAGGTATCTGTAAGCGTTAAAGTGATGCATTGCTGGAGTGTGTCAAAAAAATGATGCAACTCCAGCAATGCATCCTTTCACATGGGACCAGGCCCATGTGAAAGGGCCTGCATCAGTCTTACGCCTGCTGTGATACAGGCGCAAGATTTGGACGCAACAGCGTCATAAAAGTGACGCAGTGATATCTCTTAGATTTCACTGCGTCACCTCTATGACCCTTTCTTGCGTCAATACACCCTTTTTGTATACATTACACCTGACGTAGGTATAATGTGGCGCAGGGGTTTACAAAGTGACGCATCTACCTAGATGCGTCCCTTTGTAAGTATGACTCAATAAGGTGCATTTTTTACAGCACTGGTGCTTCACAAAAAGTGACGTACCGGTGGCGTAAAAGTGACGCATGGCCTCATAAATGAGGCCTTCAGTCTCTACTCTTATTTTTTCTTTCACTTTCTCTGTTTCTTCACTGCCTTTACTTACCTGGTCTCACACTTACTTGTCCTTTTCCAGTCTGTATCTCCACTCTTCCCGAAACATCACTGCTATTTTCTTACCCTTCCACACCCCCGTTCCTTTACTACATTTTCTTTGCATATCCACATTCCCCATGTTCACTCTCCTTCTCCTCACTCTCCTTCCCCACACTCACTTTCTTTCACTCCCCCTACTTCACTTCCCTTCTCCTCTCGTCCCTTTCTGTGATTTCTTACTCATTTTCCTCTCCTTTATCAATGCACTCCACTTCACTTACACTTTTTCATTTTTTTAAGAACACAGCTCTTTGATGAGAATTGGAGTTAGCTCTGAAAAGAACTTTTTTTTTCTTCTTTTTTCCTTTTTCAGAACAGGAACAAAAACAGGGAATGGGAAACTGCTCAACAGTAGCAAAAACAAAAAAAAAAACAAATTTAGGGCTGGGAACGGCAGCGATGGTTCTCCAATGCTCGAACCATGAGCAGAACACTTTGTTCCCCATAGCAAAGTAGCTGATCACAGTCTCTGCATTTAAGGACGCCTTTGTTAAAAGCAGGCTGAATATTTGGAACCAGCTCTTGCGATCGCCCCCTCACCGATGTTGTTGGTCCTCCGGTTGATGTAGAGGCCCCATCCCTGGGAGCCTCTTGTGCTAGAGCCCTAACACTCTCCCGGGCATAGTTCTGGGGGTGCCTCCTTTCTACGTGGCGAATCATAGTTGAATTACCAAAACTGTACTTCTTTCGGGGGTCTCCACGGGAAAGTACAGTTTGGCAGATTTTGCATTCAACTTTTGGTGCATTTACTTTTTTATGCCCGTCAGGTATAGAATTTTTTTTCCAGATGAAATGTTCTTTCACCTTCGGCTGAGGAGGCTCTTCATCGATGAATTCATTTAAGTCCTCACTGCTGCTGGATGGTCTAGCAGCCATTCTCTCCACAAATTCTTAGCACAGAAAAAAAGAGGTCTTGCTCTCACCAAAGTGAAAGAAGAAGTGAAGGAAAAGGGTGGGGTTCTCATTAGTTGTAAAAAAAACTGTTAGCAACCAATGAAAAGAGTTATTATAAGGTCACATGACTTGACGCGCTTATGCTGCGCGCACCGGAGCGCTTCCGGGGGCGCTTACGCGGCGCGAACGTAGGCGCTTTCGGGGTCGCTTTCGCGACGCGAACGTAGGCGCTTCCGGGGGAGTGACGTTTTGATAGCTTTACGAAAATGAAAATTCATTTTCATTTCGTAAATTATACATATTGCTTTTATAAGTATGGTACTAAATGTCTTGCGTTATTATTTACTTTTCATACATATTTTTTTAAGCGAACACAGAAATAGCACTCTCGGTGCGCTCTCGGGAGAGCTTACCGGTGCACGCACACTGCGCGCCCGAGGAAAAAATGATTAAAAAAAAACATTGGAAAAATATTATTATTAAAAAAAAATATGATTAATTAATACTTACACACAACAGCAAATAAAAAAATAAAAACGTAGGTTACAAACTTGATATTGAAAGGAATTAGCTTTTAAAAAACCTTTGAAATTTTGTGAAAAAACCAGAGGTTTCACAATCGTAATAGTTAGGAATTAGCATTTAAAAAAACCATTGAAACTCACTAAAAAAAACATAGGTTTCACAATTGTTATAGTTAGGAATTAGCATTTAAAAAACCTTTGAAATTCACTGAAAAAAACATAGGTTTCACACTTGTTAAAGCTAGGAATTAGCATTTAAAAAAAATTGAAATTCACTGAAAAAACTATAGGTTTCACACCAGTTATAGTTAGCTGATCAGTTTACTCATACAAAACCATTGAAATTTCCACGTTATAGTTAGTTGGACTCACTATAACTCGCGCGCCCGCAATCCACTGCTGATGATGTCACATATTACATCATTCATGACATGGTCAGTGACATCACTGGTGACATCACTGATGACATCTCAAATGACATCATTGATGACATCACTGATGACATCACTGATGACATCATCCAGTGAATGTGTGTTCCTGTAAAGTTAAAATGTGTCTGCGGGCGCACGAGTTATAGTGAGTCCAACTAACTATAACGTGGAAATTTCAATTGTTTTGTATGAGTAAACTGTTCAGCTAACTATAACTGGTGTGAAACCTATGGTTTTTTTCAGTGAATTTCAAAGGTTTTTTAAATGCTAATTCCTAGCTATAACAAGTGTGAAACCTATGGTTTTTTCAGTGAATATATATATATGAAGCAAATACCCACTCTAGAAAGAATGACCCCGATGTGCTGGCTCCCAACCAGGATTTATTCTGCATAAAATTAAAACAAAGTCCAGGAAACGCCAGGCAGACGCGTTTAAGCGTGTCTTCGTGCTTTCATCAGTGCCGGTTCTAGTTTCCTCAAAGAGCCTCTCACCTGGGGGTAATTTCAGTGTCCTGAGAAGGTCTCTGGCCACTCCTTTTATTTGGTGGTTACTCCCCGCCTCCGCTTTCAGCTGTGGTGTCTCCCGTGTTGATGTCGAGAACAGGGGCATGCTGGTACATCGAGTCCAAAGTGTCAGCCCATACAGTGAATGGCTGGCAAATGCCAACTCACCTGTGAGCAAGGCGCTGTACGTCGAAACACGTAAGGTGTTAGAATTCTTCCTATTGCCACGCTAACCAGAGCAATAAAGTCTCAGCATGAAGTGATACCGAAGCTGTGCACTCCGTCTTACTAGTGTGCCAAATTCAAACAGGATTCTACATTCGTGCCTGTGAGCCCGCCCTGCAGAGTTGGAGGCCCCCAGTAAAGTGGAGTATTGTGTGTACATATATATATATATATATTTGCTTCCTTAATGTATATATCCTGAATTTTGTTTAGGAATTGCACTGTGTTGCACATTTTGCACTTTATTATTTGTTTCTGCACTTGCACTTCTAAGCATATTGAACCTTTGATTATCTGTCGCACTCAGCACTTTAACATAGACTGCTTACAATATAGTTTTCATAAGCTGCAAAAGAAAAAAAAATCGTTTTGCCTCGGATTTAACATTAATGGTAGGATAATTGTATGATATGTATATAGATGAAATGTGTATTTATAAATCATTGTATTTATTTTTATAATTGTTTTCTCGGAGAGTAACTGATAGTATGTTTTCTATGTTTATGACTACTGACGCTGAATCAATCTGCACTTGCACTGTATTTAAGCACAAGCATTGGTTCCTTTTGTCATGTGATCAAGGCTACCGTGTTGTAGCCGAAACGCGTCATGCTGGTGGCAATGGAGCAATAAAACCACCTCAGAAAAGATTTTGAAGCGTTGTTGTGGTCTGTACCTGCGTTGTGGGATCGGCGTCCAGAGCCGGTCGGTAGGAGTGTTGAACGATATATATATATATATATATATATATATATATATATATATATATATATATATATATATATATATATATACATACAATTACATATCTATATATATATTTTTTTAAATCACTTTAAAAACTAAAGTTACAGGAACGTTATGGTTAGATTCAGATTGTGCACACACAAAACCATAGAAATTCTGACATTATAGCTACCTGAGCTAACTTTAACTTACGCCCCCACAATGCACTGCTTATGGCCTCACATATTACACCACTCATGACATAGTCTGTGACATCACTGATGACATCATCCAGTGAGTTTGAGTGTTTTGTGAAAGTTTCTGACACTGAAATATTTATATTGAGCTACTGCATAAGTTAAATTGTTATTCTTTCTGTACTACTTAGTGTTAGTATTTCCAAAATATATAATTTGGACTACAATCCTGTTTTAAAAGCAGGAGTGCTATTTATGAATGAACTAGCCTCTACGCTGACACTTCTCCCCTGCTGATGTATATGTATGGTAGTGCTTTGCAACAGTCTAAGCTGTTCATTGACACTTCAGTCAACAGTGATGACTGAGTTTTATGACACTCTGACCACTTTGCTTAGACCTCCCTCCTTTGGGATAAATGAGTGTAGCAGTCGTTTGCAATAAATTCATCTGTTCACTGAGGCCTCTCTATGGGGTGATGGCTCGGAGTAGGAGTGGTTTGCAACAGACTGACCTCTCTGCTGGCACCTTCCTCCACAATGAATGATCATTTTACTAGTGCAGGCTTCCCAAACGAGTAGTTTGCGAGTAGCTCTCCAGCTACCTTGAAGTAGCTCTTCTGCATGCAGCCCAACCCACTAAATTAGAAATATTTGCATTATTGAATATCAACATCCAAATTCAAAAGCCTGCATTTGAGATGAAAATTTGTGTATTTTCAGAATTCATAAGTGGATGTTTGACTAAAATGGTCGAATTTCCAGTTCAACCAAGGCAACCTTTCAGTTGGTTAACAATAAACATGTTATTTCAATGCCACTTTATAGGGTAAATGCGCACTTTACAAACACACGTTAGATTAAAAGCTGATATTTGATTGATAAATTATGTGACATTGGGGAAACTTATGATTGTATTGCACTGCAGCTATGGCTGGTATGTATTAGCCATGAAGAGGCTTCCACATTTGATAAAGTCTGTTCCAGATTACTACTGGCAACTCTGCCAGATGCACAGTTGTGATCATTGTTCATTCACTAGCATGAGACAGCCACTAATGTAATCTTGTCCGATGTGGTCACTGTTACAACAGTATTGGTAGCTCGGGATGATATTTTTGTAACTTTAGTAGCTCTTATTACCAGTAGTGGCCGGTATCTGAGAAGAGGGGTAGGGAGGAGGGGGAAATGACAACAACAACAAAAAAGGGAACATCGCTGGTCTCCTGCTCCTCTCGTGGCTTCACTACAGGCACAGGCTCACAGCCTCCCCTGCAGCCAATCCTGAAGTTGCTCTCATGCATGAAAATGTGTACTCCCAGGGAGACTGGGAGCCTGTGTTTTGCTGTCGCCAACCCAGCAACGCAGCTGGGTTGGGAAGAGCTTCAGTGCGCATGACGATTTGGCTGGCCTGAGACAACCAGCCAAACGTGCCCACCACTCCCTGTCGGTGGCTATCATCTCCCTAGCCCCACCCCCAAGACTTGGCCTGGAAGCAAACTAAAACAATATTGAACTGGAGTATATTATTGATTTATTTTTATTTTTTTGACACTGCTGACAGGGGGGAGACGTTCCTCCGCCATAGTGGAGGAGCTGCTGCTGCTTATTACAGAAAAGTTTGGAGACTCTTCTACTAGTGATTTGTGACATAGAGGCCTGTCTGCTAAGACCTCTTTACTGGGTGTGTGTTGTAGTGGTTTGTGTAAAACTGACGTCCAGGTTGAAGAATGGTGTTGTGGTTTGCGATAGTCTTGTCTGTAGGGTTTGACATCTTCTTTTGGTCATTAGTGTTCAGAATATTGGTTAAGAAGAGACATGACTATCCAGTGAGAACCCTCTCCTGGGTGATAAGTGAGCATAGCAGTTGACTACATTACAGTGAAATCTCTGCTTTATGTCTCTCACCTGTCTCCTTTTCTTATTTAGAAAAATTTAAAATTGTATTTTATGAAGTATATTGAAGTTTACTTTTCTGGATGATGGCATCAGTGATGTCATTTGAGATGTCATCAGTGATGTAATCAGCGATTTCGCTGACTATGTCATGAGTAATGTAGTATGTGAGGTCATAAGCAGCAATTGCGGGGTCGTTACTTATAGTTAGCGCTGGTAACTATAACTGTTGAATTTCTATGGTTTTCTTGATGTAATTTCTGAATGTATCTACAATGTCCCTGTTGGAAAAAGGCCCTCTCTGAAGAGTCACTCCATACTTCTTAGGCTTCCTTCTCCTCTTTTTGCTGAACTCTTTTTGTTGACCTTAGGACTCTCAACACCTAATCACTGCTAATCAGTGCTAAAGTGCATTTTCTTCTTCCCTAAACGTGTGTAATTGGTGTATACCTGATTGACATAATTCATTTACTTGTAAGTCCCTTGTAAGGTAGTATACCAGATACCCGGGGCCTGTGAGTTAAATGCTACTGGTAGGATGCAGCACTGATTCAAGCAAGAGCGGGTCCACTCCATTGGTATAATCTGTCAAAAATGCAAGGGATAATCCATCCACTTTATTACAAATTCATTGTATCTTATGGCAATTATCATAAGATGGTGGGATATTCATCTTGTGTGTGATGGTTTAACTCATCCACCAAACTCTAAATCAGGCCCTATGTTTTCATAATTCGATTCCAGTAGTCATACTTTCAATTGTTAGTTTTAATATTAATGGGTTAAATAATAGACGGAAATGTAAAGCGTCCTTAGAGTGGCATAAATTGAAGAATCCTTCAGTGGTCCGACTTCAAGGACCTCACTTAGTAAGCAGTACTTAAAATAAATTAAAATGCCCTGAAGGGGTTGTGATGGAGCAAGGACTCGTATAAAAGAGACTTGCTCTGACGCAATCCTCTTATATAATCCCGTAACGTAATATTAATAATGTATTGTAATACTAATATGCACTACATTCCATACATTTTTAGTGAGGGGAAGCTTGCATATGTGTTTTACTAACAAGTAACCCGAGTGTAATTAAAAGATGTCTGCTAACGCGGGGAACATGTACTGCGCATGCCTCAGCTGCATCTACTCAGAATGACATCTTAACGCTTTGGAGGGAAATTTCTGCTTCTGCGCAAATGCATCTAAAATGGCCAATTGGAAACTCACGTGCTAAGCATCTGCTTTGCTGAAACTAAAAACAAATTGTTTACTTAATGATAATGCATAAAGAGTCTTTATAAGTAAATGGGATAAGAGTGGATATAGGTGGTATACAGTGAAATCATTTTAATTTGAAATTAACACTTTGTCTTTTGACCTCTCTTTTAGTTTGTATTTATTTTGGCCTCTAAATGATGCAAAAGTCTGCCACCCACGTGATTCCTCATGCATGCGTAAAGACAACAAGTCAGAAACTGTGATGTCAAGCCTTGAAACACATCCAAGGACATTCCCAGTACATGTCCTGGGAACAAGCTGAACATCCTGAAGACTCAATGGACAACTGTCAAATGTATACATTGTTGTTCATAAAATTGAGAATACAGGTGGGAAATAAAGCTTGGGAGAACAAATGAATGGGCAGGAACATAAAACAATGAACTAAAGAAAAATTAATAAAACTAAGCATGATGTGATGATCATCCCCTTCGCTTGTCCAATCAGAAGTAGGAGTTTCATAAAGTTGAAACATTTAGGGGTGGTACATGGCCTTAGAAGTGTATAATTGGGGGAGTTTAGTTAGAGCAGTGTTGCAGTTGCATCAAGACAAACGCTGTGAGACGGGGGTGCTGTCCGAGTGCTGAGTGCATTTCTGAAGAAGCAGACTAAGAAGTTTAAAGCAAATTAATTAGAAGAAGATGGTGGATGAGTTGAGGAGGTAATAGACTTAGAAAAAGATTGCGGAAGAATTAAGGAGGTAATAGAATTAGAAGAAGATCACTGAAGAATCGAGGAGGAAGATAGTGTCAGAGAGGGATGAGACGTAGGCATCAAATCCAGAAGAGGTCATCTATCCTGTCCTGAATCCTGTCCTGAAGTCCTTGTCATCCTACTTTCCAGGGGACCCATTAAACTCTCGGCCAGAGGGGTCTGATCTTCACACCATTAGAGGTAAATATATGTATTGGGTCAATGTACTTTCTCTCTCTATCCTCTTTTCCTGAGGTACTTGTTGTTGTGAAATCTCATTTAAAGAATACTAATTTGGGTAAATTGATCTTACTTCCTCGGAAAGATGGAGTCAACACTGTAATTTGTTCTGCTCATATGATATGATTAGATAAACATTTAGGTGTGCAAGGGTGTTCGCATTTACATCACTGTGTTGGCCAGATGCATTACCTCTTGTTCTGATGGGACTCAGAAATAATCCTGACAGAAACACTGGATTGAGTCCCCATGAAATACTCATGGGAAGAACAATGAGATTAGCCCTTATATCAGGACACAAACTGTTGAATATAACTGATGATGGCGCTCGTAGCTGTCTACTGGAAAGACTCTTTGCCGGATTGATAGCGGATTGAATGCGGACCAACTGATGAGGTGGAGGACCGGACTGTAATTGCTCTAACACATCGGGGTGACCTGAGCCTGACTGGATTGTGAGCGCGGGACTGCGAGTCCCAGCAGGCAGAGCGCTCGAATCATCAGCGCACCTGCGACTCTTCCAGCCCCACCCCTCCCCTGCAGCTGATAACGGCTCGCGGCACCCGCTTTGTGGGTGCCGCTCGTAGCCGTCTACTGGAAAGACTCTTTGCCGGATTGATAGCGGATTGAATGCAGAGCAACCGATGAGGTGGAGGACCGGACTGTAACTGCTCTAACACATCGGGGTGACCTGAGCCTGACTGGATTGTAAGCGCAGGACTGCGAGTCCCAGCAGGCAAAGCGCTCGAATCATCAGCACACCTGCGACTTTTCCCGCCCCGCCCAACCCCTCCCCTGCAGCTGATAACGGCTTGCGGTGCCCGCTTTGCGGGTGCCGCTCGTAGCCGTCTATTGGAAAGACTCTTTGCCGGATTGATAGCGGATTGAATGCGGAGCAACCGATGAGGTGGAGGACCGGACTGTAACTGCTGTAACACATCGGGGTGACCTGAGCCTGACTGGATTGTGAGCGCGGGACTGCGAGTCCCAGCAGGCAGAGCGCTCGAATCATCAGCGCACCTGCAACTCTTCCCGCCCCACCCCCTCCTCTGTACTTAGGTCCGCCCACAACCGCGCGCTCGGGACTGATCATGGGGCAAAGCTCGGGCCAAGGGCGGGCCCGTTTTTGCCCGTTCTTGACCGGCCTAGACCGGACCGGGCCACCCCCCTAACATCTGTTATCGACCTTTTACCTGCTAACACGGTAAACCTTGGCTGGACGCGAAACTAAGAGTAAATCTTCGTTTGCCGGAGGGTATACAGTGGGAGGTATGGAAAATTTTTTGATCAGAGCTAATTCTATTATTGACACGGAAATCACTGTCCTGGAAAAACTTTTGTCTCAAGAAATATCGGCTATTGAAAGATCGTCTCTGGGGACTATTGCTAATGCCAAAACACCCAAAAGGTATCTGGATGCTGTTATTACAGCTCCCTGTGTGACAGGCCAACTCACTATTCCCGAAGGGGATGAACATGCAACACAGGATCTGGACATTTTAGTCAAAGAAATCCTACCGGAAATTAATCTAATACTTGATAATCATGTATCTACTCCCTCCGATCCCGGTGTTACTACTAATAATATTTTGCCACAGAGGCCAATGAGGGAGCGATATCAAAAAGAAAGAGCCCGGGGGACCTGTCACTCAGGTAGATGGTGGGGCCCAAATCCATAACAATAGACCCACAGGCCTTTCAGCTCCTAACCCGGTGAACCAGGTACCATCTAAGCCGATATCTGCACCCCTTTCAGGGGATAGTTGTGCCCTGGGGAAAACCGATGACGGTCAACAAGGCCCACCGGCCTTAGTCAAAGAGTATAGAGCCACCAGACCACGCTTACCTGACCTCCCACCTGAAGCCTACCCCTTCATGGTGATTCTGGCGGGAGCACCCGCACTGGAAGAAGGGGAAGAAGAAACTTTTAGTTCCCTAAAAAGCAAGGTAGTGAAGTGGCTAAACTGGAATAGACCTCTACCGGCCCACCTACATAATGAAATCATCATGGTAAGAAGGGTGCCTTGGCTGGGTAAAACAGTTAAGACCATAATGGGGGACTGTATAATCGTACATTTTAGAGACCCTAGAACTGTTTCCCATATCTGTGCTGGCTTTAATAGATCATTTGACTCCACTATCCAGACTCTCCCTTTGTCCTTCTTTTTCCCACCTAATTGTTTGACCTATTGTAGAGGAAGGGATGACTGGATCAGGGTTGAGCGGAGGGACAGAAATAGAAGATATGATGTGAGACCGGTTCCAATGCCCCTGAACGCACCCTTCTGTGATTATAACCAGTTAAGTTGTTTGGATGCAGTTGGTTGACTACCCTCAGCTGCCCAACACCCAATAGAGCAAGGATCTCCCGACATGAGTAAAATAATAACGGATGAACCGGATGAGCCCCATGGAATTACCCCTGCGGAGTGCTTGCATATAGTTGTAGCTCCACCGGGGATAATTCCTCTATTGGACTCTACTAGCACTAACTCCCTGGAGTATTCACCGGTGGCTGTAGTTCATCAGGATCCCCTTCATCCATCAGTCCCCACTATCAATAATAATATGGAGCGGCTGCTATTAAATCCAGTACCTGCAAGGGACCCCCTGGCCCCCGAGGTAGCCCCCTGTGAACCTGGTTATAAACTAATGAGCTGGAATATCGCCGGTTGGCGTCAGAAGGAGGAGTCTCTTGGCTGGAGGGAGTCCATTACTAACTATGATATCCTCTGCCTTCAAGAAACGTGGTCTACGACAGAGATTTATTATGATGGATTTGTGTCCTATAATTGTCTTGCCCAAGAATCCACCATGGGGAGGGCAAAAGGCGGGCTGGTGATTTTACTGTCTGTTAACTTCCCTGCCGAGTAAAATCCCATACCACAGTTGGATTCCATTCGCAAGTACTATGGCTGGAGCAAAGTGGGGGCCGAGATATTTTGCTGATTAATCATTACAACAATGTGTTCGATCCCTCCAGCTCCTGTGTTGTTAATGAACTAGAGACTGTTGTTATGAAACTTGGTCGGGCTATCCATAACCCTTATGACATTTATGGGGAGGGGATTTTAACATCCATACATGCCCTTGTTCATTCACAAATGCGTGTGGTTTTGATGGTGCAAATGGGGAGGACCGGGCCCATTTTGTCCACACAACTTATGGTGACTTCCTTAATACACTCATGCTCAACCTAGATTTGTTAATATTTCAGCAAGCTGACGATAGCGAAGGTAACATTGTACCGACCTTTTTAGGGAGGAATTCTGCATCTGTAATTGACTATTTGTTGGTTTCAGTTAAAATTAGCCCTCATTGTACTATTCCCGAAATTGTTGATTTAGGCCTAAGTGACCATAATGCCATCACTATGTCGACATCTATTTGGGGGACAAAGCCTATAGCCAACTGTGGGACTGTTGCCGAAATAATACCTTGTAGGCAGAATGGTATTAGGATCAAATGGTGTAGAGACAGTTCTGAAAAGTTGCTGCGTAAAATCGTGGTGGCCAGTTTCCAAGAGCTGCACCGGTGTCTAGATGATGATGCTGTCCCGTCATGTACTGTCACTGAATTTGAAAAACTTAATGTTATTATAAAAAGGACTCTTACCATTACTAATACCAACAATAAAAGGGCTACTGTAGGTTGGTTTGATAGAGCCTGTACGAAATCCCTATTAGAGCTAAAGAAAGCCCTCTCTAACCACCCTAGGGACAGGGAAGCCGTTAAACATCTTAGGGCAACATACAAACACCATCTGAATCGTAGAAAACAGGAACTAAGGGAAGAAGCGTGGGACAACCTGATAAAAGCGGCAGAGCTGCGAGATAGTAAGCTTTTCTGGAGCACTGTTAATAGTCCTTTCCTCCAAAAGGAGGAATTGCCGGTTTTAACTGCCCAGGTTAGCGAGGAGAGTTGGATCCAATACTTCACCGGAATCTTTGACCCGGCTGGGGAGGACTCTATGAGTTCCAGTGCTGAAATGATTGGGCCCAAACTACCCCTCGAGATTACATTACCTGAAGTTTATTTGGCTATACGGCAAAGCAAGGGAGGAAAAGCCCCGGGACCTGATGGGGTCCCGGTTGACCTATATAAAACGGATCTATCATTATGGAGCCCCCTTCTGACACAGGTTTTTAATGCATCTGTAATGGAGACCACTCCATCTACCTGGGGTAAATCCATAATTTTACCGATTTACAAGAAGGGAGATAGAGGAGAGGCTAAGAACTACTGCCCTATCTTCCTTCTCGATTCTTCGTTAAAAATAATGAGCAGGGTTCTTTTAGTATGTCTGGAGGAATGAGCAGAGGCAAATGGTATCCTCGCGGATTCCCAATTTGGATTCCGCAAGGGCCTTGGCACTATTGAACAGTGTATTAATCTGGAATTAATTATTGGCAAATACACTAAAGCCAAGCAGGGCTCTCTATTCCTCTGCTTTGCAGATCTCTCCAGCGCTTTTGACCTGATGGATCATGCACTACTGTGGACCACATTGCTCGAAATGGGAGCCCCTGCTGCAATTATTTATTTCCTGGCCAGATTATATAATAAATTGTCAGCTCAGATTAGTTTCGGCCAAGCAGGGAAATGTACCAGGAAGATTAAAGTTAAATCTGGAATCAGGCAGGGTTGTGTCTTAGCCCCGTTACTTTTTTCCCTTTTTATAAATGCCATGGATTCTGAGCTGAAGAAGGTCCAAGCTGATGCGCCCCAAGTTGAGGGCCTAGCGATCCCGGTACTGCTATATGCAGACAACACTGTCCTACTCTCTAGAACACCTGTAGGTCGGCAGAGATTAATGAACTGCTTCTTCGATCTTATAAAAGGGAGGAAACTTAAAATTAATAACTCCAAAACTTTCATTATGGCATGCGGGAGAAAGGTGAAAAAGCTGAGACCATTCAACTTTAGGGATCATACAATTGAAGTTGTGGATAAATTCTGCTACCTTGGAATCACATTCACTAGCAGTGGCACTTGGGCACCTGAGATTATCAACATTAAGGCTAAGATGGGCAAGGCGGCCTCAGGGGTTTTCAGATTTGCATCTAAACTAGGTAGTCGGCGCCCACCAGATATGCTAAATATATACCGACATAGATGTGCTTCAGTGGCACTCTATGGATCGGGCGTCTGGGGACATTGCCAACAAGGGGATTTGCAAGTTGTCGAAAATGGTTTCTTAAAGAGACTTCTTTGTCTTCCAACGACGGCCTCAAATGAGCTGGTCCACAAAGAGGTGGGCCTGGAATATTTGACCGACTTAATGGGATTGAGACCCCTTATGGTGTGGAGGTCAAATTGGGCCAAGGATGAAACTGGTTTTACAAGGAGAATAATAAAAGATTGCCTCGGCCTGGATAAATTTAGCCAGATCCCATGGCTCAAATATGTCTTGACTTCATACAAAGACGTGCATGGTTTGGATGTCTTTGTGGACCCAGCTAGTGCCACTAACATCTCTAAACAGGAGCTCAACCTTGTCTTTTTGAGGGAAAAAACGAAACTACGTAGAGAAGCCAGTTGCCAGTTTACCACCCATGTATTTTACAACTCTAACAACATGGCAGGTTATGGCTTTTCCAAATATCTTAAAGTAGTCACTAAGCAATCTCACCAGTATGTTCTTACTCGGTTGAGATTGGGCATTGTTCATAACTTGGTGGCTTTCCCCCTGATGAAAAAACATACGACAACACCCTGCCCATGTGACGGCACCACTAAACAGAGCACGCTGCACTTTCTGTTAATCTGCCCCTTGTATTTACATCTTCGTATTGCTTATCTTAAACCCCTTTTTATGAAATACTCTGTGTCTACTGCTACAACTGCTATGAGATTTTTATTTGCTCTTGATGATCCGGATGTCTGCTTTTATACTGCAATATTTATTCTAAAATCAGTGTCCGCTAGGAAAAGCATGGAATTCATGTCTTAATTGTGAGTGTATCCTCCCCTGTATTGATTACTGTTATGCCGATCTTACCCCTCCACCTTGTGCAATTGTACTAAATCTTGTATTTTATATGAACTGTTTTTAACCATTTTACTGCTGATGTATGTAATAACTTGTGTGCTTTTATGATTGTTTATTGAATGATCGAATAAAGCTTTCAAGATGAACTGAACTGATGATCTGGTACTAGACTATTGTAAAAGATTGGCTGACCTTGTGCCTTCTGTCTCTCACCAGGTTAGAGAAGACGCAGTTGCCAGGCAGCCCGATAAAGCACATGATCTAAATCCTGGAGACTGGGTTGTGGTGAAGAATTACACCAGAGAGATGTGTCTAGCACCCAGGTGGAGTACACCGAAACAAGTGATACTTGTTACAACAACCGCAGTGAAATGTGCTGGTTTGCCTAACTGGATACATGCTAGTCATACCAAGAGATTGCCAGCTCCTGAGGAAGGAAATCCACAACTGATAACAGCAATTGAGGGTGCTGAAGGGTGTGCAGCTGAGTAATCTAGAATAACAGATTCTGAAGTAGCTGATCAAGAACAACCAAGCACAAGTCAGGAGGATTGGATAATAGTGGTTGACATACCTGATGTGAATATCAAAACAAGATTATAAAAGCAAGAGACTAGAGAGGAGCAGACAGGTATAGAAGAACAAGCTCAGGAAATTGAATTTGAGATTGTTGGAGACCCTTAGCAGGAACAGATAAGGAAAGAAAAATATACTCAGACAGA
Organism: Lissotriton vulgaris; assembly: GCF_964263255.1. Classification (NCBI taxonomy): domain Eukaryota; kingdom Metazoa; phylum Chordata; class Amphibia; order Caudata; family Salamandridae; genus Lissotriton; species Lissotriton vulgaris. The sequence goes on along the minus strand of NC_141695.1, from coordinate 1,478,777,982 downwards.
GGTGAACCGAAATATGCACAAATCTGAGGAGGGACAGATAGGCTTAGAAGAACACGTCCAGGCCGCAAATAAGTAGAGTGCCGTAAGACCTGAACAGGATCAGATAGGAAAAGAAGAACAAGTTCAGGAAGAAGAAGAACAAGTTAAAGTAAAGCCAGAACAGGATCGGATAGAAGAAGCAGAACATGTTCAGGCAAATGTGTCACAATAATAAGCCCTGAACAAGGACAGTTAGAGAGGGACTCAGAAGATGAAGAAAATCAAATTGTGCCACAACATAACGAAAATAAAAGAACACTCGAGAGCGACGAGGAAAGTTCAAGTAGAATGCAAACTAAAAGGGTCAGAAAAGGTTATAATTGGCCTAGTTATGTTAAAAGATTAAAATATCGTCCAAAGACAATAAATGAAGCACCTGAACAAGTGAACGAAGTCACTAGTCAGTCAGGACAGTTGATTGGGAAACCCAGGCGAAGAAGTCAGAGACTAAAAATACTGAGCAATAAATGTAAAGGCCCTGAGTGGACCTATGTGATTCTTGAAGAACTTGAGAATAAGTTTTAAATGAAGAACGTGATGAAGAAATAATTGCTGAACAGATTGATGAAAGAGAATTGAGACCCCCTTGAATTCATTAAAAAAAAAAATTACGGCAAGAGAAAGAAGAGAAATCTTCTTAAAATGGCTAAAGATAGAGTTGCTGGAAGACCAAAACTAAACTGCTTAAAGATATGTTGTAGAATATGCATATGTAGCTTTTTATAAGTGATTATAGCTTGGTCATTTTTAACAATAGCAGTTCCTTATTTAATGAAAATAGAAGAGAAGAAAAATAATACTGACCCAGATGTAAAGCTAGCTAACATAAAAGGAGGTAGAGTAGAATTAGAAGCATCAGATGAGTTAGAAATACATCACACCGTGACAAATAATAACACTGCTTTAAATGTATTCACCAAGTTATTGTTTCAGTATGGCGACACTATGGAAATTAGTGATTGTTATGTATGTATAAAATTACCAGCTTCAGTAGCAGAAGGTGTCACATATCATCATTTACTGCCAACATATGGTATTTCATGTAGTGTATTAACAAGTCTGTGTTATAAAACAGGAAAGTTGCTTATTGTTCAAATTTAGATGTGATATTTTCAGAGGTTCCTATTCGAACGAATATGAATCTAGTACTTAGTAATCAAGCTGCACAGTTTATGGGTGAATTTTTCCTAACACAAAAGACAATAGATATAGCAGAAGCTCATAAGAATAATTTTACTTGCTCATTAAAAGAAGTAGAAAAGATATTTTTGAATTTAGTAGAAGAAAGGAGACAGGATTTCTAGAAGAAAGCCAGTGAACAGAAAAGTCATATTGCACCATGGGCTGAGAAGGAAGGAATTTATACACCTGGCAAGACTCCTGCGGCGATGTCCCTAGATTTCGAAAAAGAAAGGGAAAATGTGTCTCCAAGGATTAAAGACTGACTATAACAACGTATTTATTGGTTCCAGTGAATGTGAACACAACTTTTTGATTCTTGGAGGTTGGGGACTAAAAGGGGGAACTGATCCAGTATTTCCTAGAATGTGTTATGTATGTGGGGATAAAGCTTATTTTAAGCTACCTGCACGATGGTATGGGAGTTGCTATTTTGGAATAGTATTCCTTAAAGTCTATCATGTAAAAACAATCACTGGAAACAATGAAAATAATAAAGAACTAATCCGTAATAAAAGAGATCGTTTTTCAGAAATAGTAGGTGACATATTTAATGCATTGATAACTTCAGTGGGAGTAATTCTGAATTCACGTAGAATTTGTCAATTATCCACAGTAGTTGATCGCTTATCAACTGATACTGCTGGAGGTTTCCTAATGATCAATACAGAAATGGTTGCGATTAGATCAATGGTTTTGAAAAATCAACTTGCCCTTGATATATTATTGGCAAAAGATGATGTAGTCTGTAAAATGCTGAAAGCGCAACATTGTTGCACTTATATCCCTGATAAAAGTGTAGAAATTGGAGGGTACATTAAAAATATTACAAAATTAGAGGAAGAATTGAAAGAAGAGGAGGTAATAGAATTAGAAAAAGATTGCGGAAGAATCAAGGCGGTAATAGAATTAGAAGAAGATCGCAGAAGAATAGAGGAGGAAGATAGTGTCAGAGAGGGGTGAGACGCAGGCGTCGAATCCAGAAGAGGCCATCTATCCTGCCCTGAATTCTGTCCTGAAGTCCTTGTCATCTTACTTTCCAGGGGACCCATTAAACTCTTGGCCAGAGGGGTCTGATTTTCACACCATCCGAGGTAAATTTATCTCTATGTATTGTGTCAATATACTTTCTCTCTCTAACCTATTTTTCCTGAGGTACTTGATGCTGTGAAATCTCATTTAAAGAATACTAATTTGGGTAAATTGATCTTACTTCCTCAGAAAGATGGAGTTAATACTGTAATTTGTTCTGCTCATATGAGATGATTAGATAAACATTTAAAACTATCCTGAGTCTGTGGTTATTTAATTAGATAAAGGTTAATGAACCTATGTCTTTTTTCTTTTTTTTTGTCCTCATTTGCCTTTAACCCACTTGAAAAGAAACCAGACGCCGTTCGTATCCCTACTGAACGCGTTCAGGAGTCTTTGGCAATTTATTAACCCAGACAAGGGTCCGTTTGATAGGTGGGAGGAATGTCAAGGGGTGAGGATAGGTTTTTACCTCACCTCGGTCTTTGCAGACCTGATGGACCATATCGGTGACCTGGGAAACCAAAACAGTATTCCAAGGAGTAACCAAGAGAGGCATAATTATAGGACCCGGAAAAAAAGGGCTCTCTATCTCCACTGTATCAGTAAATCCCAGAACGCGTTCTTATTCTGCTTGCAGGATCTAGCCATGTCCATCTTGGATACTTCGTATAGCGAGGTCGACCATTTGAGTGGGTTGGTGCGATTGAATCCACCCAATGCTTACATAGTTGTCTCCTAGCCGTAAGGATTGCATAGAAAAGTAGAGATCCAGTGGGACCCGTGACGTAGTCGTTAAGGCCAAAGATGATTAGAGGCAGAATAATATCCAATGATACCTTCAAGATGGACTCAAGAGTCTTCTTCACATTATCCCAAAAGGGGCGGATGGAGGGACAGTCCTTAAACATATGAACATCTGATGCTTCAGGCAAGCCACATTTGTCACAGACTTTCCCTATCTGAAATTTCGATAACAAGATGGGAAAGGTACGCTCTATGAGCCGTAAACAGATGATTTCGCTTCAGTCAGGCAGGTTTAACTATTCTATGCAGGATACTAAATGAGTCCACCCAAACCAGATCACACTGAACATCCATCTGCTCTCCCCATAACTCATCCGTGAGTTTAAAGTCGCCATCCATTTCCTCCTCAATTGCCCAACACCACACTGAGACCTCCTTTTTACCCGCCGGTCTCACCACTAACTGTTCTTCCAGTTTGCTGACCTTCCCAAAAGATGTATTATGGCTAGCCTGGGCCTGGGCTCAACTTTTCATCTGGATTTACTTAAATCTGGACAGGCCAGTCCCCACTCTCTCCCGTAGATCTTCCCAGGAGAGTAGAGATCCACCATTCATCAAGTCTCCCCACATTGACATCCCAGAATCTCTCACTGGTTTAATCAGGCTATCCTGGAAGCATGCAGGTGTACCTGGGGAGTCCCACAGTGGTGCTAGTTTTGAAAAGTAGCTAAGCCCCACTTTCTTCTTATTGTGGTCCAGTTTTTTTACCATCGAGTGGAGAACCTTTAATTTGACTTTTTTTTAAAAAAAATTGGTCACCGAACTTAAACATATATCCTTCCTCAGGTAACCATGCCCCCCTTAACATAGCCTGAAACATCTCGCCTCCTGCTGTATTAATGGGCATTTTCAACAGCATTCTTGAATGTGAGAGCTGAAATGCCCAGGCATAAAATTTCAAGTCGGGCATCGCCAATCCACCTTTATTCCTCTTGCGCCTAAGCTTCTTCCATGCCAGCCTGGTTGCTCTATACTTCCAAATAAAGGAATTTAATTCTCGTTAGCATTTCTCTAACTGATACCTATCAAAAGACAGTGGGATGG